>NC_056746.1:93435692-93480692 GCF_019279795.1 Protopterus annectens | reverse complement strand
GTTATTCGAAGAACAGTTTCCATTTGTTTGAACACCACACACAAAAGCAAGTTATACTTAATGTTGCCAAGATCAAAAAATATAACTCAAAAATGTTTTTTTTACAGGGGCAAACCCCTCTGCATCTACTTTTGGGGTTCTTTATCCCATACACCCTCCAATTTATATATATTCACACCACAATCACACTATAATGGTGAAAAGTGGAAAATAAACACTGAATGTGCACAACCAATTGCACAATCCAACAAGCTGTGGTAAAATGAACCAAGATTTAAAACATCAAACGAAAAGCCACTCAGAGGAAAATGTCTCAACTAGGGGTAGGTATACCTTCAAAGAACTGGGTGTCACAGTAGTTATCTTGCCAAAAACTGTACTCACGTCATTCATTCATCAGTTTTCCAAAAGACATACTACAGCCACTGGTGATAATGCCACTGGTGATAATGCCACTAAATGCTTCTAGAAAAACAAGTGTGACAGCTGCCTCCCATGAAGGGATAATTTTACTACCATTAGAAAACCCAGTCAAAAATTTAAAAGCAAGCAATACTGCTAAATTATGTGTTAGTGATTGCAATCCACATGGACAGAATGCCCTTGTTATGAGACTACTTTGTGAATAGGTACATCCAGATAATGTTTTGTTACTGAATCAGAATGAAATCTTCCTGTGGAGTCAGCAATTCATTGATTTTTAGCAAAGAAATAGTGAATGAAATCCGCATCTCGAAAATGCACTTTTGAAAAAACAACAAAAAAACCCACTCAAAAAATAAATAAATAAAACAATACTCACGTTTATGCAGGGGGGCAAGCCCCCCTGTGCCCCCGATGACCCCCTACTTTAATATTCTCTTTCCAAGATCACACTATATTGGGGAAAAGGGAATATTCCCTTATCCCTGCTGTACCATGATCTAAACAACAGTTTGCTTAGTTGTACAATCAACAGTACAGTTAATGTATAACTAAATCTACATGGGCGTGGTAATCGTGGCCGAGTGGTTAAGGCAATGGACTAGAAATCCATTGGGGTTTCCGTGGCTAGGGAGGGTGGCCTAATGGTTAAGGTGTTTGTCTTACAAACACAAGATGCAGGGTTTGAGTATCAGAAGAGATAATTGTCTAGGCTTAAAATGGCTTGCAAGGGCAGTTAGCTTAGTACAAACCTATGAACATGCAAACAACTGTTTGCTTAGTTACCTTTCAGCAAAAGTGCATTTTTGACAAAATGCACGTTTGCAAAGTTGAGATTGATCATAAGCTCAAGACTCATATATATATATATATATATATATATATATATATATATATATATATATATCTATGGGTCTATTTCATTTGATCGAAACCCATTTGATTGAAATTTCATTTGGTCGAAAACCATCATTCAAGGCAAATAACAGGGATTTGTCCCCCTCTCCAATGTTGTGTGACCCTGGAGTTGGTATATATATTTAGGGGAGGTGTGGGGGCAAAGCCCCCCACCCATTTTCATTTAAAATGTGTACTTTGTGTTTTATTTTCTTCTTTTAAATGAAAATTTCTGGTGTGCTTCGCCCCACACCCCCCAATGTGGTGGGGCTGTGCCCTCCACACCTCCCTAACTATATATACCAACTCCAGGGTCGCACAACATTGAGGAGGGGGACAAATCCCAGTTTTATGCCTTGAATACTGGTTTTCAACCAAATGAAATTTCGATCAAATGGGTTTCGATCAAATGGTCTGTCGATCAAATGAAGTAGACCCATATAAATATATATATATATATATATATATATATATATATATATATATATATATATATATATATATATATATATATATATATATATATATATATATATGTGTGTGTGTGTGTGTGTGTGTGTGTGTGTGTGTGTGTGTGTGTGTGTGTGTGTGTGTGTGGAATATAACAATAGTTGCTGCATGCACTCTGTGGTTGACTTTAAGTACATGGAATCAGTACAGCATAAATATGCTAAAATAAAACAATATCTGTGGGGAATCTGAGCTATAGTGATAGTTGTAAGGAATTGGAATTATTTTCTATCAACTACCTTTAATGAGTGATAAAGCAGTAGTTTCATAAAATATTTATAATGAACAGTTCCCACAATCAGTTTTCAACATTTCCTTATCTATTATCTTAAGATCACACAGACAAAACATAAACTTTAGTATATCATACAGTCACAAGAATATGCGAAAGAAATAGTTAACAATTGTGGTTACCAGGATTTTGAATAAACTACCTTTTGATATCAGACTGTCACCTACTATCTCCTCCTTTAACGTGATACTTGGATGGGGAATAACGCATACAACATCACCTTTAATGAATCAGTATTCCTTAATAACCTTTAATATTGAACACTGCCATGACAAACTGTACAAAACTAAGTATCTCGGTTCATTGAAATACTTTTGATAAATCTGAAAAGTTTCTTCTTTCCTTAGAAATGTAAAATTCCCTTTGATGTTCAAAACCATATTTTAGCCAAGATCAGTAATGGGCCAGCGATTATGCTTATATTTATTGCAATATATAGGATTTGTAACAATAAAAAACTGATTTATAGAGCTAAAAATTAACAGTATTAGAAAAACGAGTTTGCAAAATTTCAGGAAAGATTCAGCACCTCATTAACTAAATTGGATTTTGAATGTAATCCTTCTGTTTGCTCATTAAATGAACAAAGGCATACTCTGGGATTCAGAAAGAATTATTGTGAGTAGAAATCCTTAACACTGATATTTTTCCACTTGCGGTAAGCCTTTACTATTCAATGACTGTCACTGAGATGTTTCACTAGTGGGACCCCCAGCAATGAGTGCTTTTTCAGAGCTGTGTCTTAATGCAATGACCCAGGGATCAGTTAATGCTAATTAGTCATTTGCACTCCCAGAGAAACGCCAGTAGTTCTTGACTTCTGTTGCCAAGTGATTCAGAGAAACACTTGGTTCTGTAAACTTCCAATATTAAAGAAAAAAAATAAACACTTTCAAAAGATGGTGATCACCCGTTCAAAGTTATGGAAGTAGTTATGTTGTAGTTAAGTTTAGTGAAGACGTGTGTGTGTGTGTGTGTGTGTGTGTGTGTGTGTGTGTGTGTGTGTGTGTGTGTGTGTGTGTGTGTGTGTGTGTGTGTGTGTGTGTGTGTGTGTGTGTGTGTGTGTGTGTGTGTGTGTGTGTGTGTGTGTGTGTGTGTGTCTGTGTGTGTGTGTGTGTGTGTGTGTGTGTGTGTGTGTGTGTGTGTGTGTGTGTGTGTGTGTGTGTGTGTCTGTGTGTGTGTGTGTGTGTGTGTGTGTGTGTGTGTGTGTGTGTGTGTGTGTGTGTGTGTGTGTGTGTGTGTGTGTGTGTGTGTGTGTGTGTGTGTGTGTGTGTGTGTGTGTGTGTGTGTGTGTGTGTGTGTGTGTGTGTGTGTGTGTGTGTGTGTGTGTGTGTGTATTTGTGCATGGATGTTTAAATATGTGTGAACAATCTGCTACATGGCTTGTTAGAGAAACAGTGCTAATGTTAGATGGAGTACAATTTATAAATTTAGAGATATAGTAATGAGATGATAATGAGGTATTTCTCATTGCAGTGCCATAGCTGTCCCTGAATCACATTTCTTCACTGTTGAGTAAATTTCCTTGCCTGTGATAAGCAATTTATGGAAGTGGTGTGGATCTTTCTGAATCCATGGAACAGTGTTCAGTTCTTGCTTGTAATGTGGTTTGAAAAGCAGCAGTTATATCAGGTTTCAGAACTAAGGTGCATAATATTTTGAGATGGTTCATTTTTTTGCTGCTGCATGGTAGCAGTACACAGTCAGGTCGTCTCTTGAACCGGTATCTAAAAATTGTCTAAAACAGCAGGATGCTGGCTATTTGGTGAGGGTGTCCAGGAATGTGCATTTCCAGGACAGCTTGGGAATAGCATTAGCTCTCCAATGCTCTCTGCATGCAGTCTAGCAAGGCTCCATTCTGGATCCTTCTTTTTTCCATTTTCATTAATAAACTACCACCTCCCTCGCCTCTCTCTCTCTTAAGTTATGCTGATTACATGATCTTATTTCACTCAAAGCTGACCTCAGTAGCTATACAGCAACAAATACAAGCTGATCTCCTTTCTCTTACCGAATGGCTTAATAACAAAAAGCTAATCCCAATCACTTCCAAAACTAAAACAATTCTCTTTGGTACCTCCCTTAAGTGACAGAATAACAATCACTTCTTATCCATCACCTTCTTGACATCCCCATTGATTGCAGCATCTTCAAATACCTCGGTATGTGGCTTGATCCTGCATTGAACTTTCACCTTCACCTAGAACAACTACAGAAGAAAATAAATCCCCTGCTATTTTGGTCCTATAAAATGTCCTCCTTTCTCTTCAGACTAACCAGTAATGTCACAGGCAATGATGCCCTAGTAGCACGGCTTCAATATGGACTTCTAGTTGCAGCAGCAACACAGAAAAACTCCTGCACCATCCAAACTATAAGCAGCTCTGTCTGCCATTTCATTACCCTCCCCCGAGAAATGAGCATCATGGTATCATGCTTAATAAAGCCAAATGGCTACTTGCCCAACAACTTGACATCCTGCTTCTTGGATTCCAACTCTACAAGTTCTTCAAAGAACACTCCTGCCTTTCTGTTGCCTCCAACCTATTAGACAGCCACCCAGTTACAATCTAAGAAGTATTAAACACTCTGGTCCACTTATTCAATGTCCCAGAACCAGACTTCATTGAACTAGCCATGCCTTCTGCATCCTAGACCACAAACCTTGGGAATTCTTCCCCGCTAATCTTAAAGACCCAGTCTCATACTCCTCATTCTACACACAGCATAAAGACCACCTCCAGTCTGAATCAGTCTGCAAATGCTTTCCCTCTGGACACATTTCCTAATTCCTCCCCCACTGACACATCACCTAAACCACCCCACTGACACATCAGACACATCATCTAACCCCTCTCAGTGACACATCACCTAATTCCTCCTCACTGACACATCACCTAATCCCCCACTGACACATCATCTAACCTCCTCCCAGTGACATATCACCTAATTCCTCCCCCACTGACACATCACCTAAACCACCCCACTGACACATCGTCTAACCCCCTTTTAGTGACACATCACCTAATTCTTCCTCACTGACACATCACCTAACCCCCCCCCATTGACACATCATCTAACCCCCTCCCAGTGACACATCACCTAATTCCTCCTCACTGACACATCACCTAATCCTCCTTACTCTCCCTTCACCAGGCAGGCACCCTTGTTTTCCTCGCATTATTTACCTACACTAATATGCGACATCTCTTCCACATTGTATATATTGTAAATCATTTCTGTATGCCTTTCCTTTATTTTTAGCTTTTACACTTTGTGCCCTACCCTTTCACTTTTTCTCTTTCTCTTCCCTCCTTCCTCTAGCCATCCCTCCCTCCTGTCCCTTATAGTGTGTATTGTATTGCTATTACTGTTACTGGTTCAATGCCATCTTCAGACATTCTGTTTGTGTTCATAATACTTCTTATTACCTTGCTTGTCTACAGTCATTTATATCTGTCCTGCCTGAGACTGAAATAAGCTCATTTGGATCAGTGTTCTACCCTGATTAGCAAATCGAACCAATAAATAAATAAATATATAGATAAATGCATAAATAAAATGCCGTACATAACTACTGGACCTCATTAATATGCAGTTTCAGAATCTTATTCTCTTTAAAATGTGTAGCTTGCCTGACACAGATAGTATACAGTGACAACATTTGCAAACACGCACTAATCCAATAATAGATGTCAGAATCTACAAAGTCGGAAGAGTGCAAGAACATTTGCATACCTCCAGCAGTCATGCCCTAATAGGAACTGCATA
The DNA here is from genome assembly GCF_019279795.1 of Protopterus annectens. NCBI lineage: Eukaryota > Metazoa > Chordata > Ceratodontiformes > Protopteridae > Protopterus > Protopterus annectens. The sequence goes on along the minus strand of NC_056746.1, from coordinate 93,474,799 downwards.
CATGCATCAGCAACATACCCCTACTATTCACATTAAAAAAACATTTGGAGATACCCAAAGGACAAGAAATTGTGTTTCATTAACTACTTACATCTACTCAACAGGGAATGATACAGCTCAGTTCAGAAGGGGAAACACGTGGATGCTATTCTTTTGCATAGACATTACTTATGGTTGTTAAATTGTTAAAGTGTGTGTGTGTGTGTGTGTGTGTGTGTGTGTGTGTGTGTGTGTGTGTGTGTGTGTGTGTGTGTGTGTGTGTGTGTGTGTGCATGCGTGCATGCGTGTGTGTGTGTGCATGGATGTTTAAATATGTGTGAGCAATCTGCTACATGGCTTGTTAGAGAAGCAGTGCTAATGTTCGATGGAGTACAATTTATAAATTTATAGATATAGTAATGAGATGATAATGAGGTATTTCTCATTGCAGCGCCATAGCTGTCCCTGAATCACATTTCTTCACTGTTGAGTAAATTTCCTTGCCTGTGATAAGCAATTTATGGAAGTGGTGTGGATCTTTCTGAATCCATGGAACAGTGTTCAGTTCTTGCTTGTAATGTGGTTTGAAAAGCAGCAGTTATATCAGGTTTCAGAACTAAGGTGCATAATATTTTGAGATGGTTCATTTTTTTGCTGCTGCATGGTAGCAGTACACAGTCAGGTCGTCTCTTGAACCGGTATCTAAAAATTGTCTAAAACAGCAGGATGCTGGCTATTTGGTGAGGGTGTCCAGGAATGTGCATTTCCAGGACAGCTTGGGAATAGCATTAGCTCTCCAATGCTCTCTGCTTGCAGTCTAGCAAGGCTCCATTCTGGATCCTTCTTTTTCCATTTTCATTAATAAACTACCACCTCCTCGCCTCTCTCTCTCTTAAGTTATGCTGATTACATGATCTTATTTCACTCAAAGCTGACCTCAGTAGCTATACAGCAACAAATACAAGCTGATCTCCTTTCTCTTACCGAATGGCTTAATAACAAAAAGCTAATCCCAATCACTTCCAAAACTAAAACAATTCTCTTTGGTACCTCCCTTAAGTGACAGAATAACAATCACTTCTTATCCATCACCTTCTTGACATCCCCATTGATTGCAGCATCTTCAAATACCTTGGTATGTGGCTTGATCCTGCATTGAACTTTCACCTTCACCTAGAACAAGTACAGAAGAAAATAAATCTCCTGCTATTTTGGTCCTATAAAATGTCCTCCTTTCTCTTCAGACTAACCAGTAATGTCACAGGCAATGATGCCCTAGCAGCACGGCTTCAATATGGACTTCCAGTTGCAGCAGCAACAAAGAAAAACTCCTGCACCATCCAAACTATAAGCAGCTCTGTCTGCCATTTCATTACCCTCCCCCGAGAAATGAGCATCATTGTATCATGCTTAATAAAGCCAAATGGCTACCTGCCCAACAACTTGACATCCTGCTTCTTGGATTCCAACTCTACAAGTTCTTCAAAGAACACTCCTGCCTTTCTGTTGCCTCCAACCTATTAGACAGCCACCCAGTTACAATCTAAGAAGTATTAACCACTCTGGTCCACTTATTCAATGTCCCAGAACCAGACTTCATTGAACTAGCCATGCCTTCTGCATCCTAAACCACAAACCTTGGGAATTCTTCCCGGCTAATCTTAAAGACCCAGTCTCATACTCCTCATTCTACACACAGCATAAAGACCATCTCCAGTCTGCAAACGCTTTCCCTCTGGACACATTTCCTAATTCCTCCCTCACTGACACATCACCTAATCCACCCCACTGACACATCATCTAACCCCCTCTCAGTGACACATCACCCAATTCCTCCTCACTGACACATCACCTAATCCCCCCCACTGACACATCGTCTAACCTCCTCCCAGTGACATATCACCTAATTCCTCCTCACTGACACATCACCTAATCCCCCCCCCACTGACACATCGTCTAACCCCCTTTTAGTGACACATCACCTAATTCCTCCTCACTGACACATCACCTAACCCCCCCCATTGACACATCATCTAACCCCCTCCCAGTGACACATCACCTAATTCCTCCTCACTGACACATCACCTAATCCTCCTTACTCTCCCCTTCACCAGGCAGGCACCCTTGTTTTCCTCGCATTATTTACCTACACTAATATGCGACATCTCTTCCACATTGTATATATTGTAAATCATTTCTGTATGCCTTTCCTTTATTTTTAGCTTTTACACTTTGTGCCCTACCCTTTCACTTTTTCTCTCTTTCTCTTCCCTCCTTCCTCTAGCCATCCCTCCCTCCTGTCCCTTATAGTGTGTATTGTATTGCTATTACTGTTACTGGTTCAATGCCATCTTCAGACATTCTGTTTGTGTTCATAATACTTCTTATTACCTTGCTTGTCTACAGTCATTTATATCTGTCCTGCCTGAGACTGAAATAAGCTCATTTGGATCAGTGTTCTACCCTGATTAGCAAATCGAACCATTAAATAAATAAATATATAGATAAATGCATAAATAAAATGCCGTACATAACTACTGGACCTCATTAATATGCAGTTTCAGAATCTTATTCTCTTTAAAATGTGTAGCTTGCCTGAGACAGATAGTATACAGTGACAACATTTGCAAACACGCACTGATCCAATAATAGATGTCAGAATCTACAAAGTCAGAAGAGTGCAAGAACATTTGCATACCTCCAGCAGTCATGCCCTAATAGGAACTGCATACATGCATCAGCAACATACCCCTACTATTCACATTAAAAAAACATTTGGAGATACCCAAAGGACAAGAAATTGTGTTTCATTAACTACTTACATCTACTCATCAGGGAATGATACAGCTCAGTTCAGAAGGGGAAACACGTGGATGCTATTCTTTTGCATAGACATTACTTATGGTTGTTAAATTGTTAAAGTGTGTGTGTGTGTGTGTGTGTGTGTGTGTGTGTAAACAAACTACATGTTGAATATATTTCACTTTACCTGGTTTTGCCACTACTATGAATACACCATATATCACTGGTCTTCTGATATGTAATCATGAACTTTCCTACAAGTATGCAATGAGTACTCATGGGTGACTGGCTAATATGCTAATCATAAATTTTCAGTTCTTTACACATGTAACTACATTTTACCTCCATGACAAAAACAGTCGTAATAGTATGAGATAATGGTTAAGATACCTTTCTCTGCAGTAATTACCTTGCTAATATATGTGAACCAATACCAGTACCATTGCAATGTTTAATATCGTGCACGCATATGTGCATGCTGCTCAGACTAGCACATATTAGCAGATAATCATCCATATGTATATCCAGGTACTCTAAGTGTGTGCAATATTCTAGGTATACCCAAAATGCCCTGACATTTCTGTAATTCTGTTCATGCAGATGACTGCAAACTAGGAGCCATAGTCAAGTCCCCAAATGATGTGGACATCCTACAGAAGGGCCTCACTGAGACAGATGCCTGGTGTCAGAGCCATGGCCTCAAGCTCAATGCCAAAAAGTGCAGTGTCATCCCCTTTTGTAAAAACTCTGTACCCATGAACTACCACATAGGCAGCAATCTACTTAACAATGAATGCGTGATAAGAGACCTTGGGACCCAGGTGGACAGTAGTCTCTCCTTTGATAGTCACATCGCCACAGTAGTCAGGAAGTCCTTCTACGTGGCACACCCCATCATAAAAGGGTTCTCATCCAGGAAAAAGGGTCATTGTTCCCCTCTACTCGTCACTCATTAGACCCATTATAGAGTACAATGCCCCTTTTGGAATGTACCTCACAAGACATCTGCAGCATCTGGAAAGGCCACAGAAGTACCTCACAAAGAAGATTACTGGCCTTAAACAAATGCCCTACACTGACCACCTCAAAAAACTCCAGCTTTACTCCATAGCATATCGCCTACTCCGAGGTGATCTCTGTCTAACATATAAAGTTATGTCAAACCCAGAGCTGTTGGACATGCTACACCTAAAGAAATCCCAATCACTTTGAGCTACACGCTCTAGGGACCTAAAGCTTGTCACCTCAATAAACAGGACATGCTGGAGGGATAGATTCCTGTCCCAGAGACTTCCTATACTCTGGAGCAAGCTACCCATCTATGTCAAGCAAAGTTCCTCATTAGCACTCTTCAAGAAAAATCTTGATGAGTGGATGGGAAATAGGCAATACACCCCGGGGATCACTTCTGTGTCTCTGTTCGACAGTGGCACAGGAAAATAACTTTCTTGGGTGGCGTAAGTCATGGAACCTTGCTGGCTAGGCTTACGTAGGCCCTTGGGCCAATAGCCTAGTACCTATCTATGAACCTATGAACCTATGCCTCACTCTGGTAACATGTCACACAACATACATGCTCATCGAGAGGACTTTTTTTTTTCTTTTTTGTAAATTTATGGTGGTTCTGCAGGATGTAATGACTTCTCTGTGGAAGTGTAGCTCTGCTGAGACCTGGCACTCCATGATACCTCAGTAATATTTAAACCTCTTACCACCTCACATCAGGCTCAGTAGCTGGCATGGACTGGTGAAGGCAGGGTACAGGAGAAGGGTGAGAATGGAACCCATCCATGCTGATTAGACAGGATGGCTTGACACAGTAGTGGGATGCCCAACACCCTCTATGCTGGCAGTATCCAGAAGGTGATTTTGAGCTGTTAGGCACAAGAATGACTTTAGGTATGTCCACCCCCACTAAAATTGTCCCACACCTGCTTGCACATTCACATACTCTGGACACTGTTCATGGTTCTAGGCTTCAATGTGGATTGAATGGCTGTCTTGCACCAGAATGTCACCACCATGTCTATTCTAAAGAGTAGTAGGCAGGCATGTCCCCAGCATGTCTATTCTAAAGAGTAGTAGGTAAGATGATGAGGCTTGGGTGTTTGTTTAAGTCATTTATTACACAAAAACACATCAGGATAGATGACTGGAACATTAAAGTTAAACAAACTGACTGACTGCTACACACGTACATACTTTCACTCTGGCTACTCTCCCAAAATGGCACTCTTGCTTGCACGTGCTCAGTACTTATATGCACGTCTCCATGGACTGGAATGGCTCTCAAAGGTACAACACACACACTGATCTACATCCTCCCCCTTTGACTGTTCTGTCCTGCAATGAAAATAACAACTGGATAACCATGCAAATTATACAGGTATATACAAACAATAATAAACATGTCCAGGCTGCCATATATTTGGGATTAGATCTTGAGATAAGACCTGATTTTGTAATGTAATAATTAAAACTGGGTTTAGCAACAGGAACAGTCAGCAGGGCATGTTCTTCAGGATTTTCAGGGATACTTTCAGAAACATGAACAAATAATGAAATGTTCTCTGGAACAGGAACATTGGACAAATCACACTGAGAATTAGAATCTCTATTACAGGCAAGATGCTGTAACACTATTTCGGACCAGTAGTAAATGTCCTTATTCCACCTAAATTTCATCCCTTGTGACTGAAATGCTTCACAAGTCCTATTCAGTCAAATTCATTTGCTGTCTGTATACTCATAATCTCTCCATCTTTTAATGGATTCAGAGGCCTGCTGGAGTTTTGGGACAAATGCTTCTTTAGGAGTTGAGTTTTTACTCCTTTGTTGTTTTTAGCACTTGGAGTAAACAAACTCTTATTGATTGGTAGTGTGGTTCTAGTTTGTCTTGATATTAATCTCTAGGCAGGTGAACCAAGTAAACTGTCACAAGGAATTTTTCTGAGATTAAGCAGATTAAGAAAAACTGCATGTTCAGCCAGGCCATTTGATTGGGGTATTCAGGAATGCTAGTAACATGAACAAAGTCCCACGTTTCAGCAAATCTTTTAAACTGCTGACTTGTAAACTGTGACAGTGCTGGACATGAGATTAGGTAGAAGGTCAATCTCCAACCAATCTGAATAAGAGTCTACTAACACCAAGTAGTGTTGACCATTCTATTCAAAAATATCTGTAGCTACTATTGGCCAAGGTAGTTCCAGAATCGGGTTTGGCTGAAGTGGTTCTTTTTGTTGATGCTGTTTAGTACTATTACAAACAGAACAAGCTGAAAGTTCCCTCTCAATGTCTTTTGACATACGAGGCCAAAATACTAGTCTTCTTGTCCTTCTTTGATAGAATCAGTTCCTGGGTGGCCACAGTGCAAGATTTTAATATACTCTTGTTGCAAGGATTTTGGAACAATCACTTTTGGACCTTTCATGATGATACCATTTTCCAACGTAATCTCATCTCTGTAAGGAAACTACTGCTGAATGTCTAGTGGTAAACAAGATTGCTTTGATGGCCATCCTCAACTAAAAAATTGCTTGAGCTTCTGAAGAATTGGATCTGAAGCTGTGTGAGTTCTGAACTCATCAAGATGTGTGGAAGAAAAATTTCTCACTTCCATGACTTCAAAATCAGTTTGTTCATTTTCATGCTGTTTTTTCTGAGTGATCTGGATAAAGTATCAGCAAGATAAAGACTGCCTTTTGCGTAAACCAAGTTAAAATTGTACTTTTGTAATTTCAACATCATGCATTGCAATCTTGCCAGAGCTATGTGCATTGGTGTTTTCAAAATAGTGACCAAAGGTTGGTGGTCAGTCTCAATTTTAATAGGTCGACCATAAACATAATCATGGAACTTTTAACATGCAAACAAAATTGCCAGGAGCTCTTTCTCTATTTCAGCATACTGCATCTCAGTTTGGGTTAGAGTTCTGGATGCATAGGCTACTGGTCTGCCCTCTTGAAGAATAACTGCACCAAGACCAAACTTCAAAGCATCATAAGAAAGAGTCACAGGTTTGTGAACATCATAATATTTTAAAGTGGGTAAACTGGCATTTCTCTGTTTCAGGACATCAAATGCTCTTTGTTGTTGTTCCAACCAGGACCAAATTACATCTCTGTGGTGCTGAAAGGTCACTCATATTTGGAATAAACTTGCCCAAATAGTTGTCCATGCCAAGAAAATGTTGTAAAGATGTGACATTGTCTGGTGTTGGCATCTAAAGTATTGCAGTTTGTTTGGATGGATCTAGTTGTAAGCCTGAACTGGAAAACAAATGACTCACATAAGTAACCTCTTATTGTCTGAACTTGCATTTGAGGATTTAGCTTAAGATTCACTTCACAAGCATGTTCCAGAACTTTCCTACGGCTTCTATCATGTTTGACTTCACCATTGTCTCCTACAAGAATGTCATCTACAATAACAGCACATGAATAGCCAGAAAAAACTTTGCTCATTTGCACATTGAAAGACTTCATTGGCAGAATTTATTCCAAATGGCATTCTGAAAAATCTGTACCTTCCAAATAGTGTACTGAAAGTGGTAAGCAATGAAGATTTTCAGTCAAGCAAAATTTACTAAAATGAACTTTTTGCATCTAAGACCGAAAAAATAGTGGCAGTTGGCATAAGAGCAGCGACTTCCTCAGCTGTATGTATTGGATGATGAGGTCATTTTAGTGCTTTATTCAAATCTCTTGGATCAATGCATATTATAATATCATCTGAGCTTTTCTTATGAGTTACCGTCATGGAGGATATGCATTCAGTTGGTTCTTCTACTGGACAAATTACTCCTAGTGGCACCATTCTGTCTAGCTCAGCTTTGACTCTGCCTTTCCATGCTTTTCTGATAACTGGGCTTACCTCATTGTCTAACTTCATGGAATATACATCTGGGAGTTTGCCTAACTTGTCTTTGAAAAGATCAGCATAGTCAGAAAAAATAGTTTGTGCGAAATTTTCATTGTTACACATGCTTACATGGTAGACTTCTGCATTAAATGAAAGCAGTCCCATTTTCAAACTGTTTTTGAGGCCTAACAATGACTACATGTCTTTTGACTATGTAAAATTGCAAGTCATAGCTGTTCTCAGCAGATTAACATGAAAGCACTACTGAGCCTTCAGTTTGAATTTCTTCACCATCATAAGCAAAAGCTTCACACACTTTTACTCACCAGCTTTTACTTTGGCAAACATTTCTGCTGACATAACATTGCACTTTGAACCAGTATCAAATATGAGTTCTACAGGTCTCCCATTAATCAGAAGAGTACAAAATACTTCATTCTTTGCCAACAAATCTACTGTATTGACTGTTTCATCAAGCACAGCCACACCATCAACATAAAATTAGGGTTGCAGCTCTCTAACTGATCAACTTGCCTCTTCAAATGCTCTCTTTTGATAAAAGAATGTGGCCATTTAGATTTACAGAACCTTTTGAAATTATCCCACTTTTTACATGTGTAGCACTGCTGACCAAAAGCTAAGCAATTCTCTTGTTTGGGCTCATGGCTACCTCCACAATTATGACAACTGACAATGAGGTCTGTCACAGGTTTTGCTGACTCACCCCTCTGCTTTACTGAGAGTGCCCTGGGTTTTACTGTAGCTGCTATGGGTTTTGCTGAAGCAACAATGGGTTTTACTAGAAAGGCACAGGGTGTTGTCCTGCCACTAAGCCTGTATCTTTTAACTTCGTGCTGTATACTATCAACATTAACACTGGAAGGCACTACAAGCTTGCTTTTCTCATTTGTAAGCATAGTCATGTGTTTTTCTATGAGCTCATATATCTGACAAATTTTGATGGCCTTATTCAAAGTTAAATCACTGTCTTGAAGCAAAATCTTTCTCACTGCATCATCTTTAATACCACACAGAAGCCTATCTTTTATCAACTCATCGCTTAAACCACCAAACCTGCACACTGTTGCCTTATTTCTCAAGTCAGTTACATATGTTGCAAAAGTTTCACCAGGCTTTTGATCTCCACTGTAAAATATGTGCCTTTCTACTGTAATATTCATTTGAGGGTTGCACATTTCTTTGAATTTACATCTTCCCGCATTTTAGCCTGTACCACAATATGGTGGTCTTCCCCCTCCTCTGCATACACAGCTCGGGCATACACAAATGAATACTCCCTTTCAATGGCTTCTGAACCAGCTAGATTAAGCAGAATAAATGCCTTTGTACATGCGTCTTTATCAGAAAAAAGCAGCCTGTATGAAAATATCATACTCTTGCTCAAACACTCGCCAGTTTTCAGCAACATTATTATCAAATACAAGTGGAGCAGTTGTGCAAAATCCCTCTGCCATGCCAACAAAATGCCCTTGTCATTATATTCAAATGCACACACTAGGTACTTGAAAAATATTTAAGTGCACAACAGTTCCTTTGAAATGACTGTATCCAGCAAAATAACTGTACTGTAATAGTGCACACACCTGCAAACACTTTGCACACCTTGGATATTTCTAATAGCTTTATTTTTTTTTGTTGACTTTGGTTCCTAGACTCTGTTCCACAGATCCTGTTTTCCTGGAGGCATCAGCAGATGCCCAGAGTAATGCTCTTTTGGAATGTGGGTGGGAATGGAGGACCCGAGGAGGGGAACCGTGAGCACAGGACAGGAAAGCCATACCCACACACAAAAAGCCCCCCAGCGAAACCAGAGACAGAAGAACTCTTGCTGTGGCGGACAATGTGTTAACCACTGCACCACTGCGCCACCCTGTAGTTAATAAGAAAAAAAGCACATAGTGAAAAAATACAGTTGCTTTCCCTTTTTTATACATTTTATGTGATTCTAAAGTTATTCCATGCATTTACATAAGCATTTTGAGTACTTTTATCAATATATTGTAGCTTCAAACATTTTGTTTAATTAGAAACTCTTTTTGAATGGTTATAATACTTAATTTTATATTCATTGTCTAAAAGTTATTATTATTTAAGTTATTATTTAAACAAGTTTTAGTACCTGGATTTATCTTTCTGACCTGTTTGTGAGCTGTTTGAGCTTCAGATGATTCACTGCTGTATATTCCTCCAGTTGTAGCTGCATGCCTCATGGTCTTGAATAAGTTTTACTTCAGATCCCATTCTGACACCATGTCACTTGTCTTGTGTATTCAAATAAGATGATGAGGCTTGGGTGTTCATTTAAGTCATTTATTACACACAAACACATCAGGATGGATGACTGGAACATTAAACTTAAACAAACTGACTGACTGCTACACACATACATGCTTTCACTCTGGCTGTTCACTCAGAATGGCACTCTTGCTTGCATGTACTCAGTACCTATATGTATGTGCTAACAGACTGGAATGGCTCTTAAAGGTACAACACACACACACACACACACACACACACGCACACACACACCGATCTACATTTGGGATTGGCAGATATTGGTGCTGTGCTATCAGTCCCTGAAATTTGAAAAACTGCATGTTAATTAGGTCCATTAGTTATATATGGTGTGGCAAAGAAAATAAAGCAGTAAAGGCAGTAAATATGTCATATAAGTCTGTGACATTCTGAGATGCTCACATATATGGAATTACCTATGCATGGAGTAATAGTATAGCTGTCAGATATGAAGGCATGTCCATTTATTTATGTCACATCAGTTGTGCTGAATCAGTTTGTACTTTAACTGTTTCCATTTTAACTGATCATTTTTAAGTGTTTTTCAACTGTTTAACTGTAGTGGGCTACACAGTCAAGTGTGATAGTCATTTTTCTACCTTGAAAGTGTTTGTATTACTGTATCTGTTTTAATTTTCAAAAAAACAAAAAAAATCCTATCTCTCTACTCATTTCCCACCTGTCTATAACCAGTAGAGTCCGTTTTTTAGATTTTGCTGAATTCTGGGCTGTTTTGTATTTTCTGTGTTGCCCAGAGCTTACTAAGATAGAAGGAAACTTCTCTGTTCATCAGTGAGAGTGGTGAGCTTTGAGCAACCTATCTGTCACTGGAGTAGTGGTTTCAGCTCAGAATCTGTAGTTTTATTGGTCATTTTGGGCTATTTCTATCCCTTTCATTTTTCTGTTTAAAAACCCATGTTTGCGCAGTTTTGCGCATTGCACATCACCATTCAACTAGGGTTAAACTATTCCTGGTGCTAGAAAGTCTGCTCTTCAAATTTTCCTTTAGAAATAACCAGTTTTCTAGTTTTAGCACTCAAACCTATTTCTTTGTGCTCAGCACTTGTTCAATACTTGTTGCAAGCACTAAATAATCTACAAATTACTACAGCACTCAACTTTACTCACTTGTCAAGAGGAAAACAGTTTTCAGTACCTAAATTAATAAGCACCTATCCAGGCAAGTCTAAGGATCAGCTCCCAGTGTTTTCTCCTGCCCAACTGATGAATCTGGGCAACTTAGGACAATGTAGCAATTGTCTCATATACACTAACAACCTCTCCTCCTACCATCCAACACTACAACCTGTGAGAGATGCACTTATATAGTCAAACTGGAATCCAAGCTCTCTCCAGCCAAGACTGGACTAGAGAAGGTAAACACCTGCATCACACTACACTCAAAACATATTCCTTCAAAACCTACACCACCTAAACCCACACATTGAAACACAAACCACATACGTACATTTGTGGAGGCTCTCAATAAAAATCAGCCCAAGCAACAGAGACCTCCAAAGCTGAAACGCAAGCAACCACCACACCCCAACACTACCCAAATGACACATAGCCCACAAAATCAGTGTGCTACTCAACCTCAGCCCCTAAGGCAAAACAATGTACCCAACACACTAGTCATAGGCAACTCTATAGTCAGGCACACTGATGTCCCACTCACCAGACTAAACAAGGAGAAAGTTACTGTCAGCTGCCTGTCGGGTGCCATGATCCACCACATAGCACACACACTCAAGTCACTCCACAACAAGTACAAATATGATTCTGTCATTGTCCATGTTGGTGTGAATGACCTGAGATGTACCTCCCTGGATTACATGAAAAGAGACATGGAGGAGCTCTCAGATCATGTAGCCCAGGCAGGTATGACCCTAGCCCTGAGTAGCATCCTGCCATCATGCAGAATGATATCACAGTACAAGGACAAAATGATTGACTTCAACAATTGGCTAAGCTTCTAGTGTCATTCTAAGGGGATCCAGTATCTGTCTGCCTGAGATGACATGATCAACAGACCACGATGCTTTCCAAGAGATGGCCAGCACCTGTCGCCCTTGGGATTCTGGATACTGGCTAAGGCTCTTGCCACCCCATAGTGCTTTTTTAAGGAAAGTTCAAATGACAAACTCACCACCATAGCAGGTACAAGCAAGCAAAATCTGAGGGTAATGCTACTCAATGATAGAAGTCTAAACCTCAAAATGCACTCACTCAAGGCACTCCTTAAAATGGAGAAAACCGACATCTGTGCAGTGACAGAGACCTGGTTCAAGGCTCCAGAGAGCACCCCTGCATTACCAGGCTATAATTCATACCACACCTTTCAGCCACCTAACCTGGACTGAAACACTAAAGGAGGAGGCATGTCCATATTCATTAAAGATATCCACACCTCCAGGCTAGTAGCTCAACATAATGCATCCGAAATTATCCAAGTGCAACTAACTCTGGGCAAGACCGCAATCCAGGTTGTAGCTTGTTATCCCCCACCATGCCCTGGGATACCCACTCCAAGTTTCTTGATATATGAGAAAATATTAAGGTACACCCCAATACCTTAATAATGGGCAATTTCAACTATCCCACCATCAACTGGGAAAACTACTCATGTACTAACTCATTTGCTCAAAGCTTTCTGGAACTCATAAATTCCAATACCCTGGATCAGCTTGTCCATACCCCCACCAGAGGCAGCAATATCCTGGACCTGGTCATTACCAATATGGGTAACCTATGTACCACACCAAAGGTCAACTCCTCACTGGTCAGGTCTGACCACAAGCTAATCACCCTAGACATCCATATATTGCCCCCAGCCCCCATTAAGGAAACCACTGTAAAAAACTTCTGCAATGCCAACTTCATGCTTCTTAAGACAGAAGTGGCAAACTTCATGACACCCATACAGATGGAAAATAGAGGTACAATTGCTGAATCCTATACAAATGCACTGTATAAGCACATACACGAGTGCATGGATCGTGCCATCCCCAACAGAACCAAGACACTATCCTCCAAAAAAAGGAAGCCAATCTGGTAGTCCCCTGCCATAAACAAACTCTACAACAGAAGGAAGAAGCTGATGCAAAAAAGAGTAAAATCCCATGATTGCAGGAACTCCCTGGTCAGCCTCAGTAAGAAGCTGAAATCTCTCATAAAATCCTCCAAAGCTAGTTACAAAAATAATATCACCACTGATTCTAAAGACAACCACAAAGCATTCTACAGCTATGTCAAGAATCTTCAAGGCAACACTCAGATCTGCTCTGAGTTACAGCACAATGGCACCAACTGATATTGCCAACATCCTGGCAGATAGATTCAGTGCAAACTTTACCCCCCTCACCCTCCAAAAAGGCCCATCTCGATACCAGAAGAACGCAAAGCACCTGTAATCATGGATGTACAAGTAAAGACCACACTCTCCTAAGCCAAGAACACAGCATCCATGGGACCAGACAACATCCCAGGCTGTGTTTTGCATGAACTAAAGAATAAACTGGCACCCTACCTAAGTGCCATGTTCAGTCATAGCCTCACTTCAGGCTTTCTGCCTACTGAATGGCACACAGCGATGGTTATCCCACTCCACAAAGGGGGTGCCACCATGGACCCCATGAGCTACCACCCCGTTAGCCTGACAAGCCTGGTCTGCAAGGCCATGGAACGTATCATCTTGGAGCTTATAAACAAAGACATAGCTAACCTCCAAACTCTGGACCCCACTCAGTTTGGGTTTGTAAAAGGTAGATCACATCTCCTAAACCTGATTGACTTATTTGAAGCAGTCACCAGAGCCACGGACGAGGGTAAGGTGGTGCACACAGCCTATCTTGACCTTTCCAAAGCTTTTGACACCACCCACCACTCTGGAATTAAAGATAAGCTCACTAAACTGGGCATAAATCCCTATGTCACAAGATGGGTGGCCAACTGGCTCACTGACAGAATCCACACAGTGACAGTAGCCAACTCCAAATCAAACTTCAGAACAGTGAGATGTGGATTACCACAGGGTTCAGTCCTGGGACCTCTACTGTTTGACATCTACTTCTCAGAAGTCCAGGCTAACACAGCAAGTCTTTGGCTAATGAAGTTTGCAGATGACTGCAAACTAGGAGCCATAATAGAATCGCCTAATGATGTGGACATTCTACAAAGGGGCCGCCCTGAGACTGATGCTTGGTGTCAAGGTCATGGTCTCAAGCTCAATGCCAAGAAGCGCATTGATATCCCCTATGGGAAAAACACTGTACCCATGAACTATCACATAGGTGGTAGCCTACTAATCACCGAAAGTGTGATAAGAGACCTTGGGACACAGGTGGACAGTAGTCTCTCCTTTGATGATCACATTGCCACAGTAGTCAGGAAATCCTTCTATGTGGCAAAACTCATCACAAAGGGTTCTCCTCCAGAAAAAAGGAGGTCATTGTTCCTCTCTACTCATTCCTTATCAGACCCATTATAGAGTACAACGCCCCATTTGGCATGTACCTCGCAAGAGATCTACAACAACTAGAAAGGCCACAGAAATACCTCACTAAGAGGATTACCAGCCTCAAACAGATGCCATATGCAGACCGTCTCAAAAAACTCCAAGTCTATTCCATCGCATATCGCCTACTCAGAGGCGACCTCTGCCTAACATACAAAGCCATATCGAACCCAGATCTGTTGGACATGCTACACTTAAAGAAATCCCAATCTCTCTGAACCTCATGCTCCAGGGACCTAAACCTTGTCACCACAATAAAAAGAACATGCTGGAGGGACAGATTCCTGTCCCAGAGACTTCCCATGCTCTGGAATAGACTACCCATTCATGTCAAACAAATGTCCTCATTAGCCATCTTTAAGAAAAATCTTGACAATTGGATGGGGAATATGAAATTCACCCCGTGGATCACTTCTGTGGCTCTGCTCAACAGGGGCACAGGAAAATAATTTTCTTGTGTGGCAAAAGCCAGGGAACTTGTCTGGCTAGGCTTATATAGGCCCAAGGGCTGATAGCCTAGTACTTACCTATGAACCTATGAACTTTTTAGGTTTGGATTCAGTACATACATGACTATAGTGCTCCTGCCATGTGTTTGTTGAAGCTGAAGACTTGCATGGATGATACTACCTGTATAATATGGGACTGTCTAAATATGTTAGGCATCATTGGGAACCACTCTGTGTAGATGACAATACCTCCACTGTAATGTCTATTATGAGCATCTGCTAAAGCTGACATTCAGTAGAGTAGAGGTAAATGTAGAAATTAGCGGGAATAGATGTGCACACTGATGCAGATGCATAGCTAGGGTGAGGTGAAGGGGGTGGCCACGCTAGGCACAAGGTGTTAGGGGGCACAGTTGACAGATGCTGATCAGTGAGTAGTGCAGTACTGATAAGTATTGATAATCACCTCCATACTGGCATTTCTGAATGGTGATACAGAGGTGGCTTATAATACTGCTAAACTGCTTTTGTAGTCAGGACTGAAGCATGTCCTTCGGCATTTTGTGCGTTATAAATTGTAGCAAGTTGGTAGTCAGAGACTATTATGGTCTGTACTGAGATAAAGTAGATGGCATAATAGGCTTTGTAAAGGCATGGAGAATGCAGAGTGATATGGGCAGGGGATTTTACCGCAGTGCAAGAGTTACGTTTGGACAGATTATATGGGAAAGATGAGTTTGATGTGAAATGTTAGAAGAGCTTAAGGAAATGTGTGATAATAATCAGAATGTCAGACACTTGGAGAGAAAAATGGGGGAGTAGAAAGCAGTTTACTTAAGCAGACAGGAAGGTAAGCAGGTAAGTATGTTGGATAGGATACTAGTGGATGATGAAACTTTATGCAAGATGGGGGTATTGACATGTATTAAAAAGGAGCATTGAATCACTTCCTGGCTGTAGTGTTATGGAAAGGGGGTAGAAAGGGACAGGAGACACGGAGATGGAAGCTGAGGAAGTGACGAAGTGCTCAGCAAGTAACGTGATCACAAAAGATGGCTAGCGAGCTGGTTCAAAGGATTAAGTCAGAAGAGAGACAAATTGGAATTAAGGACTGCAATGGTATCAAGACTTCTTCAACGCCAGAAGTAATAGGATACAGGGAACTTCAAGATAAATACAAACAAGACTGGAATGAGGAAATAGAAATGGAACTGCAGCAGGAGCAGTGAGCCACGTATGATGATGAGGAGGAGTAAGAGATGGTGAGGAGGATGGACAGGATCATGGACTGGCATCAACAGTTACTGGGTCTGGAAGAAGAACAAACTCCGACAAACATTCAATAGAGAAGAGGTAAAGGCAGAATAAGGGGGAATAGATGTGCAGTTGTTAGTGTATAAAATAACATGTAGGGTTGGAGTAGAGGCAGAGACAAGTACGATTATCCTAAATAACAAGATAAAACAGGAATTTAGGAAATTCTACAAAAGTTCTTATTCCAAACAGGAATCAGGCAGGAGTTAGTTTGAGAAATGGAAAGGGCTGGAATTCAGGGAAGAGAACAGGAAATGTATACATAAAGAGGTGAGTGTGAGAGAGGTGATAGCAATGATTAGGTATATGGAAAAAAAGTAAAACAAAGGGTTCAGTAAGTTTCTCAACTGACTACTATAAATAATTGGGAATTCTGGTAGGGGGGTAATTAGCAAATCTAATTAATCAGACAGGAGAAGAGGAAGAGGTACCAGAGAGATGGTGGTGTTATACAAAGGGACTGGGGGAAAGAACCAGAAAGTTATAGACCAGTTTCTTATAGGTTCATAGGTTCATAGGTGTGTACTAGGCTAATGGCCCTGGAGCCTTTACAAGCCTAGCCCATAGGATTACCCTGGCATCGTCCCACCCAACCTTAATTCTTAGTGCCTCTGTTGAGTAGAGCCACTGGAGTGATCCCCAGGGTAAATTTTCTATTACCCAAACACTCATCCAGATTTCTCTTGAAGAGGACCAGTGAGTTGCTCTGCTTGACATGTATGGGAAGTCTATTCCATAGCATGGCCAGTCTCTGGATTATGAACCTGTCCCTCCAGCATGTTCTGTTGATTGTGGTAATGAGGTTGAGGTCTCTGGAGCATGTGGTGCGGAGGGATTGGGATTTCTTTAGATGTAGCATTTCTAACAGAGCTGGGTCAGACATGGCTTTGCAAGTCAAGCAGAGATGGCCTCTAAGTAGGTGATATGAGACAGAGAATAGTTGGAGTTTTTTGAGTCTGTCCATATAGGACAATTGTTTAAGGCCTAGGATCCTCTTTCTGAGGTACTTTTGCGGCCTCTCCAGTTGTTGCAGGTGTCTAGTGAGGTACATGCCAAATGGGGCATTGTACTCGATGATTGGCCTAATGAGGGAAGAATAGAGGGAGACAATTTTCTCTTTCTACCTGGATGCAAAACCCTTAGTAATGAGATGTGCCACGTAGCAGGACTTTCTGACCACAGTGGCAATGTGGCGGTCAAAAGAGAGGTTGCTGTCAACCTGTGTTTCCAGATCTCTTATAACACCTTCTGTGTTCAGTGAACTACCATCGATGTGGTAATTCAAGGGAACTGGGTGGACACATTTTTTGGCATTGAGCTTAAGGCCATGGTTCTTACACCTGTCGTTGGTCTCACTGAGGCCTTTCTGTAGGATGTCAGCATCACTTGGGGAATTAATAATAGCTCCCAACTTGCAATCATCTGCAAACTTTGTCAGCCAGAGTCCCTTTGTGTTGGCCTGGACTTCAGAGAAGTAGATACCAAACAGGAGAGGACCCAGGACCGAACCCTGTGGGACTCCACTCATGACTGGTCAGCAGTCTGACTTGGAGTCAGCTACCTTCATACTGTGGGTTCTATCTGTGAGCCAGTTTGTAACCCACCTAGTGATATAGGGGTTGATGCCTAGCTTAGTAAGTTTTTCTACGATTCCTGAGTGGGGAATGGTATCAAACACCTTGGCCAGATCAAGGTAGGCTGTATGAACCACCTTACCTTCATCCACAGCTCTGGTGACTGACTCAAAGAAGTCAACCAAGTTGAGCAGGCATGATCTACCCTTCACAAAACCAAACTGTGTAGGATCCAGAGCTTGGAGATTCCCTATATCCTTGTTTATTAGGTCCATGATGATGCATTCCATAGCTTTGCAAATCAGACTCATCAGGCTAATGGGGCAATAGTTCCCGGGGTCTGTAGTTTTTCCTTCTTTGTGGAGAGGGATGACTGTAGCAGTAATCCATTCGGTAGAGACGAAGCCTGAGGTGAGGCTGTGATTGAACAGGACACACAGGTGAGGTGCCAGTTCACTCTGTAGTTCATGTAGAACACAGCCAGGGATACTGTCAGGTCCCATAGAAGCTGTATTCTTGTCCTTGAACAGTGCTGTTTTAACCTGTGCAGCAGTAATTCTGGGTGCCTGGCAATCTACTGGTATTGCGATTGGTCCTTGGTGGGGGGGTAAAATTAGCACTGAATCTGTTTGCCAGTATATTTGCAATATCTGTTGGCTCGCTATAGGAGATACCATTGTGTAGTAGCTCAGAGCATGCAAGAGCATCTTTATGCAATAGTGATGCAAGCAGTATGAATAAAACATGTTGCAGATACATTGGATACACTGCTATTGAAGTCAATGGGATAACTGCTGTGAAAAGTTACTCATCCACAAATCATGTGAAAAGGAAAATGTAAAGGTGCTTAGGTGGTACTCTCAGACATTCAGAAGGTGCTTAGATGGTATTCTCAGACATTCAGAAGGTGTTTAGGTGGTATTCTCAGACATTCAAAAGGTGCTTAGGTTGTACTCTCAGACATTCAGAAGGTGCTTAGGTGGTGCTCACAGACATTCAGAAGGTGCTTAGATGGTACTCTCAGACATTCAGAAGGCTTGGTGGTACTCTTAGACATTCAGAAGGTGCTTAGGTGGTACTCTCACACATTCAGAAGGCTTTTGATTGAACACGTCTGGACTTTATGATGACAACTTTGAAGCAAGTATTGGGAGAAGGAAACCTTTTATGGAGCATTAGAGAATTATATAAGAAGCTGAAGGTTCAAATTAGGATAAAAAAAGCGCTATCAGATATAATGAGGTTAAGCAAGGGGAACAGGTCACGTAGTAGTCAATTAAATGAATACCCACTGTTCATCATTCTACAGTAAGTACTGCTTAATTAGCTGCTGTCTAACCTAGCTTTAGAATATTTCTCTAAATACTTCATCAATAAATCATCAGGGTCTGCTTCAGTAGTTTCCCCATAAGTGTTTGGTGATGCCCTGTATAGGTGCAGGCACTTTCAGTTGATATTTTTCCTGTAAAAGCACTCTTGAAATTTCACCAATACCTAGTTGCACACAGAGCAACTAGTTTGCAGTGGCAAGCACTTCCACCAGAGTTGCAAACCAGATTCTCCTAACATTACCTTATATTCTCACTGCAACCATCTAATCAATAAAAAAGAATCTGCTGCTGTGGATATGAACGTTCCCTCTATCTCTGTTACCAGCTTGATGGATATGAGCATCCTAAGGCAGTGTAGAAATGTCCTCTTATTTACTGACAACCAACTAATTCTCAAACAAACTGGTAAGGTATCAACAAACGCAAAGACAAAACAAACTGAAGAAAAATTAATAAAGGCAGGCTCTTAGATAAAGCCAAGCAACAAATTTATTACGTGAGCGCTTTTGGAAATGGTCAATACCTTTCCTTCATCAGACACAGTTACAACACATCACTTCCTATTTAAAAATTCGATTAAATAGATTAATTAACCAATTAGCCAAAACAACCAAAATTAAAAAGAACCACATTTTACAAAAAATATATATATGTATATATTCCATAAAAACTTTAAAACTGTTTTATGTGAAACAAGCATCTTAGAAAACTATCTATTCAGGACTAATAATTTAAGCATACACTAAATAGACATTGTTTCACTGAGACTTGGAAAAAGATGAGAAGCTATTCTAATTTGCCATTTTAATTCCTCAATTTCTAATATTAACTGCCAGGGACCACCCCTCACATCTACCCTAATTTGTTGGAGCACAGAAAACTTAAAAGTGTGATTCGGAAAGTCCATAATGTGCCTTGCCAAAGCATTGGTTTGGTCATTTTTACCAATAGCGTAAAGGTGTTCATAAATACGCTTTTTGATTTTTCTTTCCGTTTTACCAATGTAAAACGAATTGCAGTTTTGGCAACAGGCACAGTAGACCACTCGTTCAGATTCACATGAGAAGTGACCAAGAACTTTGTAATTAACATCCCTTATCATTATTTGCTTGTCAAGGTTCAAAAATTTACATTGTTGACATCTCCCACATTTCACCATTTGATTAATTTTATTTGAAGTAGGAGTAGACGAATACTGTAAAAGGGATTTCAGATTTTTACCCCGCCTAAAAGTAATGTTGGGTAGGTCTCCTAAAACCTTATGAATAGTTGGGGCCTCTTGAATCAGAGTCCAGTTTTTATATAAAGTATTTCGAATAAAAGAGTGATCTATATTATAAGTGCAAAAAAATCTAATTGTTGGATTATTCCCCTTAATGTTTGACATCTCATCACTAGGGGCCGTAAAAGGCTCATCATTAGCTGATGTAACTAAAAGTGGTTTGAAATAGCCACATCTTCTTTTACTAATTACTTCAAAGGAAAGGGTCGATATTAAAGAGGAAGGATACCCCCTCTTAAGAAACATACCTTCCAATAGTGCACATTCCTGAAAAAAATCACTCTCATCAGAGACCATTCGAGCTGCTCTAACGAGCTGCCCCTTAACCACCCCTTTCTTCTGATGGTATGGGTGGGAGCTAGTAAAATGAAGGAAGGAGTTAGAGTATGTTGGTTTTCTATATATCAAACTCTTAAACCCTCCCTCAACAACGTCCTTACTTAAAATCTTTTATTCGAAATACTTTATATAAAAACTGGACTCTGATTCAAGCAAATAATGATAAGGGATGTTAATTACAAAGTTCTTGGTCACTTCTCATGTGAATCTGAATGAGTGGTCTACTGTGCCTGTTGCCAAAACTGCAATTCGTTTTACATTGGTAAAACGGAAAGAAAAATCAAAAAGCGTATTTATGAACACCTTTACGCTATTGGTAAAAATGACCAAACCAATGCTTTGGCAAGGCACATTATGGACTTTCTGAATCACACTTTTAAGTTTTCTGTGCTCCAACAAATTAGGGTAGATGTGAGGGGTGGTCCCTGGCAGTTAATATTAGAAATTTAGGAATTAAAATGGCAAATTAGAACAGCTTCTCATCTTTTTCCAGGTCTCAACGAAACAATGTCTATTAAGTGTATGCTTAAATTATTAGCCCTGAATAGATAGTTTTCTAAGATGCTTGTTTCACATAAAACAGTTTTAAAGTTTTTATGGAATATATACATATATATATTTTTTGTAAAATGTGGTTCCTTTTAATTTTGGTTGTTTTGGCTAATTGGGTAATTAATCTATTTAATCGAATTTTTAAATAGGAAGTGATGTGTTGTAACTGTGTCTGATGAAGGAAAGGTATTGACCATTTCCAAAAGCGCTCACGTAATAAATTTGTTGCTTGGTTTTATCTAAGAGCCTGCCTTTATTAAAACTGGTAAGGTATGATAAAAGTATCTCCCAATACTTAAAACCTTCTACAAAAGACACTGAAGTCACCCCTCCTGGCTATAATATCTTGCGTCTTGTCAGGGTTTCAAAAAAAGGTGGTGGAGTAGCTATCTTATTTAAATCTAGCCTTCAAATAACCACTTTCCACCAAAAACCTCCTCAGGACTCTAATGCTGAAATTCTTATTACCAAACTCAAACTAAACTCTGTTAAATCTATCTTTATCATCTGCATCTATGTCCCCCCTGGAAATAACATTTCCACCATCAGAAGCATCCTATGTTGGCTATCTTTAAACTTACCCCAAGAAACATTCATCTTAGGTGACCTAAACATTGATTGGCAATCTTGCTGTAACAAACACCCTACTAGCCACATCAATCTTTATGGGTTTGCACAAACTATCACCTCCCCCACTAGAATTAATAAAGCCAACAACAAAGAAAGCATCCTAGATTGGATACTCACCAACAGTCAGACCCATACTTTTGAAACAGGAGCCCTCCCTGATGATATAAGTGATCACTTACCTACATTATCAGGCTCAAAACTAACCCTCCTACCCAAGGCATAACTAGAACAATCAGAACCAAAAAAAACTTCAATTTGGAACTCTTTCAAAATGAACTGAATGCTTGTAACTGGTCCCCCTTAAAACACCTTTCTCTCGATGAAGCTGTAGATTACTTTAATGCTAAGTTCCTGACCATACTTAACTACCATGCCCCCACTTGCTCTATTAGAATTAGAACCAAATCTGCCCCTTGGCTCTCAAAAGAAACAAAGCTAAAAATCCAACTCAGAAATAAGATCTGGATCAAATCCCGCTCAACTAAAAACACAACGGATTACCAACACTATAAACTACTGAGAAATGAGACCAAAAATGCGATAATGACCGATAAAAAAAACTATTACCTAAAATCTCAGCAAACTCACAAAAACAACCCACAAAAGTTCTGGGCTAACATAAATCAGCTACTACAGCCAAGTAAACCTATCACACCCAACCCACAAGACTCTGACATAAAGTATCCCAACCAAATTGCTAATGACTTTAATTCCTTCTTCACTGAAACAATTCAAACTCTAGCCAGTCAACTCTCTAGAAATGACACAACTATATCCAACTGTAATTTAAATCCACCTCCCCCTTTTCTCTTCCAACCTGTCCCTACAACTTACATCCTCTCCCTTATCAAAAAACTTAAACCTTGTACCCCCTCTGCTGACCTACTACCCGCCGAATACTTGCAATTAGCAGCCAGATACATAGCCTACACAATTTCCATACTCATCAACAGAACCATCACAGAGGGATATGTCCCAAAACTTTGGAAAGTATCCTATATCATCCCACTTCACAAGGGTGGAAATTCTACTGAAATTTCAAACTTCCGCCCTATAGCCCTGCTCTCTCCCTTATCAAAAATTATGGAAAGATGTATACACAAGCAACTGCTGGACCATCTTCTCCAAAATAACTTACTTTCTAATACTCAACATGACTTTAGACCTTCCCACAATACCACCACTGCCCTCCTCTCCTTTACAGACACAATCAACAAAAATCGCAACCACAACATGCTTTCCTCAGCACTCTTCTTAGACCTGTCCAAGGCTTTTGACATGGTCAACCACCAAATACTTATACACATTCTCCAATCTTTGTCACTAGAAACCCAACCCATTAACTGGTTCAAATCCTACTTAAATGACAGACACCAAGCAGTACTCTGGAACTCCACCCTATCTTCCCAGCTACCTGTTAACATTGGTGTCCCCCAAGGGTCCATACTGGGTCCCCTTCTGTTTTCTTTGTTTATCAATGACCTCCACCAAGTAGTTCCACAAGCTACATGCATTCAATCATGAGCGACTCCACACTCATTTGCTCAGCCACATCAGTACCTAATCTTCACTCCCTTACACAACACATATTTAACTCCGTTGAAGAATGGTTCTCTCAATGCTGTCTGCTACTTAACCCAAAAAAAACTAAACTCCTTCTCTTTACACCCTCCAGTAAATCTCCACCTATAGACTTTACAATAACATCTAAAAATGGCACACCTATATCACAAGATCCCACTACTAAACTATTAGGAATTACCATAGACAACAACCTTAACTTTGATACCCATATAAGCAACACTTTGAAAAATATTAACAAAAAAATAGGCTCTCTTTACCGGATCAAACCTTTCCTCACTCCAGAATCTAGAATTACTATTGCCCACTTCCACCTTATCTCTCCCCTCCTCTATGCCTCACCCATATTTACTAACTTATCAAAAAAGAATCTTCTTAAATTAGAAAACTCTTACCACAACATAGCCAGATTTGCTACAGGTAACCCTTTCAGAACCCACCATTGTACTAATCTAAAGCAACTAGGCTGGCTTGAATTTCAGCAGCAACTTAAAATCAATCAATTAACCATAGCCCATCAAATACTGTATCAACCTGACAAAACACCTACACTATCTACCCTTATCTACCCCTACCATAACCTAAAATCTCTAAGATCCGCACACAAACTTCTTGTAAATATTGACAAAGCAAACAACAAAGCTGGTGATTCCCTCTTTTCCAACACTGGAACCTGCTTCCCTCTGAACTTCCCACTATTCCCTCAAAATCTCTCTTCAAAAAGAGAATTAAACTCCACCTCAAATCACAATGGTTGTGCCCCTGTACTAATCCTGACTAACACTAGCTCTTGCCACCTGACTAAAACCTTCATCTTATAACCTATAACCTACCTCTTATTTACATCCACTGCCATATTTCCCTTTCCTACTATTTCAAAAAAACACAATTGTACATTTTGGTAGTATTTTTTCAAAATGCCACTTGTAACATTATCCTTGGCACAATATTGTTAACAGTTATGTTACAACTGTTGTATTTTCACACTTTATAGCTATGTCTGTAGTTATAATGCTTTTTATTTTTTGTTTGTACTCTTTGTATTCTTTACTTTCATGTTATTTCTTTAATGTAAATTCATCCTAAACTCTGGAGCTTAACTCCCTGGGCCTCTACTGGAAATGGACATGTATCCAGCTAGACTAGCCCGGTCAACAAATGTAAAATAAAATAAAATAAATAAATTTACACAATGCCACTGGAGACAAAGCTCTCATATAAAAGCATTACTAATGTCAAGCTAGTTGTCAGTAGTACACATTCTGCACCCATTACACATAGTACAAAGCAGACACATAATCCACATATGCTGAGTTACTTAAATGTAACTTTCCTAAACCCCAAAGGCCTCCTGGACAGCCTAGAATGCAATCTTTCAAAACAACACCTACATCGACACATACAATTACATTTCATGGAGCCTCTACGTCTAAGCCCATAAGGCACACCAGAACACAATTCAACATTACGGTCCTTGGGGACTCCATTGTGAGATACACTGATGTCCTTCTCACCAGGCTGAGTAAGGGGAAAGTAACAGTCAGTTGCTTATCAGGGCCCAGGATCCACCACGTTATGTGTACACTCAGGTCATTGGACCACAAGTACCAGTATGAATCTGTCATAGTCCATGTGGGTGTAATTGACCTGAGATGTACCTCCCTAGACTATATGAAGACAGACATCACGGAGCTATCGGAATATGTGTCTTAGGCTGGTATGGGCCTAAATTGACTATACAGTGACTAGCTTTAATATTGACTTAGTTTTTGGTGTCATTCTAAGGGGGTGCAATATTTGTCAGCATGAAAGGAGATGGTCAACAGATGGTGCTGCATTGCCAGGGATGGTCTGCACCTCTCCCTCTAGGCTTTTGAATATTAACTAAAACATTGTCTTCCCCTCAGTGCCTTGTTTAGGCAATTCCAAACTGAAAGTACTTCTGACATAAATCAAAAGCAAAAAAATCTAAAGGTGTTACTGCTCAGAGCTAGAAACTCTACTCAGCCTAGAGAATGCTGCCATCTATGCAGTCACTGAAACCATAAGGCATTCTTTGGCTATATCTGCAACTTCAGAGGAAAATCCCAGATTTGCTCAAAACTTGTAAATGGCACAACTTATACTGAACCTGCTGATATTGCTAACCTGCTGCAGATAGGTTCAGTGAGAACTTCTCCCCCATGTCTCCACCCAGTATACCACAAGACATCCCTCCTACATGTCCTCCCTCAGAAATATCTAAAGAACAGGCCCTTTATGACCTTTCCAAGTCTAAAAACACAGCCTCTGTGGAACCAAACAACATCCCTGGCTGTGTCCTAAATTAGTCAAACAGTACAAAATAGAGGAACCAGGTGCCAAAAAGTTCCAAACAAGTACCAAAAAACGAAAAAAAGCACCTTGAGCCACTAGTAAAATGAACTATGACTTTATTGAATAATCCACAGATAAAACGCAAAACGCTTAACTTATTCACCACGTTTTTCAACTATGCAGCTTCATCAGACAAACAAATCATAAACTCAACCCCTAAATATATACACTTCACAACCAGTAATTAACCAATCACCTTCCATCCTAATTAAAACACTTACTGACATTCAATTCTCACCAAGGAAGCAAAACTGAAAACCAGGCATCAAATGTGAAATGAATTCTTATTGTCATAATAAATTCAGAAATAATCTGTTGGCCACATCGTGGAGCTCCTGGATAGTTGAAAGAATGACATAACCGAGATTTTTTTATACATATTTTTTTATAAATTTATATTTTTATATTTTATTGTATTTTTGATATTTATATATAACAGATTATTTCTGAATTTATTATGACAATAAGAGTTAATTTCACATTTGATGCATGATTTTCAGTTTTGCTTCCTTGGTGAGAATTGAATGTCAGTAAGTGTTTTAATTAGGATGGAAGGTGATTGGTTAGTGGTTAGTTACTGGTTGTGAAGCATATATATATATATATATATATATATATATATATATATATATATATATATATATATATATATTTAGGGTTGAGTTTATGATTAATTTGTCTGATGAAGTTGCATAGTTGATGAAAAACGCGGTGAATAAGTTAAGCATTTTGCGTTTTATCTGTGGATTATTCAATAAAGTCAGAGTTCGTTTTATTGGTGGCTCAAGGTGCTTTTTTTCCTGTTTTGTGTCCTAAATTACTAAAAGTAAGAGTTATCTGTACCTGAGTACCCTCTCTAACCAAAGTCTAAGCAGCAGGTATGTTCTTACAGATTGGAAAACTGTCACTGTCACCCCCTTTCACAAAGGGGGTTCCTCTGCTGACCCCAGGAATCACAGACCCATAAGTCTGACCAGCTTCATATACAAGGCCATGGAGTGAATCTTCATGGACCTTATCAACAAGGAAATAGGAGACCTCCAAACACTAGACCCATCCCAGTTTGGTTTCGTCAAAGGGAGATCATGCTTATTAAACTTGGTGGACTTCTTCGAGACAGTCACCAAAGCCCTGGATGAAGGCAAAACTGTGCAAACTGCCTATTTAGATGTAGCAAAGGCCTTTGGCATCATCCCCCACTCAAGTATCATTGATAAACTTACCCAAATGAACATAAACCAGTATATAGTCAGGTGGGTTGCTAATTGGGTCACCAATAGAACACACACAGTTAAAATAGGGGACTCTTCATCCACCTCTGGACCAGTAACCAGTGGAGTACCACAGGGCTCAGTGCTGGGGCCCCTACTGTTTGGAATTTACTTTTCAGAAATACAGGCCAAAACAAAAGGCATGGAGCTAACAAAGTTTGCTGATGACTGCTAGCTGGGTGCGATCATTTAATCCCCCAGTGACATTAACACCATCCAAAAAGGTCTTATTCAAACCAATGACTAGTGCCAGAGTCACGGGCTTAGAAATGCTAAAAAGTGCATCATCACTCCCTTCAGCAAGGGAGATGTCCCTGCAAAGCTTCACATTAACAATAACACCTTAAGCACCTAATCTGTGGGAAGAGATTTGGGCACACAGGTTGACAATAACTTCTCCTTTGACCATCATCTTTCCACAGTGGTAAGGAAAGCCTTCTACGTAGCCCATCTTATCAGTAAGAGCATTGGCTCCAGAAAGAATAAGGTTATAACTCCATGTACTTCTCCTTTATTAGACCAATTCTTCTTCTTCTCTTTCAGCTGTTCCCATTAGGGGTCACCACAGCGGCTCATCTGTTTCCATTTCTTCCTGTCCTCTGCATCTTGCTCTTTCACACCAACCACCTGCATGTCCTCTCTCACCACATCCAAAAATCTTATCTTAGGCCTTCCTCTTTTCATTTTACCTGGCAGCTCCATCCTTAGCATCCTTTTCCCAATGTACCCAGCATCCCTCCTCAGTATGTGTCCATACCAACACAATCTCGCCTCTCTGACTTTGTCTCCAAACCGTCCAACCTGAGCTGACTCTCTAATATACTGATTCTTAATCCTGTCCATCCTTGTCACACCCAGTGCAAATCTTAACATCTTTAACTCTGCCACTTCCAGCTCTGATTCCTGCCTTTTTGTCAATGCCACCGTCTCCAACCCATACAACATAGCTGCTCTCACTACCCTCTTGTAGACCTTCCCTTTCACTCTTACTGGTACCCATCTGTCACAAATCATTCCTGACACTCTTCTTCACCCATTCCACCCTGCCTCTACTCTCTTCCACACTTACCATTACTCTAAACTGTTGATCCCAAGTACTTAAACTCATTCACCTTCGTCAACTCTGCTCCCTGCATCCTCACCATTCCTCTACCCTCCCTCTCATTCACACACATATATTCTGTCTTAGTCCTGCTGACCTTCATTCCTCTCCTCTTTAGAGCATATCTCCACCCCTCCAGGGTCTCCTCAACGTGGTCCCTATTCTCACTACAGAGCACAATGTCATCTGCAAACATCATAGTCAATGGGGACTCCTGTCTGATCTCGTCTGTCACCCTATCCATCACCATTGCAAATAAGAAAGGGCTCAGAGCTGATCCTTGATGTAATCCCACCCCCATCTTAAATGCATCAGTCACTCCCACTGCAGACCTCACCACTGCCACACTACCCTCGTTCATATCCTGTACCACTCTTACATACTTCTCTGCCACTCCTGACTTTTTCATATAATAAAACAACTCCTCTCTAGGCACCCTATCATATGCTTTGTCCAAGTCAACAAAGACATAATGCAGCTCTTTTTGACCTTCTCTATATTTCTCCATCAACACTCTCAGAGCAAACATCGCATCTGTTGTGCTCTTCCCCGGCATGAAACCATACTGCTGATCACTAATCATCACCTCCCTTCTTAACCTAGCTTCCACTACTCTTTCCCATAACTTCAAGCTGTGACTGATCAGTTTAATCCTTCTGTAGTTACTGCAGCTCTGCACATCACCCTTATTCTTTATTAGACCAATTATAGAGTACAATGCACCCTTTGGTATGTGCCTTGCCAGGCACCTCCAACAACTGGAGAGACATAAATGAATGAATAACTAAAATATATAAATAATTATAGAACTAATTAAAGCTTATCATACCATCCTTGGTTCATATACCTAAATGTGGCTTTGTACCATTTTAAAGATGTTAAGATTTGCACTGGGTGTGACTAGGATGGAGAGGATTAGGAATCAGTATATTAGAGGGTCAGCTCAGGTTGTACAGTTTGGAGACAAAGCAAGAGAGGCGAGATTGCATTGGTTTGGACATGTGCTAAGGAGGGATGCTGGGTATATTGGAAAAAAGATGCTAAGAATGGAGCTGCCAGGTAAGAGGAAAAGAGGAAGGCCTAAGATAAGGTTTATGGATGTGGTGACAGAGGACATGCAGGTGGTTGGTGTGAAAGAGCATGATGCAGAGGACAGGAAGAAATGGAAACAGATGATGCTCTGTGGTGACCCCTAATGGGAACAGTCGAAAGAAGATGATGATACCATGAGAGCAAATGCAAGCTATCAAAAAATAATTATTTATTATACGTAAGTTATTATCTGTGAGCATCTCAGTTGTCCTGCTAGCCTAAGTATTGCAAGTTTCTAACAGACTAAACTGGGCACAAGGTATGCACTACAATATTTCAAATTTAAGGCAGTTTTCATAAAATCAAACAAAATCTTTATGAGAAAATGGCTGTTATGATTAAAATTACATCCAGTATCTCATTCCAGAACAGCGTGGTCCTATCATGGCTATTCTTTGCAACAGAAAATGAAACTTTACTACAACCAGTTACCCATAATAAAATAATATCTAGTTATAAAAATATATGCAACCCAGTGCAAACCAATCAAAATAGCTCTGTTTGTGGATTGTTGTCTAATATTTATATCTAGAGAAAACATTTATGTTAATACAATAAAAATGTGCATATTTTACTCATTTCAGATATGTGTCAGTAAATATGCTAAATAACAGAACTATTATATTTAAAATGTACTCCAATTACAAAAACTTTAGAAGACTATAAATGTGAATAAAGGTAAAATAAAACAGTACATACTAGGTATTTACTCCACGTGTCTAAGACCAAAAACTACAATGCTATCGTAAGCCTTGCATCAAGAACAGATTTCTATGAAGTCCAACTTAAAACAACAAATAGCCAATATAAAAGTGATAAATGAGCCTATAATTATACATAGGAACATTAAAGATTTCAACAGACAATATTAAAAAGGAAACAAGCATTTCATTTCAAAGTTTCACTGAGTACCTACTGAAACATCGACTAAATTTGAAACATCATACTAGGTTAACTTCACAAGGCAGCATACATTTTCCAGATTTATAAAGGTTAGCATCAATAAGGAAATAAAAAAAACATTTTATATTGGTTAGACCCTAATATGACGCATTCCCAAAATGTCACAACTAAATGAGCCCAAGTTCCTGATATGATGTTCTCCTGAAGAGTCACAATTAAATGAACCCAAGTTCTAGCCTTTTGACTGCCATTACACATCCATGTTAAAACCTCCTCAACTCACGTCCATCTACGTTGACTGAATTTACCAAATTTAAAGTGTTAATAAATAATTTCCTGGTTTGAAATGCTGGAATCTTTCACATTTCTCGATAAATAAGGTGTTCAAAGTTATTCTTGAAGACATCAGAGAAGTCACATACTAAGCAAATGAAGGAATAACACAGTAGAGCAACTGCATACATGTAATGCAAACACTTATGGTTCAGTAAATAAATAGCAAAAAAATCAATCAGTCAATCAATCAATCACCCTCTGACTGGTTACTTCTACTTCAACTTAGATGCTATGTGTCGGGCAGACTGAAAAAATTGCACGAATACAATATTTAAACAATTGAAACTCATTCCATTAATCCAGCATGCTAAGTATATAAAGGCCTAAGGGTTAAATATCAATATGGTTAGAACATAAATTCTTAATTTGGCTGCTCAGAAGAGTTTGGCTCCAACTTGAACATTGCTTATATGATTTTTATACCTAAAAGTTTCTTAACTTTACATAAACTCACTAAGATGTTACATCTCTATTTTGCTGAAGTTGTAGCAATCAGTAGTCAGCACAAAGGTACAATATTGTGATTGCTCAGATGTAGAAGAGTTGCCCTACAGCATGCAAAACAGTTCACCTACATATATTTATTCTCAACAGAATCCCTTCTTTTTGACCTGGGATTCTTTGAACAATGTTAGCCATAATCAGAAAGTTTATTACCTAGTGTTAAAAATGTTTACAAGGTGCAAGGTTGAAAGAACAGATAGAAGGTGTTTTATTTAACCTTGAATGTGGTTTGAATGTGGAAAAAATTGCAGACAAGGGAAAGCTGTTGGAATTTTTTGCGCTGTAACTATATTAACAACTATAGATAGTTTTTTTCTGAAAACTGCCTGTGTTAGAAATTATAGTAGGAACATTTTCTTCTTCAAGGCAATGAATACAATAATAATTCCTTTCAGTCCCTGAAGATGACAGTCAACAATTATCAATATATATATGACTCGTTAATGTCTTTAATGTCTGCTTGTTTGCTCCTGTTTTTTTCTGTCTGTTTTCTTCTTCTGTTACTTTAACTCATTTTATCTTTACCAACAAACTTAGTGTTGATAAATAACTAAACTACTGTTAGCAATAAATCCAAGTTACTTTTTGTTCATTTAAATGATAAAGATGTTGAAGAATATAGATGAGTGTAAGCACAGATGCTAATACCATTACAGACATGTCAGTATGTTAGATGAAACAGAAGATGCTATAACAGTCTTGTAAATAAAAATCTTATTTGATTGATATTTTTCCCAAGTTTGGCCTACTTTGTCCAACATCATGTGTATTCCTTTCTTAACTGTGCTATATTCAGTGAAAAAAGTATTAAATACAGAATTAAATTCTTTAATTATCATTAGTCATGAATGTTCTTCTGTTTTTTTAATTATACTTTCTATTAGGAATCAGGGTCTGTGCTGTGTTTATCTACTCATGTGGAATTCCTTAAAATTAAATAACTTGCATAGAGTAATACTGTATGAATGCTGAGGGAGTATAAATAAAATTAAGTTAGCATAATTATTATTGTGCACATTTAATTATTCTTGTTTCATTTCTACAAAATCAAGCAGGACTAAACGACATAATAGCAAGTGAGTACATTTTGAATGCTATGTCAAGATCTGAGTATGGCACTTCTAAAATGATATTCCAGAAGAAGAAGCTTCACCTGATTACTGCGCAGGAGACCTGGGTTTGATTAGCAAGCTTTTATTATGTGACCCTAAGGTCCAATTCATTGAAGGTTTGACCAGGTAAAAAAAACTTTTTTGGAGGAGCAAGCATCCCTGTAATCCTCATATTGGGGGGGGGGGCTTGCCTCACATCCCCTTGCCAGCATACAAATAGAAACTACACAAGTAGTTATTATTTATGGAAAACAAAAATTGTGGCATAGAAAATTAGATAGTGTAAATTGAGGAGTTAATCCCTAATTCAGTTTCAACTCATCTACTACTAGGTTAAACGATTGGGGGTCCCGGTCTACGAAGAGTTGAATCAGAGATGGTAGTGAGAAGCATTTTGCTTGTTTGCCTATCCTGGTGAGTAGGAGGGCATGGCTTTTATCGAATGGCTCCAACCCATGGTGGAAAGAAGGAGGTTCAGCTCCACTTTAGGTATGTGGAAACCCACTGAGACTTTGTCTGCAGATCATTCAGTGCTGATGGCACTGAGTGTTCGATGTGATAATGGATAAAAGGTAAGGACGACAATTCACCTTGGCCTGAGTTTGGCAGCAGCTGACAACATTATTTCAGGTATCCAATGGTCACAAGACTGAGAAATGGGGTACTGCTCAAGTCTGGGAGAGAAAAAAATTAGTAGAAACTTCAAGCCTGCATCAAGTGTGCAAGCTATAGATATGGAATAGCTCATCAAAAGCCATGTTGCTAAAGTAGCAACTCATGAAAGGCCCTGCCACTAAAATAGCTTTTCATAAAATCATCTAAAAACATTAATATAAAAAAAGTGCAACCACGGAAAACATATTTTTCTGCAGGATGCAGAGTCTCCATAACTCATGTTTCCCCATTAACTAATATAACTGACTCAGAGATTATATTTCAAAGAAAGGTAAATTAAGTGTGCAGAGATCCTGGCATCAAAAAATGATTTGAATAAAAGAGCCCTTTCAGCAGATTTCACATGGTGTTTCACTACCTGCCTTTAAACTGGATTGCATGAGCTGTTTTACTGCTGTAACTGCTTAAATCTTTGTATTGCTTTAAGGAGTATTCAAAAGTATAAAGAGACAAAGGCAAGACTAAACCTTTCTGTATTCATTGGAAAGTATTCTTATCTCGTACAACTATTCTTATTTATGTTAAATAGTCAATGAATGTAAGTGTCAGTCTAACGGTAGGATTCAAAGATGCAGAGCATACCCCACAGTGTTACACTGCAGAAATAAGTTATGACAATCACTACATACAGATCAGAGACAACCACACATAAGTGATGAAAAAAATATATGGTACTGTACATCAAACAGGCAGAGCATGTGCAGTATATATGTAAATGAGCAAATAATGAGCAAATAATAATAATAACAGGGCTAAGTCAGAAGCATCAATATTTTGTACAACAACTGTCATCTGAAACTGTGTTACAATGCAGTTATCAAAATGTACCAATATGAGAGTAACCATGGTGCAGTAGTTGCATTTTCTGCAAATGGCTGCCTCTAACACACTGCCACACATTTAAACAGGTGTATACACACACACACACACACACACACACACACACACACACACACACACACACACACATGCACACAGAGCAGAAAAACAGAGATATGTCAGACTTAGAACACTATCTATATATGAATTGGCACATACATATGTACTGAAAAGCAAAGGAATTTTTTTGAATAGACCAGTTGGCATACTGATTAAGGTCTTCACCTCCCATGCACAAGGTACAAGGTTCGATCCTGACCTACGACCAATGCTGGTTTGGCATTTGCACGTTCTCCCTGTGTCTCTGTGGGGTTTCTCTCATGTCCAAAAAAACATGCTGAATGCTTCCATCTCAAACCTTGGACATTTACTGAGGTGCGCAGTATCCTCAAGATAGGAGAACATGGATCACAGACTGCATGGCTTGGTAGGGCTAGCTACTCAACGGTGTAAAATATGGCTCTAGGTGATTTGGTCATGTTGACTAATATCGCCAAAACCGGGCATGGGTAGTTACCGGTGATAAGTGGGGGTTACCTATGATAGCTCTGTTGAGTGAAAGTTGGATGTAAAACCAACCAACCTGAAAAACAAGAACTGAGAATTGCTACCCTTAATGTAGGTTCACTGACTGGGAAGCAATGATATGGAGGAGGCTGGACATCCTGTGTATCCAAGAGACAAGATGGAAGGGCAGTGCAGCAAACCCACTTGGCTTGGGATCCAGAGTCTACGACTCAGGAGGGGGACAGGCTAGAAATGGTTTAGGAATTGTGGTGAAAGAGTGTTTCAGAAGGCAGTGACGGATATCATCAGAATTAATGACAGATTCATGGCAGTCAGACTCCAGTGTAATGATAGGGCAGTATTCATAATCTCAGCCTCTGGCCCCAGCAGGGTTGTGATAGTGAGGAAAAGAGTGCATTCAGACAGCAGTTGCAGGACCTACTAGATAAAGCAGGACAACACGAATTGGTATTGATAATGGGTACTTGAATGAACATATCAGGACAGATAGAACAGGATATGAGATATGTATGGATGGAGCAACAGGAATAAAGAAGGAGAAGCCATTCTAGACTTCTGTCTGGCAAATGGCTTGATAGTAGCCAACACATGGTTCAGAAAGAGACAGTCAGAAGGTCACATACAAGAGTAGCCAACAGGAAAAGGCACTGGGGTAGAATCTATGACTGCAAAGGCATCCCCAATGAAATAAACCACTTGCTGCCACAGTCAGCTGCAAGCAGTGGTCAGAGAAGGCTCTAAGGTCAAGAGAGACCAGGCTGAAGACCTGGAATGGACTGGAGAGAAAGTACAACAGTTCAAGGAATTATTCAGGGCTCCAGCACCCCAAGAAGAGGAGGAAATAGGTGGAGTTGAATAAGAATGGCAGCACATAAAACAGCATGTGTGAGGACTACCGAAAAGATATGGTGCCAAAAAAGATATGTGGCCGAGACAGGTATGGAAATAAGGTACACAAGGAAAGATGGTGGTGGAATGCAGAAGTCCAGGAACTCATCAAAAGAAAGAATGAGTGCAGGAGGAAGTGGGAGAAAGAAAAGACAGGCCAGGCTAGGAAGGACTACTGGCAAAGACAGAAAGATAAAGAAGATAGTCAGATACCCTTCATAAAGGATGTCAACAACAACCTGCTCACCAGTCCACAGGATATCAAAGGCAGATGGAAGGAGTATTTCCAGCAGCTTTTGAATGAAGAAAACCCCAGCGATGTTGTACTGCCCCAGAAACAGCCTACGATGAGAGCCAAAGAGGAGCTCACCCTAGAAGAAGTAAGAACAGCACTAAGGAAGATGATGTCAGGGAAAGCAGCAGGCTTAGATGAAGTCACAGCAGATATGATAAAGATGCTGGGTGAGATAGGGGAGAAATAGCTCCTGAGGGTACTAATAGCAGTGTGGAGAGAAAGGTGTATCCCAGATGATTGGAGAATAAGCATACTCATGCCAGTGTACAAGAACAAAGGGGACATCCACAACTGTGGGCGGTACAGAGGTATCAAACTCCTATCACACTGAAAGACAATTCTGAAGAGGGTGACTGATAAACAGATATGCAGAGTAGTAGAATGTAAGATAGGAGATGAGCAGTTTGGTTTCAGATCAGGATGCAGCACAACTGACCTGATGTTTGCAGTGAGATAGATACTTGAGAAGAAACTAGAGAAGAGAAGAGAGTCAAACTGGGCTTTCCTAGACTTGGAGAAAGCATATGACAAGGTCCCAGAAAGCTGATCTGGGCAGTACTGCGGTGGTTTGAAGTCCTGGAAACATTGGTAGAATTAGTGCAGGCTATGTACAAGGACCCAATGACTAAAGTATAAACAGTGTTCAGCCACACAGAGGGGTTCCCAGTGGGAGTGGGTCTACATCAGCGTTCAGCTCTGAACCCACTGCTGTTAATGCTGGTGATGGATTACATTAGCAAACATGTGGGAAGGGACAGATCAACAAAGCTGCTGTATGCAGACGATGTGGCATTACAGGCAGACTCTTAGCTAGAACTTCAGCAAAGGGTAAGAGAATGGAATGAAAAACTGAAGGCATATTGGATGAAACTAAGCACAGATAAGACAGTGGTAATGGCAGCAAATTAGAGAAATCAGAAGAAGCTGAGAATAGAGATAGAAGGGAAGATAGTGGAACAGATAAACATCTTCATATATCTAGGATGGGTGGTTGAGGAGAAGGGAAGTCTGAATGAAGAGGTCAAAGCTAGAATCATATGGGGCTACAGCAAACTGGCATAGAGTAGCAGGTGTAGTCTATGACAGAAGAATGCCAAAGAAGCTGAAAAGTAAGGTGTACAAGACAGTGGTGCGACCAGTACTACTGTATGGTACAAAAACCTGAGCAGTAAAGGCAGAACAGTTGAAGAAGCTAGAGGTAATGGAATTGAAGGGCCTGAGAAAGGTGACAGTATGCACACTGTGGGACAGATGAAGAAATGAGGACATAAGAGCAGAAGCCAATGTAGCTCCAATTGCAGAAAAGACCAAAGAGAACAGATTATGGTGGTTTGTACACACATGTAGAAAAGCAGAAGACAATCTGGTGAGGAAGATTTGGCGCAGACAGGAAGAAGGTAAGAAGAAGGGAGGATGTCCAGCAAAGAGGTGGAGGGATTGTGTGAAAGTAGATCTGCGACAGTCAAGCATGAGTGCTGAAGAAGGCAGGAGTGTGACAATGAATTGAGAGAGATAGTGACAGTTAACATGATACCCTGACCCCATGTAGAAAAATGGGAAAAAGGGGGCTGATGATGAGGATGATGAAAAGCAAAGGAAGTGAGGTGTTTAATTCCACCCATAAGCACTGCTACTGCTGCTATAGATGCATGGAAAAATCATGGTTACAATGTAACATGCCAGGATCAGTGACAGCAGTCACCAATGACAAAGTCTGAATTAGCTGCAAATAAGGACTGGTACACAGAAAGGGGAGGAAGGTCATTGAAAGCCACAACATTTATAATCTGCATTGCCCATTCTTATCTACTGCACCAGACATGATGGGATGCAATGTATATTGTAACCTTCTGAAATCTCAGTTTTGCAATACAAAAACAAATGCACACACGATCACATGATCATACACTACCATAGAAGCAAACAT
Source organism: Protopterus annectens (assembly GCF_019279795.1). Lineage (NCBI taxonomy): Eukaryota > Metazoa > Chordata > Ceratodontiformes > Protopteridae > Protopterus > Protopterus annectens. Next base: position 93,437,383 of record NC_056746.1, on the reverse strand, counting down.
GCATCTGCACTTGCATACACAAATGAATATGTGACCATGACTTACGTAGGTATAAGCACCCTCCTTCAACCCACTCCTCCCAGGCATATGGCATGAAGGACAGGTGTTTGTTAAAGTGTACATCCCTACCATATAATCCAGCATTCTCAAATGCTAACCCCACCTAGGCAGCACATGGTCTTTTATGGTGAGTGCCCATAACTCACTCAGCCCAACTGCCAGAGCACTGATTGTACTGTACCACCCCATGACAGCACATGATCCTTCATGGTGAGGGCCCACAACTCAATAAGTCCAATTGGCTAGGTCTGATTGTGCTGTACCACCCAATGATGGCACATGATCATTGATGGTGAGTGCCCATAACTCAGTAAGCCCAGTTGCCTGTGTACTGATTGTACCATATCACCCTCTGGCATATAGCCAGTGATACTGTGCACCTCTGTAGCAGTTGAGCTTTACATCCTCTTTCCATTGGTGCTGAGGACTGGATGCAGCCCTCAGTTTTCTGCAGGATTTGCAAGTGAATACTGCTTCAAAAGGTACTGTCTATGAATCTCACATCATGCAACACAGCTACCAAGATGTCCACAGTTATGTGCCTACTATATAATGCAGACAGCATCTATGGTTCTGGCCAACCATAACCATAATTTAATTTCTTGACCATAGATAAAATAATATTTTTCTATACTATGTGTCCACTTATCAATGCTTGGTAAGAGAAAATATTCTAAATACTATAGGCTGAAATACGAGTTTAAGCTCACAGCTTACAAACCTATGCAAGGGCTTTAGTTGGCATAGTTAGTGGGTAGGGTTGACTTCCAATTAACTTTGACAGGAGATACAAAACGCTGTGGAACATCAAAAATATATGCTGACTCCATTTCTAAAATACAAAATTCCATGAATTACTGTTGCACAGCTACATTTTTTTTTGGCAGGAGTTTCTTACCCATAGTGTGTACCCTGAAAGCCCTGCTAACTGTTAATATAAACTAACTCTAAAGTCACTGTATCTTCATGAAGGAGAATTGCTATGATATACTGAATCCTGGTGTTAATATATATTTGCCCTTTTCAAAATTACAGTGTTGACTATCAGAACACAAATACAGTACTCATAATTACAATAAGAACTTATAAGGACTGGCATCTCCAAAATTAAGTAATTAAGTATGATGGTAATTATTTTCTCTGTTTGTAAATGTTGTGTCAAGATAAAATAACTAAGCACTGGGTCGGATGTAATATAGCTTATGATAGTGTATCTTACTTTTTTATTTCTTTGTGTGATACGTACTACCATTTTTGTTTCCTTTTAGGCAATAAAAATCAGAAAACACAGAGAACTAAAAATGCAGATGCAGTTAAAAACAGCATTGTATATGACATAAAACATAGTCTGTGAACCCTGCGAAGAAAGACGCAATCTGCTTGAGAGATGAAGCATTTATAAGCAGGGGCTGCCTGTGTCCATTAGATACATAGGTGTCAAACCAGGGATGAATTTCTTGTTTCCTATCCAATTGTCCAAATTACGCTTGAATTGGGTTAGGGAGGAACTCTGCTCCACACAGTTGGGGAGCCTGGTCCAGAGAAGGGGTAGTCTCTGGGGTACATATCTGTCTGTCCAGCAGATCCTATTCATATCACAGGCAAGGTTTTGGTCAATAGAACAGGTAATT
>NC_056746.1:93345692-93410692 GCF_019279795.1 Protopterus annectens | reverse complement strand
AGCGAGTGCTCTGTGAAGTATGTCCTGCAACTATCATATCAATGGTGTTACATGTCATAGCGAGTGCTCTGTGAAGTATGTCCTGCAACTATCATATCAATGGTGTTACATGTCATAGCGAGTGCTCTGTGAAGTATGTCCTGCAACTATCATATCATTGGTGTTACATGGCATAGCGAGTGCTCTGTGAAGTATGTCCTGCAACTATCATATCAATGGTGTTACATGTCATAGCGAGTGCTCTGTGAAGTATGTCCTGCAACTATCATATCAATGGTGTTACATGTCATAGCGAGTGCTCTGTGAAGTATGTCCTGCAACTATCATATCAATGGTGTTACATGTCATAGCGAGTGCTCTGTGAAGTATGTCCTGCAACTATCATATCATTGGTGTTACATGTCATAGCGAGTGCTCTGTGAAGTATGTCCTGCAACTATCATATCAATGGTGTTACATGTCATAGCGAGTGCTCTGTGAAGTATGTCCTGCAACTATCATATCAATGGTGTTACATGTCATAGCGAGTGCTCTGTGAAGTATGTCCTGCAACTATCATATCAATGGTGTTACATGTCATAGCGAGTGCTCTGTGAAGTATGTCCTGCAACTATCATATCAATGGTGTTACATGTCATATCGAGTGCTCTGTGAAGTATGTCCTGCAACTATCATATCATTGGTGTTACATGTCATATCGAGTGCTCTGTGAAGTATGTCCTGCAACTATCATATCATTGGTGTTACATGTCATAGCGAGTGCTCTGTGAAGTATGTCCTGCAACTATCATATCATTGGTGTTACATGTCATAGCGAGTGCTCTGTGAAGTATGTCCTGCAACTATCATATCATTGGTGTTACATGTCATAGCGAGTGCTCTGTGAAGTATGTCCTGCAACTATCATATCATTGGTGTTACATGTCATAGCGAGTGCTCTGTGAAGTATGTCCTGCAACTATCATCATTGGTGTTACATGTCATAGCGAGTGCTCTGTGAAGTATGTCCTGCAACTATCATATCAATGGTGTTACATGTCATAGCGAGTGCTCTGTGAAGTATGTCCTGCAACTATCATATCAATGGTGTTACATGTCATAGCGAGTGCTCTGTGAAGTATGTCCTGCAACTATCATATCATTGGTGTTACATGTCATAGCGAGTGCTCTGTGAAGTATGTCCTGCAACTATCATATCAATGGTGTTACATGTCATAGCAAGTGCTCTGTGAAGTATGTCCTGCAACTATCATATCATTGGTCTTACATGTCATAACGAGTGCTCTGTGAAGTATGTCCTGCAACTATCATATCTTTGGTGTTACATGTCATAGCGAGTGCTCTGTGAAGTATGTCCTGCAACTATCATATCATTGGTGTTACATGTCATAGCGAGTGCTCTGTGAAGTATGTCCTGCAACTATCATATCAATGGTGTTACATGTCATAGCGAGTGCTCTGTGAAGTATGTCCTGCAACTATCATATCATTGGTGTTACATGTCATAGCCAGTGCTCTGTGAAGTATGTCCTGCAACTATCATATCATTGGTGTTACATGGCATAGCGAGTGCTCTGTGAAGTATGTCCTGCAACTATCATATCATTGGTGTTACATATCATAGCGAGTGCTCTGTGAAGTATGTCCTGCAACTATCATATCATTGGTGTTACATGTCATAGCGAGTGCTCTGTTATATATATCCATGACAGGAATAGATGGGAATCTTCTGAGCATCATGAGCCATAACTCCAGTGTGTAACTGCTGTCACCTGTTAGTATGATAGTACACCTACAATATGCAATCATATGCCTGTATACTTACTTACTAGGTAGACTTATCTTATGATCACATTTCTGAACTGTGTCCTTAGGGCCTTATCTCTCTATATGGAGGCATCATGTACACTTCCAGGGCATATTGCTATAAGGTGTATGATGAAGTCATATGATGAGCACACTAACTGACAGTTAAGAAAGGCCACCCCATATAGTCATAGTACTGTCCTTCACCATCCTTGGAGAGAATTTTGATTGTTATGTTGGAGCAATCACTGTCATTGAGGAGACACAGGGGAAATTGGCAATGGCATAAAACTGTTCCATGACCATCTGTCATTTCTATCTTGTATCTGGAAACTTTAATTATTCCTGTGCCTTGTCTCACATGGCTGCTAGGAACAGTTCCAAACTATAACACACAGCTGTCTGGGACACCTCTACAGTGTCTCCCATGTGCTGCTGGAATTCCCAGTGGCCAGTATACCAAAATATAGGCATACCTTTATTTCTAAGGGGACAGTGCTACCCTGCACACTATGTGGTGACATTTGAGGTGCAGACATCCCATAAGCAGTCTGTATCAGCTCTCTGTCTAGACTGTATCTGCCTATGATTTCCTGGTCTGAGAACTGTCTTAACTGCAGCCTGCCTCCTGCCAAAACACACACACACACATATACACACACACACACACACACACACACACACACACACACACACACACACACACACACACACACACACAGATCTGGATATACCAAAACATTAAGTATAGCCGATGTTTTAGCATTCCGACACACTTACAATTCTCATACCTTGAACTGGCCACTCACTACTCTGCATCTCGATAGATAATGACACAAACTCCAGCTTGTCACCATGATGAGTAATATCCGGTGACAAAAATGGAGTAAAATTATGAATGATTGCATAAATGATCAATGTAATCATCTTCAAAAGATTATCAATCATTCAGTTATGGATTAATTCCAAGTCCAAGTCAAGTTTGTCTAGAGCTGCCAAAGACTCCTGAGGTAAGGAGAATTAGAGCTGTGTGTCATCAATGTAACAATGTAGCAACATCAATGTAACAATGTAGCAACATCAATGTAACAATATAGCAACATCAATGTAACAATATAGCAATAACCCATGCCTGGGTGTGGGTAATGCGGGATTTACCCACGGTTGGCGTGGTTTGCCCTCGGGACCAAACAAAGTCAACCGTGGGTAAATCCCACATTACCCACACCCAGAAGTGGGTTATTGCTATTATACTATGACATTATTTAAGAAAAGAAATGATTACTTCTCTTAAATAATGGCATTGTATAATGCCTCTTTGCTGCCCTTCCGCAGCTGGCTGGTATCCACGGCAGTTCTGATGTACTGCACATGCCTACGCAGTACATCAGAGCTGTGGCCAAAAGCAACAGAGAAAACAAGATCTCCATTGCTTTTTACTGTTTTGCCATGTTAAATGGGTTTAACATGGCAAGGCAGCTTTAAAATAAGCAACGGACATCTCCGTTGCTTATTTTAAAGCTGTTTCGCTATGTTAAACCCATTTAACATAGCGAAACAGTAAAAAGCAATGGAGATCTTGCTTTCTCCGTTGCTTTTTTTTTTAAACCTGTCTCGCTATGTTAAATGGGTTTAACATAGCGAGACAGCTTTAAAATAAGCAACGGAGATCTCCGTTGCTTTTTTTAAACCTGTGTCGCTATGTTAAACTCTTTTAACATAGCGGGACAGTGTTTTAAAAGAGACTTATACTAATGGAAAAAGTCCGGGCGACCGGACCTTTTTTCATTAGTATAAGTCGATTTACAACATGCACGCTGGCCAATCAGTGTGCACATTTTGGAATATTAATGGGGGGTCATGGTATAATGTAGCAATAACCAACAATGTAGGTGTGGTATATTGAAGATTTATTCATGGTTGGTGTGGTTTAATCACAAGGGTGAAGCCCGAGTGATTAAATAAAGCCAACCGTGGGTAAATCTTCAATATACCACACCACGGAGTCAGTTATTGATATTATACAATGACAGTGTTTAAGAAAAAAATGACTTACTTTTCTTAAATAATGTCTTTGTATAATGGCACCCTGGTGTTCTTCCTCTTCTGCTGCATATCCTGTTGTTTTTTTATGATGTACTGTGCACATGTATGGGATTTATGTTCCCACACTTACCCACTACATCAGTGCTTTGGAAAAAGCAAAGGAGTAAGGAAGGTTTCTGTTGCTCCCTTTTTTTTAAACCAAAAAAAGGCTTCAGACAATTTAGGCATAGGAGAGAGACAGAATGGGGGAAAATAGAAAATTAGCAACTTTTCTTTAGTTTTGAATAATGTACCTGATTTTTTTAATTTATTTAAAATTTGTTTACCATCATAGTCCATCTGGATGGGTAGCCCATTTTCAGTGGAGACCCAGGGAGAAAAGCTCCACAAAAGCAAAAAATTGCAGTCAATACACTTAAATACAGACAATTTACATACAATAGTAGTATTCATTACAATACCAGAAAGAAAAAAAACAACAGTAGATCTCCATACAATGCAGTACAAGCACAATGTATACAATTACAGAACAAGTGCATATTGAAAGTTGCATGCAAATATGTTTGTATACTTTTAATCCTACAGCTAGAATTCTAGGAGTAACAGTTTTGATGCAGTCACTTATGTATAGTGTGTAATATTTTGCAGGAACAACTTATAGTTTATAAGGGGTTAGTTGAAGAAAGAAAAAGGATGTTTTGTAGGTATGTCTTGGAGGATATGAAGAGTCAGTTGAGTACAGAAAAAAAGATATGGTAGTATATCTCTGAAAAGAGGAAAGATGCGGTAGGATATCTCAGAACTGGAGGAAGTGGGGATGGCTGAGACAGCAGTACAGGGAGGCCTGGCAGAGGGGAAGTAGAATGAGTCATGTGAGTAAACAGGTAGTGAACGTAAGACAGTGTTTGTGGAGAGTGCTGGCTGCAGGAAGAAACTGCTTGAGCTTAGCCGGGGGAAGTACACGAGCAGTGCCAGTTACTGCTTAGGTGAGCCCTAAGAAGTTCTTTGAACTTGGATGTGTTGGTGGTGTTAAGGATATTCTACCGGATTGAGTTCCAGGCTTTGGAAATTTGGTTGGAATATAAGGTGTCTCCATAGCTATTGTTAGAGTTTGTGACTTTTAGTAGTGATTTGTCAGAGGATCTAAAGGTTCTGTGGGTAGTGTATGGGTGGATGAGATTGTGGAGTACTGGGCAGTTTTTAGGTTTAATGATGATGGTATGTGCTGTGGTCATTTGGTTTAAAGGGAGGAAGTTGGGTAATTCTAGCCAGTTTACTTTTTAAAGTGAAGTGCAGTGATGGGATCTATATGAGGAGTTTGTTGTGGATTTGGTAATTTTGTTATAGCATGCCTCTAGCCTGGCTAGCTCTGTTTTTTGAGATTAATAAAGATTAGAGAGGCATATAGCAAGGTACTGAGAAGATGGGTTCTGGCAATGGCTTGCCAGGTGTCATTGGTTAGGAATTGCTTGGCTCTATACAGTGAGCCAAGTTTGATATGGGTCTTTTGAATGACTAGTGCAACATGCTTATCACATCTTAGGTTGCTATCGAGGGTGACCCCTAGTAGTTTGTTTGCAGGACAGGTTCTGTTTTGGTATTATTGGCTGAGTGGATAATAAAGGGCATTGTGTGGCTGATGGGCTTTTTGTTGGAGAAGAGAATTAATTTAGTTTTGTTTGGATTTACGATTAATTGCTGTTTGGAGAGATAAGTTTCTATGTCTGAAAAAGCTTTTTGGGTTATTACTTGAAGTTGAGACAGATTGGGAGCAGAACAGATTAGAGGTGAATCATCTGCATATTGAATTGTGGTTGCCAGATTGGTTGTTGTATGTAGTTTATTGGTGAAGATTGTAAAGAGAAATGGCCCTAAGGTTGACCCTTGTGGAATACCGACTGAGACCAGTAAGTGTGAGGATAGGTCATTCACAGCTTGTTGATGGTCTGTAAGAAGAGTGAGCTGAGTAAGATAAATTTAATGATGCTAGCTCATTAAGGAGTTTTTGATGTGATACTGTATCTAATGCCTTGGACATATCTAAGAAGGTAGATGCAACTTGTTGCCCATCATTTCTTAGATGATTAATAGCATTATTGAAGCTTAATAGGACTGATGTAGTACCATGCATGGGCCTAAAGCCATGCTGGGAATTTGTTAGAAGGTTATTGGATGTAAGATAGACCATTAACTGGAGTGGATGCATTCTTTGAGGATTTCTGCTAATGGTGAGAGAATAGCTATTGGTCTGTAGTTGGAAAATTCCATTAATACACCTTCCTTGTGTAGAGGAATGATGTGAGCATTTTTCCAGAGTTTAGGGATATACTGTTCTTTAACTGATCTATAGATCAGTAGAGAGATAGGACAGGCAATGGTGTCAGCTTCTAACTTGAGATACGAGCTGGGTAGTTGATCAATAGCAAGGGTTGTGGGTTTTTGTTTATTTAGTAGTTTCCTTATGGTCGAAGTTTGAATAGGGCTAATGCAGGGGGGTGGTAGATAAGGGTGGGGGTGGTATAGATAGTGGGGTGTTGCTGTTATTGTTTACCAGAGTTAAGATGGAGTTTGTAAAGAAGGAGTTGAATTGTATGGCCAAACTATCATGGGTGTTGTGGGAGGTAGGGGATGGAGTTGAAATCTGACCAGGATGTAGAAGTTTTTTGATACTTTTTCAGAATTTTTGGGGAGCATTGCAGTAAGATTGTTGTAATTGAGGATAGAAGTTTTTGTTTTTTCATTTCTGATCTGGGTTTTGGATTTGTTTCTTAGCTGATGGTAAGTTTTGAAAGAGCTTTGTTTTTTATTTCTTTGGTAGTAGGACCATGCTTTATCTCTGTCCTTAAGTAATTCTTTAGTTTCTTTTGACAGCCATGGGTGTAGTTGGATTTCATATGAACCCTTCTAACATGAACTAAAGTGTTTAGAATGTCAAGGATTTAGTATTAAAGTTTTCCACAGCAGAGTCCTAGTTTCCTAGTATTTTCTTCATCCTGTCTCTCTCTTATGTCTGGACTGTCCAGATTTCTAATTTTATTTATTTATGCTTGTTTAAAAAAAAATTAAAAGTTACAGTATATACCAATGGAAGAAAGTCCGGTAACTGGCCTTTTTCTGCTGGCATATGCTCGGATTTACAATGGGCATGCTTGTTGGGCTGACCAATCAGTGTACTACTTTTTGAATGCTAATGGCCAGTCACTGTATAATAGAAATGTAATCCTGTTCTTATGAATAATGTCTCCCAATGGAAGTCTATACATGGTAAACAATAATGGGCTCAGAATAGAACTCTGTGGTACCTTGCAAGTCAGGGGGGAAAAGTCAGGAGCAGCTAATTCCAGGCACAACCCAATGAGTATGGTCATTAAAACCGGAAACAAACCACTATCATACAACATCTAAGATATCACAATAGTGGGTCAAACAATCAAGTAACATATCATGGTCCATTATGTTAAATTGCTGAGGACAGATATAAAAGGGCCAAGATGGAGTAACATTGCTGATCTGTACCTGCTCGGACATCATTAACTACCTAAACTAGGGAGGTGTCTATAATTAGGCTAGGCTGAGATCCAAACTAACATGCATCATAGATTCCATTAACACTCAGACAGGAGTTTAGTTGTGCATAGATGACCTTACTGAGGAAAGAAAGACTGAAAATGTATCTGTAATCAGCTGGAGTATCATTTAACTCTACCTTCTTGAGAATAGGAGTAACTCGGGCCTCCTTTAAAAGTGAGATGGGGTTACAAGCTAATAAAGGACCTGACCCAAGTCATCCAAGCAAGAAGTAACAAGGTTGGTTGGACAAAGTGCCAACCCACAGGGGGATGACTATTTACTGTAGGCCAGTGTAATGAATTTGTCATAATCAAGTATTTCAGACTCAAGATAAGAGCTAGACTTCTTATGCTGAATGAAAACACTGCAAGCCTCTGTCAGAATTCCAGGGCTAGTACTATACCTGATTAAGACAAGCTTGGAAGAGTACTGTCTGGCAACAAACTCACATTCTTCAGCAGACAAAAACATCTTGGTAGCAGAAATAAATGGATTAGTAAACACAGACACTAGTTTACTATCACATAGTAAAATCCACTGTGTTCGAGTGTTAAGATGTCCGACTAACATGTTCAGAAATCAGAACACCGAACACAAAAAATGTTGAAGTAAGCATTTCAGTAAAGTCAAAATGTCGAAAATGATGACTTTACTGAAATGCTCACTTTTGCTCAACATTAAAAATCACTTTTTGCGGGGGGAAAGCCCCCCACCCCCTACTTATATATACAAACTCCAAGATCTGCACCACAATGTCAAAACTTACAACAGCGACAGCTCACTATTGTAAGGTTCTACATTGTGGCAATCGTATTTACAGTTCTGCTAAATATGTTTTGAACATAGTGCGATCAACTATGTGATAGTAAGCCATAGACACTACCTGGAAGAGTGTCAATGGCTGATTAGCTGAAACTGAGGTTTCCCGAGATAGGTAAACAGAACTTTTTCATGTTACTTCACTCAGATACACATAATAATATTTATTTGCTTCAAGCCTGTCCTTCAGTAGGTGAGTTCAGAGACATTTCTGCTATTTCAGCCCATTCACATCAAATTACAGAGGTCAAGATCTTAGCATAGCTCACATGGCACAAGATGAATGAGGCATACAAAACTTGTGGGACGGGGTTAACAGATCAAGAGAGCACACCAAGCATTATTATATCCCTCAACAGTCTTAGTAACATCCTAAGCACTGGACTTCTGCAGCTGTTGATGGATAACAGACGCTAACAAATCTGATGTTACATGAATCACCTTCCTATAAACCACTAACTTTACTCAAGAGATACCTTGCTGGGGAGATCTAACAAAAAGTGAATAAGTCTGTGATTGGACAATGTGCCCAAATCCATTCTCCAAGTCACTACTTGTGGCACTCAAATGGAATGCCATGTCCAGGATATGTCCAAGTATATGTATTATAGAGATAATCATCTGAGCAAACTCAAATCCTTACAACATACACGCAAATTCTTTACCAAGAGTCAGACTTCTGTGTCCAAGATGGTGAGCAGTTAACAGCACTGTTTTTTAGCTGTGCTTCATTTTAACAACTCTGACTAAAAAACTAAAATAGAACATTTCAAAACGTTTGATGGATTTATAGTTGTACATTTGATGAAAGATTTACTACAATGAAATAATAAGTTTGAAACTCTTTTAACTGCTTTTTCCCATCAAAAATGCGAAAGAACTAATGGTCAGAGAATGAGCCACTCTAAGCCAAGTGTACAGGACATTACTATGAAAAAAGACATACAAGTTATCTCATTACATCCGAGTGACGTCTCCAGGTCCATCTGCAGTTACCACCTACTGACGTCTCTAGGTGTCAAATATTGCTTGTTCATATTTGCATCAATAATACCAAAACTATGCTATGTATAACGTATTAAAAGATTTCTTCTTAAAACTTACACAATGGCAAACTCAACTGCATGAATATTTGACCTCTGTCTAGTGCTGGTAGAGAGATATTAACTGTTGTTTTTATGATATTAATTTATATAGATATAATTTCACATTTTTCTAAATATCTCAACAATGAAGTAACACAGACAGAACTCCTTAGCCATGTATGAAAGCTCTCAGCTAGATGAATAAAATGCTGCTGACAGTATGTGTGCAACTTGAGTGGTTACTGAGATATTGTAAGTTGTTTACAAAATACTGCAAATGTAATAGTTACTGTGTTTACTGTGACTTATAAAATTCAGTTTAAGAGCTAGGACCAAAAGAATTCTACCACTATAAAATAGTTTGTGCTGAAGAGTTTTTTCCATTTATACTTCTTTCATAACCCCTGTGGTTCCAGAGATATGAACATTTGTTTGAAATGTGAGGCCATAATTCGATTCTATCAAAAGGCTGAGGCTCCGCCCATTGGAAGTTACAGTGAGAACTTCTTGAACTCCACTGGAGTAAATTTAAAATATGCAACATCAGTGAATTATCTGTAAAGACAAATAAATTAGAAAGCAAAATGGACAATTTTAAACCATATAAAAAACAAGTTGAAGTGCTGATAGAGTCTCTTAAACAGCAGTCATCACACATCTCGAGTATAGAAGAGCCAATGTCTGATTTTGATGAAAGATTATTTGAAAATGAGAATAACATTGAATTTCTTCTGAAATAAAACAATGGTACTTACGTATTATCGCAACCACACATTCACTGCGGTAGCTGTAACCACACATTCATTGCGGTAGCCGAAAGTACACTGTAGAACATGAACATGCTAGATGGCTGGAGAGAAAGTGTCTTGCATGTACAAATGTTTACCTTGTCTTACTGCAATAAATAAAAAATAAGTCAATAAATGAATCAAGCGAGGGACCTCTAAAGTGTTCATCAACTGCATAGCCGTCCCTCTTAATACTGGTGACTTTGAGGAAAGGGCGGCAAATTATACTATTAGACTTAATAAATAGTGAGGACAATTATTACAGTTACAGATTTACTTTGCTTAAGACAATGTATACTAATTCCTATTCCCTTATTCTGCCAATGTCTCAAAGTAATAATACTAAAATTTTAAAACTGTCCCTGACTATTTTTGCATTGTCTGTTGAAAATGAACATGTATCCAGTTGGACTATCCTGGTCAACAAATGTAATGTAAATAAATGTAAATTTGTCCCTGATTGGGTGGCAGCTATGTGTAAGATTATGAAAGGTAGTGTTACACATTTTGGAGAAGGAAGCTTGAGGGTTATGCAAACAATTGACCATTAACTTGTATCCAATGATTGTTTTGTGCCGTTGCCTGTACTGGAGGGAACTGTTGGGTATAAAGAGATAAATGAACAAGCGCTTTTCAGGACATGAGTTACTTCAGCATGAGAGTATATTCTACGTATTTTCACAGCCGCACACTCTCAGCATTCTCAGCAGCATGTTATTTCACTGAGAATGGAATGTTGCCGAGAATGCCTTGAATGCTGACAATGTGTGGTTGCGATAATACGTAAGTACCAAAACAACTTATTCAGGGAAAAAAATAGAAAACTTAGAGAACAAATCTAGAAGGAATAACATCAGGATTTACAGGATTCCTGAAAGATAAGGAGACAGAATAATTCAATTCCTTAATAACCGGCTGCCTTAAACTTTGAACCTACCAGAAGCTTTTTCCTTTGGCATTGAAAGGGCACATAGATCACTTTGTAACTCATCTTAAAAAAAAAAAAGAAAGAAAATGCATTCACCAAGGTCAGTGATCATAAGATTTTAGTCAAGTCAAGATAAGGATTTAGTTTTAAAAGCTGCATGGACTAATTATCTAGCAAAAATTAAAGAAAATACTATGAGATTTGACAATGAGTATTCAACATTAGTGATGTCAAAGAGAAAAATATGTCCCACTTGTTAAAAACTTAAAGAAAAACAATCTTAAAGCAGAAATTTTGTTTCCAGCAAAAATAAGGCTTCACCTTCCAGAAGGAAAGAAGATTTTTAGCACTTTGAAAAATGCAATGCACTTTATAAAGAAAAAGAAAAATCCTAGAAAGAAAAAAAAAAAACTGAAGAAATGGACTGGAATCAATCAACTTCTTGGAAGACAAATACAACAAGAGATAGTTGGTTAATAAAAGACAAAAACAGTAAAAATCTGAAGGACAAATTAAAATCAATGTTTTTCATGGTTATTAAGTATTTTTAATTTAAAGAAGTGCTTGAATACTTATGAATAGGTGCTGAAAATTACTTTTTACAAAGTAAATCATTATTATGATGAAACTTATGTTAGGTGGCACACTTTCTGATATATTGGCATAGTTGAGTAATGTACTATTAAAATAATACACTATGCAACAAATTACACTAAAGGGTCATGTTAAGTTACATTCTGGGTTCTTAAAATGGTCCAGTAGCGTGCTACAGATACTTGACATGTAATAGCACAAGGAAACACATGCTATGTTATAAATAAAGTATAAAATATTGTTTTACATATATAAACATTACTATTTGAATTATATCAAATAATTATAGTAACATTCACACTTTTACAAGTTAATCCCAGATCACACATAACTGTCATTCTTTTAATGCAAGTTTATATGTCATATCTCCTTTAAAAATGACAGCCTGATTTATATAAAACATCTCATGCAAATAGTTCTTGTTGAATTATTAAATGTTATTTATTTGAGCGTAATGGCATTTTACTGGTTGGGATACTTTGAGATGTTTTTTGTTGGGTTTTTTTTTGGGTTGTTTGGAGGGGTTTAAGGGATTGATGTGTGGTGTGGAAGTGACTTGGATTCATTTTTTGTGTGAATTGTGATTGATGGACTGTTCATTTTCAAGCCCTTATCATAAAAACCAGCTTGAAACAATTTAAGAGATATGAGAACTTTTGTGATGCTTCAGGAGTTCTGAAAATTCTAAGAACTAGTCCAGGTTTCTTCTTCCTGTCCAAAAGTAAATAATCATTATATTTTGAATCAGATGCTAAGATGTCAATGAATACAAGTTAGATAATAAGGAAAATGCAGTGAATTGCATTCCAAGCCGCGGTCAGTTATTAAATAGTCCTGAATGCCTGCAGCACACCAAAAGGATTGTTTCTATACTAGCCTATAGAAAGACACTTCTGATAACAAAATCAGGATTGTGTTTCTCTTGTTATTGTCTCTTTTCAATGATAACAAAACAATATCTTAGAACAATTAATTATGGAAAGTTTGAATTTTTAAAGGGAAGATTTAAGGAAAAATAGGGCTGATTCTAACAGTAGTACTAGATTAAAGAGTATCAGATATATAATGGTAAATATATACAAGGGTGAGAGGCTGGCATAGTGGTTAAGGTGTTCACCTTATAGGCACTAAGTGCAGGGTTTGATTCTCACATGGGGTAATTGGGTGGGCTTGGAATGATCTACAAGGACAGCTAGACAGGTATTAATTTACGAACTTATGATCCTATGAACAGGTTTACACATAGTAAATAAAATACACCAGATATAAAATTTTCTGACCTATAAATTACTAAATATGAAAACCACGAGAACAAGTGACTTAAACCTCAACACAGAAATAAATAGGGCGTGCTGGAGGGACAGATTCATAACCCAGAGGCTCCCTACACTCTGGAACAGAATCCCAGTCCATGTTAGGCAGAGCCCCTCACTGACTCTATTCAAGAGAAATCTCAAGGAGTGGATGGGAGATCGTAGGTTTACCCCGGGGGTCATCTCTGTGTCACTACTAGACAGAGGCATAGTAAACTAAACCCTAAAAGGGCGTAGTATTCTCATCCTAAGGGGTGGTGTAAGCCACATACACTCTGGCTAGGCTTATAAATGCCTTAGGGCAGATAGCCTAGTACGAACCTATGAACCTATGAATAACTGCTGTCCTCCCTATAGTGGACCAGGTAGATAATGTGAGGTACAGGGAAAGATGACTGCAGAGATATTCAATTAGGTCAACTTATAATAAAGATTCTGGATACCTGTATAACTTTTCTTATTCATAGTAACTCACTAATTTTTTTTTAAGATGATGTATACTAAAAATATAAGACACTTTAATATGACTCAAAAGCATGAGCTAAGCACTGTTGGTCTAATGGAGAGTTTGAAAGGTAGTTTGTTTGTCTTTTTCAACAAAATAGAAATATGTTATTCCATGGTAGAAGGTTTTAGGGTTATTTCATTAACTAGTTTTTTATTTGTTTCAAAAGTTTTGTCCATAGCTGAAGATTTCATATTGTTATACTTAAAGTATATAATAAGGTCTGTATATAAATGTGATTTCATTATACATGTGCTTTTTTCTCTCTTATATAAATGTCTGATATTAAATGCATATCAATTAATATTAATGACTGAATAATCCACTAAAGAGGAGAAATCTGTTCAAATGCTTGCAATTTCATAAAGCTCAAATAATATTTCAACAGGAAACATATTTACTTAAAGATGTAAATAAACTTTCATTAAAATAATTATTTGGTTTTAGCAGGTTCTGGTTTTCGAGCTAAAAGAAGAAGCACCCTCATTTTATGGAAGAACTCACCAGTAATGCCTAAAGTAATAAATACCTATGTTGGTAAAAATGGTATGTTAAGCATTGTCATAACTGAGTAGAACAGAAAACTATATATGTTGGAAAACTCTTACTGGATTCCAAGGGTTGGAGCTAAAGATGCAAAAAATTGCTTAGATACTATAGCCCATTACATGGAAGGTGAAGTTATAATGGCTGGTGATTTTAATTGTATTTTATAGGTTCATAGGATGATACTAGGCTATTGGCATGGAGGCCCTTATAAGCCTAGCCAAGACATTTGCCCATATTCCTTCAAAGTCAGCACCTGTTATCAGACAAAGATTCCACTTTAGATAGAAAACTGAAAATCATATCTTCAGCCAAATACTTAACAAATTTTGTAAAAGTAATGAATTTAAAGGATACACACCAGCTAAGAAAAACAAACTTCAATTTACCCATTATTCATACAGATATGGAGCACCATTAACTGGGAAAACTACTCATGTACCAACTCTTGCTCAACATTTTCTGGAATTCATAAATTCCAACGCCTTGGATCAACTTATCCACACCCCCACCAGGGGCAGCAATATCCTAGACCTGGTCATTACCAACATGGGTGACTGGTGTTCCACACCAGAGGTCAATTCCTTGTTGGTCAGATCTGACCACAAGCTAATCACCCTAGACATCCACATCCCATCCCATCCCAACCCCCCATTAGGGAAACAACCGTAAAAAATTTTTCCAAAGCCAACTTCACGCTTCTTAAGACAGAAGTGGCAAACTTCACAACACCTATGCAGATGGACAATAGAGGTACGCCTGCTGAATCCTACACAAATACACTTTATAAGCACTTACATGCGTGCATGGATCGTGCTATCCTTAACAGAACCAAGATGCTATCCTCCAAAAAAAGGAAGCCAATCTGGTGGTCTTGTGCCATAAACAAACTCTACAACAGAAGAAAGAAACTGTTGCAAAAAAAGAGTAAAATCCCATGATTGGAGGAACTCCCTGGTCAGCATCAGTAAGAAGCTGAGATCCCTCAAAAAATCCCCCAAAGCTAGTTATGAAAACAAAATCGCCACTGATTCTAAAGACAACCACAAAGCATTCTATAGCTATGTCAAGAATCTCAATGGCAATGCTCAGATCTGCTCTGAGCATTCTATAGCTATGTCAAGAATCTCAATGGCAATGCTCAGATCTGCTCTGAGTTACAGTACAATGGCACTAAATATACAGAACCAACTGATATTGCCAACATCCTGGCAGATAGGTTCAGTGCTAACTTTACCCCCCCCCCCTCACACCATAAAGGGCCGATCTTTATTGCAGAAGAATGCAAAGTTCCTCTAATCATGGCTGCACAGGTAAAAACCTCACTCTCCAAAGCCAAGAACACAGCATCCATGGGACCTGACAACATCCTAGGCTGCATTCTACATGAACTACAGAATGAACTGGCACCCCACCTAAGTACCATGTTCAATCATAGTCTCACCTCAGGCTTTGTGTCCACTAAATGGTGCTCTGTGACAGTTATCCCACTCCACAAAGGGGGAGCCATGACAGACCCGGGAACTACCGCTGCATTAGTCTGATGAGCCTGGTCTGCAAGGCCATGGAACGTATCATCATGGAACTCATAAACAAAGACATTGGTAATCTCCAAATTCTGGACCCCACACAGTTCGGGTTTGTAAAAGGCAGATCATGTCTCTTAAATCTGATAGACTTCTTTGAAGCAGTCAACAAAGCCATAGATGAGGTAAGGTAGTTCACACAGCCTATCTAGATCTTGCCAAGGCTTTCAACACCATCCCCCACTCCAGAATTATAGATAAACTCACTAAACTAGGTATAAATCCCTATGTCACAAGATGGGTTGCCAACTGGCTTACTGACAGAATCCACACTGTGAAAGTAGCAGACTCCAAATCCGACTTCAGACCAGTGGCAAGTGGAGTACCACAGGGTTCAGTCCTGGGTCCTCTCCTGTTTGGTATCTACTTCTCTGAAGTACAGGCTAACACAGAAGGTCTTTGGCTAACTAAGTACACAGATGACTGCAAACTAAGAGCCATAATCAAAACTCCTAACAATGTGGATATCCTACAAAAGGGCCTCACTGAGACAGATGCCTAATGTCAAAGCCATGGCCTCAAGCTCAATGCCAAAAAGTGCATTGTCATCCCCTTTGGTAAAAACTCCGTACCCATGAACTACCACATAGGCGGTAGTCTGCTTAACACTGAAAGTGCAACGCCGCTTAATTGGTTTTAAACCATTCTCGGCTCCACAAAGTCTGCTCTTCACTTTTTCCCTTAGAACTGATCTAGTTCTCATAATAAACACCCTATTAGGTTCATAGGTTCATAGGTTCATACTAGGCTATCTGCCCTAGGGCATTTATAAGCCCAGCCAGAATGTGTTTGGCTTTCACCACCCATTTTAAATTTATTTTGTTATGCCCTTTTTCGAGCTTAGTATACTGTGCCTCTGTCTAACAGTGACACAGAAGTGATACCCGGGGTAAACCTACGATCTCCCATCCACTCATCAAGATTCCTCTTGAAGAGAGTCAATGAGGGACTCTGCCTAACCTGGAATGGGATTTTATTCCAGAGTGAAGGGAGCCTCTGGGTTATGAATCTGTCCCTCCAGCATGTCCTATTTATTTCAGTGCTGCGGTCCAAGTCTCTTGGCCGGCTAGCTCGATGGGATTTGGATTTTCTGAGGTGCAGCATGTCCATTAATTCCGGGTTGGACATGGCTTTATCGTCAGGCACAGATCGCCTCTGAACAGGCGGTATGCCACTGAGTAGAGCTGGAGTTTCTTTAACCGGGCAGCATATGGCATCTGTTTGAACCCTTTGATCCTCTTGGTGAGGTACTTTTGGGGTCTTTCCAGTTGCTGCAGGTGTCTGGTAAGGTACATCCCAAAGGGCATTGTACTCAAATATGGGCCTGATGAGGGATGAGTAAAGAGGCACGATGACCTCCCTGATCTAGATGTGAATCCCTTCATGATTAGGTGGGCTATATAAAATGTTTTTCTAACCACTTTGGCCACGTGGTTGTCCAATGAGAGATTGCTATCAACTTGGGTCCCCAGGTCCCTAATTACTTCTTCTGTACTTAATGGATTACCACCTATGTGGTAATTTGTGGGCACTTTGTTTTGCCAAAGAGGATGACTATACACTTTTGGCATTTAGCTTGAGGCCATGACTCTGGCACCAGTTGTCTGTTTCTATGAGGCCCTTTTGGAGGATGCTTGTGTCAGCTGGAGAGTCGATTATGGTGCCCAGTTTGCAGTCATCTGCGAACTTGGTCAGCCACAGTCCTTCCGTGTTGGCCTGTACCTCCGAGAAATATATACCGAACAAGAGAGGTCCCAGGACTGAGCCTTGTGGGACACCACTTGTAACTGGTTTGGAGTCTGACATGGCTCCAGCAATTCTAACCATGTGGGTTCTGTCCTTGAGCCAGTTTGCAATCCATCTAGTGACATAGGGGTTTATATTTAAGCTGGTGAGCTTATCTATAATACCCGAGTGGGGTATTGTATCGAAGGCTTTTGCGAGGTCCAGGTAGGCTGTGTGGACCACCTTCCCCTCATCAATGGCCTTGGTGACTGTTTCAAAGAAATCAACCATGTTTAAGAGGCAGGATCTGCCCTTAACAAAGCCAAACTGGGTAGGATCCAGTGTCTGTAGGCCCCCAATATCTTTATTTATGAGGTCCATGATGATCCTTTCCATAGCTTTGCAGACCAAGCTAGTCAGGCTTATGGGGTGATAGTTTCCAGGATCCGTTGAGGCACCACCTTTATGGAGAGGGACCACTGTTGCTGTACGCCACTCTTTGGGCACATATCCTGTAGTAAGGCTGAGATTGGACATTAGTTTTATGTTTGGGTTTAGCTCTTCTTGGAGTTCATGTAGGACGCAGCCTGGGACACCGTTTGGTCCCATTGATGCTGTGTTTTTGCTTTGGAGAGCGGCTCTTACCTGAGCATCTGAGATGTCAGGGGCCAGCACTCTGCTGAGATAGATATTTGCCCTTTTGGTGGGGAGGGGGGGAGAAGTTTGCGCTGAACCTGTCAGCTAGGATGTTGGCAATGTCTGTGGGTTCGGTGTATTTTTTGTCATTTTGGACTAATTCTGAGCATATCTGGGAATTACTACCCAGGTTCCTAACATAACTAAGGAAAGCCTTGTGATTATCCTTAGTGTCCTGTGCAATTTTTCCTCTCGAAGCTGGCCTTAGACAATTTTATGAGTGCCCGTAGTTTTTTGCTAATACTGATCAGTGATGCCTTCCCTTTTTGGGATTTTGCTCTATCAATTAGTAGCTTCCTCCTTCTATTGTATAGTTTGTTTATGGCTGAGGTCCACCAGACAGGACGTCTGCCTTTGGAGGATTGGGTCTTGGTTTTATTTGGGATCGCATGATTCATGCATTCCTGAAGGTGTTCATAGAGTGTAATTATAAAGGATTCTGCGATCTGGGACGTATTTTCCACAGGCCTGGGGGCGTTGAAGGATTCCACCTCTCAGATGCTCAGGTAAGAGCTGCCCTCTCCAAAGCAAAAAACACAGCATCAATGGGACCAGACGGTGTCCCGGACTGCATCCTACATGAACTCCAAGAAGAACTAAACCCAAACTTAAAACTACTGTTCAATCTCAGCCTTACTACAGGATATGTACCCAAAGAGTGGCGTACAGCAACAGTGGTCCCTCTCCACAAAGGTGGTGCCTCAACGGATCCTGGAAACTATCGCCCCATAAGCCTGACTAGCTTTGTCTGCAAAGCTATGGAAAGGATCATCATGGACCTCATAAATAAAGATATTGGGGACCTACAGACACTGGATCCTACCCAGTTCGGCTTTGTTAAGGGCAGATCCTGCCTCTTAAACCTGGTCAATTTCTTTGAAACAGTCACCAAGGCTATTGACGAGGGGAAGGTGGTCCACACAGCCTACCTGGACCTCAAAGCCTTCGATACAATACCCCACTCGGGCATTATAGATAAGCTCACCAGCTTAAACATAAACCCCTATGTCACTAGATGGGTTGCAAACAGGCTCAAGGACAGAACCCACATGGTAAGAATTGCTGGAGCCATGTCAGACTCCAAACCAGTTACAAGTGGCATCCCACAAGGCTCAGTCCTGGGACCTCTCTTGTTTGGTATATATTTCTCGGAGGTACAGGCCAACATGGAAGGACTGTGGCTGACCAAGTTCGCAGATGACTGCAAACTGGGCACCATAATCAACTCTCCAGCCGACACAAGCATCCTACAAAAGGGCCTCATAGAAACAGACAACTGGTGCCAGAGCCATGGCCTCAAGCTAAACGCCAAAAAGTGTATAGTCATCCCCTTCAGCAAAAACAAAGTGCTCACAAATTACCACATAGATGGTAATCCATTAAGTACGGAAGAAGTAATTAGGGACCTGGGGACCCAAGTTGATAGCAATCTCTCATTCGACAACCACATGGCCAAAGTGGTTAGAAAATCATTTTATACAGCTCACCTAATCATGAAGAGATTCACATCTAGATCAGGGGAGGTCATCGTGCCTCTTTACTCATCCCTCATCAGGCCCATAATTGAGTACAATGCCCCTTTTGGGATGTACCTTACCAGACACCTGCAGCAACTGGAAAGACCCCAAAAGTACCTCACCAAGAGGATCAAAGGGCTCAAACAGATTCCATATGCTGCCCGGTTAAAGAAACTCCAGCTCTACTCAGTGGCATACCGCCTGCTCAGAGGCGATCTGTGCCTGACGTATAAAGCCATGTCCAACCCGGAATTAATGGACATGCTGCACCTCAGAAAATCCAAATCCCATTGAGCTACGCACTCGAGAGACTTGAACCTCAGCAGTGAAATAAATAGGACATGCTGGAGCGACAGATTCATAACCCAGATGCTCCCTTCACTCTGGAATAAAATCCCAGTCCAGGTTAGGCAGAGTCCCTCATTGACTCTCTTCAAGAGGAATCTTGATGAGTGGATGGGAGATCGTAGATTTCCTCCGGGTATCACTTCTGTGTCACTGTTAGACAGATGCACAGTATACTAACCTCGAAAAAGGGCATAGAAAAATTCATTTTAAAATAGGTGGTGAAAGCCAAACACACTCTGGCTAGGCTTGTAAATGCCCTAGGGCAGATAGCCTAGTATGAACCTATGAACCTATAAGAGACCTTGAGACACAGGTGGACAGTAGTCTCTCCTTTGATAATCACATTGCCACAGTGGTCAGGAAATCCTTCTACATGGCACACCTCATCACAAAAGTTTTCTCATCCAGAAAAAAAAGAGGTCATTGTTCCCCTCTACTCATCACTCATTAGACCCATTATAGAGTACAACGCCCCATTTGGTATGTACCTCACAAGACATCTACAACAACTGGAAAGGCCACAGAAATACTTCACAAAGAGAATTACTAGCCTCAAACAGATGTCCTATGCAGACCATCTCAAAAAACTCCAGCTTTACTCAGTAGCATATCGCCTGCTTAAAGGCGATCTCTGCCTAACATACAAAGCTATGTCAATCCCAGAGCTGTTGGACATGCTCCACTTAAAGAAATCCCAATCTCTCTGAGCTATATGCTCTAGGGACCTAAACCTTGTCACCACAATAAATAGAACATGCTGGAGGGATAGATTGCTGTCCCAGAGACTTCCCATACTCTGGAACAGACTACCTATCTATGTCAAACAGAGCTCCTCATTAGCACTCTTCAAGAAGAATCTTGATGATTGGATGGGAAATAGGAAATTCACCCCGGGGATCACTTCTGTGGCTCTGCTTGACAGGGGCACTGGAAAATAATTTTCTTGGGTGGCGAAAACCAGTGTACCTTTTTGGCTAGGCTTATATAGGCCCTAGGGCCAATAGCCTAGTACCTACCTATGAACCTATGAACCTATGAACCTATGAACAGATATCGATAAATTTGTTGTCTGAAACAATCTGTTATCACATATCAGAGAAGTGTCAATAGTTTCAACTTCATTATCAGACCATAATGCTATAGTTTTAATATTACTTTAAAAACTGACAATTTCAATACATCACAGGATATTACCCAAGTACATTCTTAAAATAAAAGGATTCAAGGATTGGTAGGTTAAAGAGCTCAAACATTTCCTAGAAATAAATATGAATGTTGAAGTATCTGACATTGTTCTGAGGGATTCACTAAGGGCCTACTTAAATGGAAGAGTTATAAGCTGGTATATTAGTAAAACAAGAGAATGGGGCAAAGAATTGAATACACTACAGGCCAAAATAGTCCCACTAAATTAAAATCTAAAACCAAATGATACTATCAGTCTGTCTGAACTTAAAAACTTAAATATAAAATATGTTGAAATTCTAAAGTTTCACTAAACCTGGAAAAACTTAAACTTTAGGCATATTCAGTAAACCCTTTAAGCTTACATTAACATACTTCTAGATCAAATAAAATGAATAAACTAAATCATATCAAAGAAATTATAACACATAAAATAATAAAAAAAGAAAGAACAGATATTAATAGTATTATTAAGGGCTTTAAAATATTTTAAGAAAATATAAATAATGACACAAATAACCTGAATAACGAAGACATAGTTGAAACTTTTCCAATTGAAAATATAAATAATAAACTAACAAGTGAACAAATAAAAAAACTGATAGACCATTCACTTTAACAGAAATAAAAGATCAAATAAAAAAAGTTAAACAATAATAAGATGGTGGGCTTGGGTGGTCTTATACTAGAACTATATAAAATACTACTAGATGATGCAATTAAAATATTAGATACGGTCTACAGAGAAATAAAAACAACTGCTCAAATCCCCCCATCATGGAAATATTCCCTTATATCACCTATTTTAATGCAAGCTAAGGCTCTCCTACAAAGTGTT
This sequence comes from Protopterus annectens, assembly GCF_019279795.1. NCBI lineage: Eukaryota > Metazoa > Chordata > Ceratodontiformes > Protopteridae > Protopterus > Protopterus annectens. The sequence continues at coordinate 93,388,797 of NC_056746.1, read as the reverse complement.
CATCATACAGACCCATTTCACTTTTAAATGTGGACTATAAGATGTTCATGTCCATTTTAGCTACCAGAATTAATCTACTTATACCTAAACTAATTAACAATTATCAAATTGGGTTTATTTTAAATAGACAAGTACAGGATAACATTATAATAACACATATATTAATAGACTATGCAAATAAAAATAAAAAGTAACTTTCTATCATAAGTCTTGATTTAGATAAGGCTTTTGACTCAGTTAATTGGTTGTACCTGTTTAATAGATTTAAATTGTATAGTTTATTACCTGAGCTAATTGCATTAATTTCTAAGTTATACAATAACCCTTCTGCTTATGTTAAAATAGGTTTTTTTCTTTCTAATTCCTTTAAATTACAAAAAGGCATAGAACAAGGCTGTCCATTATCACCTTTACTTTTTGCATTAGCTAAAGAACCGTTTGCTAATAGTATTAGATCCAAAAAGAACATTAATGGTATCAAAATAAAAGAAGATTTCAAACTAAAGATTCAGCTCTGCTGATATTTTACAATAAGAAATATAGAAAATTTATTAGAACATATAATTAATTATCTTAGTCTGTTTGAATAAATCCCAAACTTAAGATTTAATCATAATAAAACAAGTACATTATTAATTACTAAAAAAATTAAATTTTCATACAAAAATATTCTATTTTCAATTGGAATAATAATCAAATAAAATACCTTGGTATAACCATTATGTCTTATAGCAAATACATGATACAGGCAAACCTTCAATAGGTTGTTAATAACATTTTAAGTTTAGTCTGGAACAAATTCTTTTTTACCATGGAAGAATGATTAATGCTTATTAAGATGGTAATTATCCTTAAAATATTGTTTTTCTTACAATCTTTAGTACTATCTCTACCAAAAAAATGATGAAGAGGATAAATAATATTTGACTTAATTTTTTTGGCATTCTATTAAACTAAGAGTTTCCTTTGACTGGCACAGAAATGGTTGGGATAATGGTGGAATAGGATTCCCAGATATTCAATTGTATGCTACTTCAACAATTGTAAAAGTTATAGCATTGTGGATAAATTCATCTTATGATTCAAAATGGAAATAGAAACAACAAGAAATATTATTAGTAAAATAATAAATATATCACAACCAGTCGTAAACATATAGTCCCTAATTATTAAAATATTTTTGCATAAATGGAATTATACCATATTCTCAAATTTCCTAATTAAATAGCATCATTTCTCCTTTCCAAATGTTCACATATTCTAACCATTGTATTAAATACTTAATATTTTTAATGATTCCAATTGCATGTACAAATGACTGCTTAGAAACTCATAATTTTAATAAATTGCTAGTATTGAAACAACAAAGTAACTTAATTTATAATTTATTGACATCAATTCGTAAATGATACTGATATATATATATATATCTATATATATATATATATATATATATATATATATATATATATATATATATATATATTTATTTATTTTACATTTGTTAACCGGGCTAGTCTGGCTGGATACATGTCCATTTTCAGCAGAGGCCCGAGGAGAAAAGCTCCACTATCAGACTAAGACAATACATGAGGAATACTTTACTAAATATATCAATTTTTAAAAACAAAAAAAAAAAACAAAAATGTACAGAGACAAAATACAGTTTGCCTGGACTAATTTAAGTAGGCAACAAATAGAGTTCACATTATGTAGCTGAGGAGTTAAGCTCAGGCACAAAAATATAAAGTTGAGTTAAGGATATCTGTAGTCAAGCTAAGTAATTTAATCATCGGTCAGTAGGCTAGAAGACAGATTAGGTAGTTAGCAGAGGGAAAGAAACTGATGGTAACAAGTATTAAAAAAGCAAGTTAGAAGGTAAACAGGTATATAGGTAGTAAAGCTATGGGAAAAAGGGTAGAAAAGATAGATAGAAATTGTGGATAGAATATGGTTACGTAGGGTAAAAGTATTTTAACATAGATAAATGTTATGAAAGTCAAGTTGAAAAGGAGAGTGAGGAAGCAGGATAGAGATGACATGCTATGGTAGTAGGATAAAGATGGTCTAGGTATGGCTGGAAAGAAAATAGAGAGAGGATGGCTATACGGTGAAGTAGGCAATAAGATAGGAGAAAAGAGTGAAGGTCAAGTGAAGGGGGCTGAGGATGTTAGTCTAGGTAAGAAAGGGAGTGGAAAGAAGTGCAAGTAGCAGACTGTATATAGTAATGAACAGTACTATGCTCAGTCAGGATTGGAGCAGGGGCATAGCCAGTGAATTAGTAGGTGGTTTTTTATCTGTTTTTGAAAAGGTGACAAGATGTTAGGGAGGTCAGTTCAATGGGAAGTTTATTCCAGTAAGAACCGATAGTGTTTGCAAATAGGGAATCACCTGATTTGTTATGAGATTTCAAGGTAGTAACTAGTAGCTTGTTGGCTGATCTGAGTGTCTTGAGATTTTTATAAGGTGTGATGAGTTTATTTAGTATGGGTATATTGGAGGGTAATGAAGAATTTTGAAAGTGATGATTAGTTGTTGTAGGAGTATAAGGTTCGGGAGTTCAAGCCAGTTGAGTTTCTTTAAGTTAAGACAGTGGTGAGTTTGGAAAGGTGAGCCAGTGGCAAATCTGGCTATACTGTGGTAGGCAGTATTCAGTTTCTGAAGATTGCTTTTAGATAAGTTGACAAAGGAGGGAGGCGTAAGTTAGTGTAGAGATAAGGTGAGTTTGGGCCAGGGCTACTCGGGAGGTTGAAGTGAGATAGGGCTTTAGCCTGTATAGGGCACCAATCTTTTTATTGACAGTTTTGATAGTTAAATCAATGTGACAGTCAAAATTTAACTGGTTATCTATGGTGACGCCTAGGAGTTTAGTGCAGTTGTCAGGTTTGATGATAGTGCCATTACAGGATGTTATAGAAAAAGAGATAGGGGTGGATTTAGAGGTAGGGGTAAAGAGTAGTAGTTTGGTTTTTTTTGGATTAAGGAGGAGACAGATGTGTTGAAACCAATTTTCTGCTGCAGTGAAGACTGCTTGGGTAGTGGAGTGGAGTTCTGCTGGGGTAGAGGCAGAGCAGATGAGAGTGGAATCATCTGCATATTGTATGCATGTGGATATTGGTAGGGAATTGGGCATATTATTGATGAAAATGGAGAAAAGTAGGGGGCCTAGGATAGATCCTTGTGTGACACCAATAGTAACAGGAGTTGAGTGGATAGATGGCTGTCCCACAGGACAGCTTGTTTTCTATTAGTCAAATGAGTTGAACCACTGTAATGCTTGAGAATCCAGTGATAGAGATTTTAAGGTATCAAGGAGAAGTTGATGGTTGACCATATCAAATGCTTTTGAGAGGTCCAGAAATAGTGCAGATGAGAATAGGTTTCTATTGCGATTTTTATTTATGGTGTCAGAGAAGGAGAGAAGGGCAGTAGTAGTGCTGTGGTAGGGTCTAAAACCATGTTGAGAGTCTACAAGCAGGTTGTTATTTAAGAGATAGTTTAGTAGTTGATGGTGAATACAGCATTCCATTATTTTGGATAGAGGCGATAGAAGGGCAATAGGTCTAAAATTGGATAGTTCATTAGAGTTTCCACCTTTATGGAGTGGAATAATGTGGGAGATTTTCCAGCAGGATGGAATTTTGGATTCTGTTATGGTTCTGTTTATTAAGATGGATACTGGGTAGGCTATTTCTTTTGCAGCTAATTGAAGGTATTCAGCTGGAAGTTTGTCAGCTGAGGGGGTGCAGGGTTTTAGTTTAGAAAGTAGTTTCTGTATATAGGTAGTTGAGACGGTTTCAAGTTTTAGTGTATAGGTATTATTAGGGATAGGGGTAGTTTGGAGGGAGGAGTGTGGAGTCATGGTGCTTGCAAGTGAGTTTACAGTTTGAGAGAAGAAATTGTTAAAGGTATTGGCTATGATGTTAGGTTGTTTTTGTGCTAAGCTAGCTGGGGTAGGTGTTTTGGTGTTGCCTGGGTGGAGTAGTTTATTAATTCCTGACCAGAATTTTTTTGGTTTTGGTTTTGGTTTTGTTGGTATTGAAAGTTGTAGTTTTTTTGTCTAGGATGACAAGTTTCTTTGTTTTGTTTCTTAGATGTTTGAAGGTTTGATGGTCAGTAGGGCTTTTAGTGGATCTCCATTTTGACCATGATTTATTTCTCGCTCTCATAGTTTGTTTAGTTATAACAGAGAGCCAAGGAGCTGCTTTGGATCTGATTCTGACTAACCGGGATGGGGCATGTTGGTTTAGAATTTGTAAGAAGGTGTTGTTGAAATGCGTTACTGCTTCATCTATTGGGAGGTATTTTAGAGTTGACCAGTTATATTCTTTGAGTTCAGTTTGAAAGGATGTTAGATTGAATGCTGTTTTGTTGTATTTAGTTCGATAAGTAGTTTGTTTAGGAATGTTGCATTTTGTTTGGTGATAAAGGTAAGGAGGTGGTCACTAATATTGTCAGGGAGTATACCTGTTTTATAGGAGAGGGGATTGTTGTTGGTCAGTATCCAGTCTAGGATCGTTTGTTTGTGGGTGGATTTATGTATTCTCGTAGGGGAGTTAATGGTTTGATGAAAGTTAAAGAGGTTAAGGTGTGTGGTGGGTTTGGGAGATATGCAGGAGTTCCAGTCGATATTAAAATCACCTAGGATTATGGTTTCCTGGGGGAAGGTGCTAGAAATCCAGCTTAGGATATTTTCCAGGGTGTGGATGTTCTTGCCTGGGGGGATGTAGGAACATATTATGTTTATAGCTTTGGTTTTGTTAATTTGGAGTTTAGTGGAAAGAATTTCAGCATTTCCTGGTGTGGGGAGTAAGGAGTTAATTAAAGCCACCTGAAGTTGGGTCTTGAACAGGGGGGCCACTGCTCCACCTTTTTTATTAGGGCGGTCTTGTCTTAAGGTACTATAGCCTGGGGGGGTGAACTCATTGTCTTTGGTACTAGGTTTAAGCCAGGTTTCTGTGAGACAGATGATATCAAAGGCATATAAATCATTTAAGGCATGGAATTGAGTGACTTTGTTGTTAATGTTACGAATATTAAGATGAGCAATAGAGGGAGTCAGAGGAAAAGGGTGGGTTAGAATAATTGGTAGTTTGTTTTAGAGGGCTTTGATTTTGGAGGGTATTGGGGCCAGGGTTGGGGTGGATATCTCCATATATAAGTAAAAGAGTTTGGGGTGGTTGCAGGGGTTTTGTATATTTGACTGGTATTAGAATGAGTCTTTTGGAGGTTGTGAGTTGGTAGTGGTGGGCTTTATGATAGAGAGGGGGGAGGTAAGGACAGGTAGCTAGTATATTAATATGTGATTGTTTGGGTAGGGGAAGTGTAGTTGTAGTATGTTTGGTTAAAGTAGGAGTTTGGTAAAGTTTGAGATTTTCATAGGAGGTAAGGGTGTAGTAGTAAAGTAGGATGTTTAGGAGAAGAAGAGGAAAGAGATATTTAAGGGTTAAGCGCATGTTTTTATAGAGTATGAGGTTAGAGATTATAGGTTTGCAGGGAATAGGAGGGTGGTTTCAAGAGGGGGTGTGGTTGAAGGAGTGAGGAATTAATTGGTGGATATGTAGGAGAGAGGTTATAGGTTGCTGTTTAGTTGGGGGTGTGTCTAGGGAAGTATAAAGGTAGGACCCCTGGGGGTGGGTGGGAATTGGGGGTAGGGAGGGGAGCGGAGTGAGCCACTTGAGGCTAACGGAGCAGATAGAAACAAGGAGAGTAGGAGAAGAGCAGGAACAATCAGCAGATTGTGTAGTTGATGAGAGGTGAGTAGGGAAACATATAGTCAGAAGGACAGAGGTGGTAAAATATGTGAGACAGAATAAACCGGGCAATTTATAGTTTACAGAGAGAATCAGTAGTGAGAGAAGTAGTCAGGATTAGTGGTAAGAGACTGCCATCTAGTGGACAAATGGAGAAATGCAGGTTATAACCCACCTGGGCAGACCCTGGACTGGATAGGCTGGGGGAGATAGGAGCTAATGTAAATCTGGGATCTGGATGTAGAGGGAGTGCAGAGATACAGTAGAGTAAGGGCTTGGCTGCTGGCTATTCAGGCAGGGGAGCACACTGAACACCTAATTGGGCCTAAAAGCAATAAAATACACAAATTAGCAGCAGATGTACATACTTCCTTGAGTCCTTCTGGGATAAGCTGGTTCAGTACATAGACTTTACTTGGTTAAGCAGCAGGATGAACAGCTGGTAAAAATGGTTGGGCCAAGTGTTTAGCAGCAGATGTACATACTTCCTAGAGTCCTTCTGTGATAATTTGATTCAGTACAGAGTGATGTACTTGGTTAAGTGGCAGGTTGAACTGCTGGTAACAATGGTTGGGCCAAGTGTCCACCTGGACGTAACAAAGTGGGTAGTTCAGGATGGGACAGGGCAGCTGAAGAGCAGGAGAAAAAAGTTGAGAGAGGAATTGTAGATTAGTGATACAAAAACATAACTTGAATAGTCAAAGTTTACAGTATCAAAGTATATAATGCAACTAGCAATAGTAAAAATCACAGTATCACATGGTTTGAAGACAAAACCTATAGTCCAAAATATATAATGCAACTAACAATAGTACAAGTCACAGTATCACACGGTTTGAAGACAAAACCTATAGGCCAGAAGGTTATACCATCCAAGCAATGTCTGGAGAAGACAGGACAGATATGGCCTTCTTTACAGTTAACTAAAGATACATAAGTATAGTGCTAGGAAAGTAATAGATACAATAATTCTATTACTAGCCTCTGGATTGCAAACTTACAGAGGGACAAAATGGAGAACTGAGCTTCCTATAGGCACAATTAAACTAGTCGGCGTGGTAAAATGCAATACAACGCACTTAGTAAGGCATGTGCGAGCTAGCATATGCAGAGTGAAAGTAAACCCTTTAAACCCGATAGCGTTTAACAACAGCTAAAGGCTAAGCAAGGGACAGTCTTACACAGCTGATTCTGTGTTAGTATAACAAAATAGTGCAGCCAAACAACTGGGTTGTGTATGCTACGTAGATACGAGCGTTCCAATTAACGCTTGTGCAGACAAAAGGCAGAATGCCAGTTATCTAATTACTGTTTCAATAAGCAACGCTCATGGACAAAAGACAGAATACAAATTAAATAAGGATTCCTGTTACAATAAGCAACACATTCTATATAACACGGCACATGCAAGAGCTAGCATTTGGAGAGTAAAAGTAAACCCTCAAACCCGACAGCGTCTAACAACAGAATGAGGCTATGAAAGAGATAATAACCTTACACAACTGATTATGTTAGTATAACATAGTAAAGCAAACCGCTAGTTTGTATATGCATAGATACGAGGCGATCCAATTAACACTTGTGCAACAAAAGGCAGAATCCAAGTTAATCCAAGTTAATAAGGATTATATATATATATATATAGTTCCCCTTCACAAGATCGAGTTACTGAAAGCTTGAAATTCAGAAGCTCGAGCCCAGAATCTCCAGTTTCAGTAACTCGAAATTGTGAAGGGAAGAGAAGCAAACAAAAAAAAAACAAGTTTACTTACATGTATGCAGGGGGCCGAGTCCCCCTGCACTCACCCTGCTTAAATATATCAGCTCCGTGATCGCACTATAGCGGAGGAACGAAAATTCTCCCATTGTGTGCTTCTGCATACAGTGCAGAATGGGAGATTTCCCTCATCCCTGTTGTAGTGCGATCTCAGTGTTGGTATATTTAAGTAGGGGGGTGTGGGGGGTGCAGGGGGCAAAAACATTGTAAAGACATTTTTGGAATTTTTTTTGGTACACTTTAGAATTTTGAGTTGCTGAAAACTCAAGATTCTGGGCACAAGCTTATGAATTTCAAGCTTTCAGCAATTCAAGATTTTAAAGGTGAACATAAAGATTCTACAAAATGGTTAATTTTGCAAATATTTAGAGATTTTTTGAACACAGAGATAAATAAAATATTTAACCTAGAAAAGAAACTGTTCCCCAAATTATTGGAATTCTTAATAAATATCAATAATAATGCAATGAAAAATAAATCATATTTGTTACAAATTTATAAAATTCTCAAGTTATATTTCACATATTTAGACAATTCCAATTAGACTTATTCCTCAAAAATTAATAATGATGACTTCTTTGAAGAATATAAGAAAATAACATTAAAATCTACAGATAAAAAACACATCTTCATTATGCTGGGAAACTTTTACTTGGAAATTCTTACACAGAGCTTTTGTCACCCCTAACAAGTTTACAATTATGTATAAATCAAATATAAATGCTGGAGATGTGATTTTTGAAATAATAACTGTTTGGATGCATATGGTATATGAATGTGAAGTCATCTCCCCTTAATGGAAATAAATTAACAGCTTCATTCAAGCTCTATGGTGAGACAGATGTAATATTTCTAAATCTTTAGTTTTATTTAATGCTCTGATGCTTGAGATAATTCTAGAAACCCAAGTGCCACTTCTTTGGTCTCTTCTTGCTATTGCCAAAACCAATTTACTAAAAATTGGAAATTAAAGTTACCACTTTTAGTGTTGAATTTATTAGTATGGCAAAATTGCTTGCAGTAGTGAATCATGCACTAAAAAGATGAGAACTTCTAATATTACACAGTCATATAAATCTTGGCTTAAACTTAAAGACTTGCTTGAAAAATATTAATTGTTATTGATATGTATAACTTTGATGTATTAATCAGCTGTGGGCCTATGTACATAGTTATTTGTTTGTTTTAAAACCAAATAAATAACAACAAAAAAAAAAAAGAGTCAGACTTCTCATCTATCCAAGTGATATAGTAAAAACCTACCTGTGGACAATATTAGGAAGGAGACTAGGAAGTCCATGAACTTTTTAAGGAACCTTCTAGCACTACCTAGTAGATGGTAGACAAGGAGGTACTGACACACTACTGGCACTGCCATTATATATTCAAAAAGCAGAAGCCCCAGCTTTAACCACCTTCAATCTGGGGAAGGAACAAAAGAAAATGATAATTCTGCCCCAGATCTCTCAAATCTGAAACGCTTATAAGGGAATACTCTGACGGCATAATTGCTATAAGAACTGGTAACCTATTAAAACTGAGTTGGGTTTTGATAAGGAATGCTAGATCATCATAAAGTAGGTCTGAAATTATAGCAGAATTGTTCCTGACTGACTTGGCATTGAAACACAGCATTTTGACTGGAGGTGCAAAAGATCTGATCTATGAGGGCTCCAGGGTTATTTGTTGGAGATGTTTAGCCCAGGTCTCAATGACATATTTCACTCACAGTAGGTACCAGTCACTGCTGGAAAAGTCTTGCTCACAGTTAATGGGATCCCCTCTTATGCCTCTAACAAATGACGAACCTCCAGCATGTGGCAGCAACAGTAGCAGGTGGCCTAGATCAGACAGAAAGGTCTTAAAGCAAACATCTCTATTGTAAAAGAAACCCATATCCTAAAGCTGAGGAAAGCCAAAAACTAAGATATTAAACTACACTTCAGCAAAGCAAGCCATGAAAAAAGAGAATTAAGCATCCTAATTACAAATAAATCAGTGGTATAAATAGCAAAACATAAGCAAAATAAAGATTAAATAGCATCAATAAGCACTGAAGTAGAGAGACACTAAGATACAAAAGAAGCACTACATCAGTAGAAAAACCTAAGTCCAAATGATCCAGGTGCAAATGATAATAGAATTAAAGTTGAAATAAAATTATAGTTGCATATTGGTGTGCGTCAGTGTGTGCGTGTGTGTGTGTGCGTGCGTGTGTGTGTGTGTGTGTGTGTGTGTGCGTGTGTGCGTGTGTGTGTGTGTGTGTGTGTGTGTGTGTGTGCGTGTGTGTGTGTGTGTGTGCGTGTGTGCGTGCGTGTGTGCGTGTGTGTGTGTGTCTGTGTTAACACTAGAGGAGTTATGCAGGGATCAAGAAACTGGATGTAAGTGTGTGCATGTTTGTGTGTGTGTTGAAGTTTGCATATTGAATGGGTTAATGTATTTGTGATTGCAATCAACTGTGGGGGCTTATTTGTTGGTGAGTGGATGTGGGTGTAATTATGAATGTCTGGAAGTGTGAGTGTATGTGTGTGTGTGTGTGTGTGTGTGTGTGTGTGTGTGTGTGTGTGTGTGTGTGTGTGTGTGCGTGTGCGTGTGCGTGTGCATGTGTGTGTGTGTGTGTGTGTGTGTGTGTGTGTGTGTGTGTGTGTGTGTGTGTGTGTGGGTGTATGTAGTGGAAGTACCTTTGCTAACAACCATTGAACTCTGCGAAGAGCACTAGAGTGGTCAGCTATGCTAGTGTATGTTTCAGGGACTTACTGATGTGCTGATAATGAAGTTTTTCTCATTTTCACCATACATGTCCCTGAAATGTATTTTCTCACCAATGAGCTAAATGACCAACCTGCATTAGGCAATCAGAGTGAGCTATCAGCATTTTGTTTAATCCAAGGACATGACTTGGATAAGAAAAGTGCAGCTTTAATTATGACTGCTAATTCAATCTCATTTTCAAAGCAACACATTATAGTATTAATATTGGGTTATATGATTTTTATATAACACTTGTTTTCAGTTTTTTACATTTTTTTTGCACCAAATAGAAATTCAGCAAGGCATTCTTTCTGTGACTTCTATAAGAAATGCACAGTTTTTGTTATGGCTTCTAATTCAATCTCTGTTTTTTTTTTAAGTGCAATATTATAGTATTATTCTTGGGTCATATAATTTCACATATTTGCCTCAGTCATTTGTTATCAGTCCTACATGCAAAATGCAATTTCATTTTCTAGCTGGTTTTACTCATCTTTATTTATTTTATTTATTTTTATTTTTATTTTACATTTGAATAATTTGAAAAAAAACGTAGGTTTTTACCCGTGTACCACTGTATATTTCAATTTCCTTAATGTACTTATTAAAAATGGATGTTAAAATATTGTAACACTGGACTTCCCGTGAAAAAACTAATTTGATTACTATTGATTAGTTTTGCATTCATACACTTTCCTGTTTGCTGTTGCACATGTGATATCAATCTTGCCGATTGTTTTAAACTAACTACTTTATATTATGAATGTGTCATCACTGCTTTCTGCCAGAGATGTGGGTTCATAGCTTTTATTTATCTACTGAATCTTCTCTAATTGAACTTAAAGGCTAGGCTTGTATAATGCATTCATTCACATTCGCTTTATCTCAGCATTCTTTCTTTCCCTCACGTTCTTCACGAGTATTTACATGGCTCATGAGAACAGTAGAATATTGCTTCTACTGTCAATCCGTATTTCGTGGGAGTGGAAGGCCTGTGGTTTAGCTCAATAGCACATTTATCAAGAGAGTTTTAATATAAACTTCTTCAAAGTCTCTGCTTCTTACTTTCATTGACTCTCATTTTAATTTCCTTTAAGACGGTATTTACAGATACAGTATTCACTATAAATGCCACAGGCTCCCTTTCACTTCTAATTGGTCCATTTCATCTTGTGACCTTGTATTTGTTTTATGTTACCTCTTATGTCACCACATTTCTTCCACTAATGCTCTAGCAGTATTATATTTACTCTAAATAGCCTGTTTTCCACATTATTTTAAAACTTTTCTTATTAATATGAAGCTGGTATTACAAATGTCCCCATGGTTATGCTTCCTGAGTTTTCATGAGTTCCACTCCTGTAACAATTGACTCAGTCTAATTGCATGAATGTATTTTCATGCAAGTACAATGACGCATAATAAATGTGGCAGTAATCACAGTTCTTGTGACCCTGTACTTATGGTGGTGCTTAATCCACGTCAGGATCACAGGGGAATCAAACCTTATCTTGACACTCAGTGGGTACAAAGCATTGAAATTAATCTTGGATATGGTGCTCCCACATTGCAGGGCGCACACACACACACACACACACACACACACACACACACACACACACACACACACACACACACACACACACACACACACAGCATGTAAGCTTAGATGCAATTCAGAGAGTTGAAAATTCAGTATAAAAAAGGAAAAGTGACCAAGTGACCACTACCTGGTTGTTTTCTTCACTGGGCAGTCAAAAAAGAATTGTGGCTGCTTAACAGAAGTGTGTAAATCATAACTCTGAGTTCCATAACCATGAAACAGTAAGTGCAATCTAAACACTAGATATATTTCAGTTAAAACACTTCGCCATACTCCAGCTTTGTACATGTGCATACATATGTCTATATCTATATATCTAGCTATCTCTCCCTCTTTCTAATTTCTCTCTCTCTCTCTCTCTCTCTCTATATATATATATATATATATATATATATATATATATATATATATATATACATACACACACACACACACACACACACACACACACACACACACACACACACACACACACACACAAACACACACACACACACGTATATGTGTGTGTGTGTTTTATATATATATATATATATATATATATATATATATATATATATATATTCACATATCTATATATATATATATATATATATATATATATATATATATATATATATATGGGTTCCCTTCACATGGTCGACATTTCAGAATGTCGACATTCATATGACTGAGACCATATGATCGACATTCGAAATGTCGACCGTGCGGAGCTGGCATCTCTGCACAGTGTGGAATGGAAAGATTTCCATCCTCCGCACTGTAGTGCGATCTCGGAGTTGGTATATTTAAGTTCCATATATATATATATATATATTTTTTTTTTTTGCCAGAAAGTCTGACTTGGAATGAGTCTATTTTCAGTGCAGGCCCAGGGGGAAATTCTCCAGACGCATGTCTATGTCTATGTATATATATATATATATATATATATATATATATATATATATATATATATATATATATATTTGCATAGCTGTCTCTCTATACATACATGTACATGTATATCTGTTATCTATATCATTATGTATATTTGCATATGTACAGCATTAATACTTTCTGTCTTGTCGGTATCACAACTGCAGTTGTTGCATTTTATTTATTTGTTTATTTTTTATTTACATTTATTTATTTGTTATTTGTCTACTTATTGACATTTGTTTAAAGTCAGAATGGGTCACAAGTTCCCAGCTTCAGCCGAGGCCCAGGGAGAAAAGCTCCATTTAACACAGAGAAAAAAATTCAAAGACATTACATAAAGAACAGTTGAAAATTATACATTTCAGAAATAATCGATATTGTAAGCCATGGAGATATAACAAAAATATGTTACAAAGAAAACAATGAGAAAAAGCAAAGTAAAATACTATACCCAGTTCTGTGCAGCATGCTTTTGGCAGTTCACAGTAATAATAAGTAAAAGTCATGTGTTTACACTAATTTTAACTGTAAAAAGGGAGCGAGAGAGTTTAGGAAAGATTTCTATAAATGGGGAGGAGGTGCTATGAAATGGCTATGCAAAGTGTTGCAGAGAGTAGGATAGCCAGGTGAAGATGAGGCAGTGGTGATGGATAGAGAATCTGTACAAATTGGTGGGGAGAAAAGTAGACAAGATTTTTGTTCAGCCGGGGCTATAACATGCACATAGCCATGAGCTTGATGAAGATGCTCGCAGGAAGGATTGTAATTTACAGTTCCAGTAGTCTGTGGAACAGAATTCCATTTTTGGCAACAGAGTAGCATTAAATGGTATTTCCAATTGTTTTTTGAGGTTTATAGATGGTGAGAAGTTTATCATTTTCAAAAAGAACCCAAGAATACAAGAATTCCACTTAGGAGTGACTGCTAGCACTGGCTTTGTCAGATCCTGAGATATATGATCAGTTTACAGCAGTAAGACATTTGGCACAGAGGGTTAAAGGTGAACTGCAGGGCTTGATTTGATCAGTTCTCATTTGCCTACTTGTCTGACCTTGAGCAAGTCACTTAACCAGACATTGCTTTCAAGTTGGAGATGGTTAAGGTTTTTACCACACAGTCACAAAGTACAGGGTACAGGGTTTGATTCTCACCTTTGAAAGGGAAATTGGCTAAGCTTAAAATGGCTCACAAAGGCAGCTAGCCTAGTATTTACCTATAAGGCTATCAGGATGGCACAATACAATCTGGGTAGACCTATACCTTGTGTGACTGTGTTGTAGGCCATGTGCACACTTCCAGCAAAAACATTAAACCTAGACCACCTCCACAACCCCAGTGTAGAGTGCTTTATTCACTGCACCACCTTAGCTAACCTACTCTGAGGTTGTTTAACCTCCCAAAGGTTATTCTTTTTTACATAAATGTACCTTGATCTAAGTGCAACCAACTGAAATGATAGATGATGGTCAAAAATGCTTCCTTCATGGGTGCATTTCTGCTCTTCTCATACAATGCAACCATCACCTGATTCTATATATTATTATTACTCCTAAACTTTTTTTAAGAGTGTATGAGATTCTCCAGGCATCTCGGGCACATTTGCAAATTTTCATGCAGCCATGATGTAAAAAAGACGGTGCTAATATATCACATGGCAGGAGGCTAGGTGTAGTTCACATGTAAATGTATATGTCATGTACAACATGTTTTCCAGATTGATGAATGGCCAACTATTGTATAATACACAAGTGTATATTACTTTGGGTGCACCTGGGCTGGGTGCATGATACATTCTTCTCTTACATACTTGCATTTTACACTTGTTAGTAGCAGTTTAGTCACACTGTGGCATTTACTCTTTTTTGCTGTGCGTAGAGTCTCCTTGAGATCCTGTGTCAGTGTTTGTAATATGTATGTAACATTATTTTTGGATTTTTACCATGCTATTTTTGCTGGACCTCCACCATGGTATATATGTGACTATTGTACATGTTATACGTCATATTAGTAAGTTTTTTTTCAAACACAGGGTAGATTGTGATTTTAAATTCAACAAAGTGTGTAGCCTACCTAATTGGACAAATAGAAATGGTATCATAACTCTGGTTCCTATATCAGAAACTGCACATCTGACAGTGCTCATGGCGTAGAGGGAGGGAGCTCTAAGTATAACCCAGAGGCCATGAGTTACACTAGCAGCTCAAGCACTCGACATGCTGGGTAAGAAGGGGAAGGAAAGAGTGGCAACCATCAGCTGGCCCATTCTGGGTGGGGGAATTTCTGCATGCAGTCTAGACCCCCCCCAACACACATACACACACTGATTAGATACTGCTGTATTCACAAAGCAGATAACCACTGAATGCAGCATACAGAGGAGGACAGGAGCCAAATTATGTTACGTGTTGGGATGCACATGATGTCAAGCAGCCCCTCCCACTTGGGCATAACAAATTATTGGTGTATTAAGTCAGTGAATGTGACAGTGCTAGGTTGTTATGCTCCATGTTTCCCATCTTTAACCCACCGATGGCCATAGTGTTCCAGGGATGCTTAAAGACAGACCAATGGTACAACTGATGATTAGCTGAATCATCATGTGAAGGGGAAAAAATAATTAAGTTACAGGAATGAAACAGCAGTGTAAACAAATTTCACTGCTGTATTTGTGCTTGCCTTTTTATTACCCTTGATGTGCAATAGAGTATCCATTGTTCAAAAAACTGTGGCACAGCACAGTACAGACCAATAAAAGACCTGTACTCTGTGCAATAACTGAAGCATTGGTGTGTGTGTGCATAGATAAATGTATGTGCATGTGTGTGTGTGTGTGTGTGTGTGTGTGTGTGTGTGTGTGTGTGTGCGTGTGTGTGTGTGTGTGTGTGTGTGTGTGTGTGTGTGTGTGAGCCCATGCATGCATGCTCATGCTTGTGTGCATGTATGTGTATGTAACAAGCATGCTAACTCTTTTCAGTACTGTGCTCTTTATTTAATCTTTTATTTGACAAACCTTTTTGAATTGTACCTGCTAAGGGGGCATACAGGAATAAAGCTCTGATTATAGCCAAGGCAACCTAAGTTTGATAAGTGGCCTGGGTGTCTAATGAAGTTGACAGTGGTGGATGGCCATACTTATCATGTGGTAGAAGGTGGAACAGAGCTGGCTACTCATTGTCACAGTCCTCACAGAGGGGACAGTGCTGGAAATGCCTCTTCTGTGGGTGGGCATTAGACAAAACATAGCAATACCACAATGTAGATGCACCAAAGTTGAACAAAGAAGAACCACCAGCTAGTAATCCACAGGATATTTTATTGTACAACACACTCTGATGTCTCAGCTTCACAAGCCTTCAAGGAGTATAACATTCACAAAAAGTAGCCTGCCTATATACACCCATCAATTATGCAATTAAACATAATTAGTCAAGTTCAATAAAATATTAAACAAAGAACCACCAATTAATCTCATTATTTAACCCTTAGGGAACAAAGTACCAAACTTTAAAATATATACAGACTCTTTAAAAATCAATTTATTTTTTTTTTCATTTTCATCACAATATGTATCAATTTGTTCCAAAACAGTACCCTCAAACCATCAGTACTTACTATTATGTTATGAAATGTATTAAGGTGTACTGCTATTGTACTTTCCTTTCTGTTTTTAACTATGTCCCTAACATGTTCTAATAACCTGATTTTGAATGGTCTTTTTGTTTCCCCTGTGTAAATGTTATTACAAGGGAACTTTAAGGCATAAATAATGCCCTCGGTGCCACAACAAAAACTATTCTTAGTTTCAAACAACAAACCATTATTTTTTTAAAAAGATATTGAACAATATAGTTACAAGTCTTACACTTTCTACAACCAATGGTCCCTAGTTCTTTTATATCAGGTTGTATTCTAGTTAAAGGGGCTATCATCTTGGACTTTACTAATAAATATCTGAGGTTCCTCCCCCTTCTAAATGACATAATGGGAGCCCCCAATTTTTCCACAAATGGATCATTTATACATAAAATATACTTCCAATAATACAGTAGTAGTTTTTTTACTGTGGTCCTAAAACTACTAATTGTAGTGGTAAAATATATATCCTCCTATTGTTGAAGCTTATTATTCACTTTGCATCTTTGTGTATGCCTATTAACAATAGGATGGACAATATATTCTTTTAAAAATTTCTTCCAACATCCTTCTAATATTTCTTGGTCAAAGCCTCTCATTCTAAACATATTAATCGTATTGCACATTTCCCTCTTATAATCTAATTTATTATTACATAATCTAAAAATACGAATACATTTCCCAAAGGGTATAGAATGAATAGTATGGGGGGTGGCAACTATCTGCCCTCACAAATTGTGATCCACTATCAAATTTTCTGTGGACTCTAGTTTGAATAGTCTTATTATTATTACCATTGAGGCTTACATCTAAAAATGACACATTTTTTCCAACTTTTAACCCATCAAATTCTAGTCCAAACCTGTTGTTTCCTAGCATGTCCACGAGCCCTTCTACTTCTTTTTCACCATCTTCACACAAGAAAATCAAGTTGTCTATAAACCTATAATAAAGCTTAACATATCTATGGAAGAATTCACTCCTGTATATGTACTCATTTTCAAACAAACCCATACTGAGATTTGCATGTGAGGGGGCAAACGCCACCCCCATTGCTGTTCCGCTTTTTTATCTATACAAAACCTCTCTGAATGCAAAAAAATTGTGTTTAAGGCAAAAGTCTAACAGTTCTACAATAAATTCTGTAGATGGACTTTGGCCCAAAAAGAACCTTACAGCTTCTAACCTAAAATCATGACTCATTTTAGTATAAAGACTTTTGACGTCAGTTGTAATCCAATACATTCTCTCCCCTCATTGAACTGCCTTGATCTTAGTCAAAAAGTCAAACACATCTTGGATATAAGCTGGTAACAGCTTTATATTTAGATGGAAATGTAAAAATTGGCCAATTTTACATGAAAAGCATTTTCTTCCCGATGCTATAGGACATCCTGAGGGGTTAATTAATTACTTATGTATCTTGGGAAGACAGTAAAATAAGGCCATCTGACATCCTACCAGCCCAAATTTCTTTTTGATGTCATTGTCTGAAAAATAACCCAACCTACTGCCCTTTTTAAGCAAGTTGGTATATTTATCTGTTGCTTCCCTATACACTCTTAAGTCCGCTTGTTCATATACATTTCCATCCTTCAAATGTTCATTGCACATATTTAGATATTGAGCATAACTCATAATTACTAGCTTGTTCCCCTTATCTGCAGGTTTAAAAATCCTATCCTGCCTTTTACTCAATAATTTCAAAGTCTTCCATTCATTTTTTGTTAAGTTAAAGCCCACATTTTTAAAGTCCATAAATTCTTTCTCTACTGCAAACTGCTGCATAGAATAAAAGTGTTGAACCTCTTCATTTAAAAATGGTGGCATAAATTCACTCTTATAAATTACCTTGCTCATATCAAACAGTGTATTAGCATTATATTCTTCTTCAGAGCAACATGAATAAAAGCTATCACTATTCAGTTCATCAAAACATTTGTTACACTCCATTAGAGGTTCAATAACAACATTCATATTATTAAAAAAACATTTCAAATGTAGTTTCCTAATAAATCTAAACAAATCAGTTTTCACTTCAAACAATCTTGGAATAACAGTCGGAACAAATTTAAAGCCACAATGAAGTACTCTGTATTCGCTGTTATTCAAAATATAGCCAGACAAATTGATAACATAGTTGCAACAGTCACTCGTCAGTGGCAAGTTAACATTTACCTCTTTTGAAGTACTGTTGCTAATGTCCATCTTTGGATTGTCCATAATATAGTTCCCTCTGATGCTTTCTCCCTTGGGGACCTCCTTTAGGGTCATTATAGTTCCCCCGAAAAGTCTGTTCAAACTGTTTGTGCTGCTGTGCACTTGGTAGGCATGGGTATTCATCCCTTTCATCTTCTCCTGCTGAATTAATCCCCTTTGAATTGGAGAATAATGTACTCAAATGCCCTCCATCTCCTTGGAAATATACACATCTCACAGACCTTTTCCGACTGGCCCAAGACAAGAAGGCCCTCCCATTGTCATAATCGCATAGATCACTAAGCAGTTTCACTTTTTTACGCTCAATAATATCTCCCTCATAAGATTTAAGTTTGCTGTTAATGTCAAGCAGGAATTTATCCAAATATTCAGTATTTAGATTAGATGTTAATGAGGAACATGTTGTTTTAATTTGTTCCTTCAGTTCATTTTGCTTTAACCTATCCCTTTCCAAAAGTATGGTAATCCATTCCATCGTGCACTTGTGAGTGGCAGTAACCCACCAGTGATGGAAAAGTTAATCAGTGACATTGTCCATATCAAATGGCAAAGAGGAGTCTTTGTATGCTCGTAAACCATGGAGAGAGATGTCTAACTCTATATATCTCTGTAAACTTTGAATATTGAAAAATGTAGCCATTTCTTTAAACATCAGTTTCTCCAGTTCATCACATAATGCTTTATTTTCTGCCGATAATGTGGAGGTAATTTTATGACCAACAGTTGCAAATGAATTGTTATATCTCTTATTATGATCTTCTAATTGTTTCCATACAATAGGTACAGTCAATGCGTTGTTAACATCATTCATAGTTGTTTGGCTGTTAGGTAAACTCAATACATTACCAGAAACATTCCGATGTTCACCTAACTGAAAAACACTTTCAAGTGATTTCTGTGTTCCTTCCCCATTACAGTCACGAAACAAATGAGGCAGGTGCAAATTCGGATCAGTAGCCATGTCAATACGAACAAAATACAGCAATACCACAATGTAGAAGCACCAAAGTTGAACAAAAGTAGAACCACCAGTTAGTAATCCACAGGATATTTTATTTTAAAACACACTCTGACATCTCGGCTTCACAAGCCTTCAAGGAGTATAACATTCACAAAAAGTAGCCTGCCTATATACACCCATCAGTTATGCAATTAAACATAATTAGTCAAGTTCAATAAAATATTAAACAAAGAACCTCCAAACTCATTATTTAGCCCTTAGGGAACAAAGTACCAAACTTTAAAATATATACAGACTCTTAAATCATTTTCATCACAATATGTATCAATTTGTTCCAAAACAGCACCCCTCAAACCATCAGTACTTACCATTATGAAACGTATTAAAGTGTACTGCTATTGTACTTTCCTTTCTGTTTTTAATTATGTCCCTAACATGTTCTAATAACCTGATTTTGAATGGTCTTTTTGTTTCCCCGTATGTAGAATTAGACAAAACATACCATAGTTTGTTGGCTGCCTTCAGTGCAATTGTGCCGAACATGCACTCACATGGAAAAGGCATTGTTAGCCCTTCACAGTGACCAGTATCACATGCCCCCTAACCAAGGGTGGGGCTACACCATTATTAATGCCATCATTGCTAGGCTGCTATTCAGGGCATAAAACACCCTCATAGCTGCCCGACTGACAGCTCCCCCACCCCCAGACAGCTCTTGTTCTGATCCCTGGTGAAATTCCATGATGATAGAATGAAATGGTCATATCCACTGGTGAGGAGAGTTGACGGTCAACAAGTATGGGGACAAAAGTCATACAGAAACAATAAAAAAAAATCTGCATTTTACTGTTGTGTTATTATTTCTCCTGTAGTCATAACTTCATTTGGTCTGGATTATGATCACAATGAATATAATTAGATTTACTGAGCAAATTGACAGATTTTTACTATATTTCATCTGCCTAGTGGCAAAAGGAGGCAATAAAGCCATCTAGCCTGCTCTTTATGTGTATTTATCAGTCTATCTCTCCCCACCCCTACCTTCCCCTTTCTCCAGTTGCCCTACTTCCTTTTAAATGCTTCTATGGAAGTCATTTGCACCACCCAGTCTGGTAACTTTTCAGTGACTCTACAATATTCTCTAAGTAGAAACTTTTTTGGAAATTCAAAGAATGATCCAGCCATAATATCTGCTCCCTAGGTACTTTCTGTCCTTTGTACCTCCCTGAACTTGTGAACCTTATTAATTTGTGCCGTTTCTCTTCCAGTGAGAAGAGTTCCACCTCCTCTAGTGTCTGCTTATTTACCTTTCTGTTTACACCAAGTATCTTTCAGATGGCTTTCTGCTGGATTCCTGTCAGGAGCTTGGTATCACATTTCTTGTATCGCCTCTAGAAATACATATATACTCAAACTGTACTTTGACCAGGGCATTTCACAGTGGAAGAATAAGCTATTTTCTGGAATCTAGTCACTATCTATAAATCTCTGCTTAAACTACTTTTTTATATCTGAATCATGCATTTCTTCTGTTTACCTACTCATTATGATCAGCCTCTCCTCTCTCTGCTCTCTTCCCAAATTTGAACCTACCTTTACCACTCTGTGTGCCAAGATCCTGCCATGTCCACTCTATCCATTTAATGTTTTTTCTCTCTTTGCTACTTTGCACTTACAAGACATTTTGTTTTCCTCCCTGCATTTATTGCATGGAATCTGCTAATTGAAAATGTTTGCTTCTACATACTAACATATTTTATCCTGAACTTAAAGTGCTGTGAATGCTCCTTAAATTTGCTAATTTTGTTAACAACCTTAATTATTGTTTATATACAATGCTTGCATTTTCCACCCTTTCCAGGCTGAGCCTGAAATACATTCATGTGGATCAGTACTCGACCCAGTAGAGACTAACAATAAAATGAAATAAAAATCCCTCTGAGGATACACCCCAACATTCTGTTTATTGTTGCCACTTCCCTCTCACTCTGTTTCTGCTGGACTAATCTGGGTGGGACCAACACTCACAGCTACCTAGTCCTTCTCTGTTGCCAACATTTGTTCACCCCCATCCAATACTTGATATCATGGTTATTGTGACCTAATTCAAGTGCTTTACATTTATTTGCAATGAACCCCAAATGCCATGTTTCTGACTAATTATCCAGCCTTTTCAAATTATTTTCTAGAATCTTCCCACAATGGTCCACTGCTGCACATATCCGTGTCATCATTGAAGAGGCAGATTTAACGCCATGAACACTACTGCACTAAGGACAAAAGCACTGATTTGTTTTTTCGTCGGATACATCTTGTATTTTTAACCGACTTTTTACATTTTATCTTTGCCCTCCTAAACAAATGACAGACTAAATGGTGATTAAGATTACAGAACAGGCAACTGTGACTTATTTTGAAATTCCTTACTTGGGACTTTGATCACCTACAACTTTAATACTTTTGTGACAATTCATGTTCACGTGTTTCTCAAAAGAAATCAGTTCATACCTAGTACTTAATCAGATGTTGCATTATGCTGTCTGCATGGTTACCTCTATGGTAAACTCTATATATATAGTTAACGGTTTATTCTGGTTAGCTATGATTGATTACTGTCAGTTGCAGGTTTGAGAGTTACAGTATCACTTGTGTAGAAGCTGCACAAATTCATTATCTGATTGGCTCATCTAATTAATAATATCTCAGTCTTACAGTTATCACAAAGGATTAAGGCTCTTTGCAGTTAATGAGTTCCTTCCTGTAGTCAAGAGGAACAGGGTTTGATTCCTTCCACCTGCATCTGCCTACTGTGTGACTCGGAGGAAGTTACTTAACCAGACAGTCCTCCTGGATTGTCCCTGAAACTGGAACTTTGCCAAGTGGAACTAATGGGTAAAAAATAGATAAAATAAAAGATGATATATGGCATGTTTGAGTTTGGTGTCATGATATCAGTTCATGCTGCCATGTAATGTTTTTCTGCATCTTCAGGTCACTGTGCTATTAATTAATCCCCCACCCAGGTCATTTATCCTCCTTTTCTGTATTAGGTTACAATTTCTTACTGATGTCTTGCACTCTAAATCCCTTGTATAAACCAAGTATGTGCAAAGTGATTCTGTGTCAATGACTGTGGCCTGTTGTTGACCACTTTCTGTTTAGTATGTGGCCTTTTGCACATATCCATACATACAATCTTTCATATGTACATGCACATGAATATCTGTAGCATTGCCCTAACTGTCACTGTAACTGCATAATCCCTGCAAGAACACCTGCTTTTCTAGATTATTCTTAACCTTTATTACCAATGCATTGCTTTTGTCTTCTACTTGACTAGTGTCTTTGTGTGAATGTGTGAATGTTTTCTGCTTCATGTGTTCATGAACAGAATGCTTTTTGACTGTTTTCTGTAACTCCATGTCATTGTTCATTGCACACTGTTTTTCTAGCAATCAGCACCAGTTTTCTTCTGTAATGCCCCACATGCAGGGACAACGACTTACATTTTTGAAAGACTGTCATTTTTGTTTATTCACTTTTTAACCCTATGCCAGGTTTTGAGTGAAGCCCAATATACAAGTTTAAATTTGTTCTCTTTTCTTTATGCTTGCAAGCAGCAAGCAGCTGCCAGGTTTGTATTGCTCTTTCCCTTAGCTGGTACATAAGGGTCCACACACTGAAACTAAAAAAAAAGAATGTAGTTGTGGCACCCATCTTCTGAAGAGATAAACTCAGACTGAGATTTAAACCTATACTTTTAATCACAACCTTTCTTATACTTATAGAACAATGTAACTGTATAATACAGAGGGTTATGATTGAGTCTCTGATCGTAACCATGCCATTATGTCTTCGAGACATGGATGTGAGTTTTGGCATCCATGTGGAACATATAATAATGAGTTATGACTGGTGAGAGCGAATCATAATTCTTTGTCGTGCCTGCAGTCTTATCTACTCCATGCACTTACTACCTGTTACACAAAAAAAATCTGAAGTGTTTTACTGGATTTGAAAGCCAGTAAAAGCACATACCGACTGCTGTGACATATTCAGCAAGTAAGGAAAAAGTTAGGGATAGGTTTTAAATACTGTTATAATTTAAATAACTTACTTACAGACTATTGTCTGTAAACTTCCATGGATGTATGATGAACAATATTCAGAGACACTTCAGAGCAAAGAAACATCCCTTCCCTGATATCAGACCGTAGCAGTGCTTATGGGGTGTTTCTCACATTTGAAAGTGCTGTTATTGTCTGGTCTCACACTACAGCAGAACATAACCAGAATATCATTTGACTGTTTTTTCAAGAGTAGTCACAGCACTCCATGCTCTACATATGTTTTTCTTTTTTTTTTCTTTATGTCTTTGTTCCTCCCTCATTTCCTGCTGATTATCAGGCCTTTTACATTTCAGGTGGCCCATCCATTCCCCATGGGGAAGAGTCAGCTGTAGGAACTGAGATGCAGGTAGCCATTGGAGTTTTATGGAAAGACCTTTACCTCCACTCCCTGGGCAGTAGAATACATGACACACATCATTATGAGGGCCTTAACACCTTCCACTGAGAGTGGACACTCCCGTGTACATGCTATGGGGGCTACCATAAAATAACAGCTTGTTGAGTCATCTCTCTCCCTAGGATGAACACACCCATCCTCTTTCCATACCATCTTCAACAGTTTCCCAAGCTGCTAATTAAACCCAAGCTGCCTGGGCCATATTCAGGGTTTTATTCCTCTATCCAAGTGGAGCAGGTATTAAATGTGCAATTTTAATGTTTATCGTTTGTGGAACAGTGCCTATAATTTTAATGTGTGATCCTTTGTGATACAGTGCCTGGAATTTTAATGTATTATTCTTTGTGGTACAGTGCCTATAATTTTAATGCGTTATCTTTTGTGGTACAGTGCCTATAATTTAAATGTGTTATCTTTTGTGGTACAGTGCCTATAATTTTAATGTATTATCCTTTGTGGGACAGTGCCTATAATTTGGTACAGTGCCTATAATTTTGTGGTACAGTGCCTATAATTTAAATGTGTTATCTTTTGTGGTACAGTGCCTATAATTTTAATGTATTATCCTTTGTGGGACAGTGCCTATAATTTTAATGCGTTATCTTTTGTGGTACAGTGCCTATAATTTTAATGTGTTATCCTTTGTGGGACAGTGCCTATAAGTTTAATGTATTATCCTTTGTGGGACAGTGCCTATAATTTTAATGTGTTATCTTTTGTGGTACAGTGCCTATAATTTTAATGTGTTATCCTTTGTGGGACAGTGCCTATAATTTTAATGTATTATCCTTTGTGGGACAGTGCCTATAATTTTTGGTGTCAAAGAATTTTGGCAGACTATGGGCAGCAACCAAACCCAGCAAGGGCTAAGTGCTTCAAAAGATATAAGTATTGTGTGTGTGTGTGTGTGTGTGTGTGTGTGTGTGTGTGTGTGTGTGTGTGTGTCTGTGTGTGTGTGTGTGTGTGTGTGTGTGTGTGTGTGTGTGTGGGTGTGTGTGTGTGTGTGTGTGTGTGTGTGTCTGTGGGTGTGTGTGTGTGTGTGTGTGTGTGTGTGTGTGTGTGTGTGTGTGTGTGTGTGTGTGTGTGTGTGTGTGTGTGTGTGTGTGTGTGCGTATGTGTTTGTGTGTGAGTCTGTATGTGTGTGTGTGTGGTATGTGTGAGTGTGTGTAACCATAAGTTCCAGGGTTCAAACTTCAGTCCTGATCTCCAGTTCCTGTCTGTGTGGAGTTTGTGTGCTTTTCCATCCATGTGGGTTTTCTCTGTATACTTGGATTTATTCCAGCTGTCACAAACATGCAAGTTAATGGCTTTTTTAAGCTCTCCATGTATATTTCCCTAGTTATGGCTGAAAAGGGTAAGAAGAATGTTAGCTGTCTTCATACCTCTCATTTTGCAAACATTGAAAATAGACACAATGGCCCTTGCAAAGTAGGTACATTTAGCCAAAAATCTGTATATCTAATTGCATAAAATTTCAGTACCAAATAGCATGCATCTATTCCTCCTTCCAGTAGGAATGTGGGATACTATTCAGACACACATTTAAAGACAGACAGTGACAAAATTATAGAGAAATTAAGCACATTTTTAAAGAGACTTGGGAATTTAATAAAGCCTACATGGTCCCATTTTCCATGTAGGTATCATGTTACACTGCTTACAGGAAAGTGAGCAGGTTGCAGATTCAGTGAACACAGCTGGGGAACGTGCATGCATGTGCCAACATGGAAATATCCATGGCATGCAAATCACCTCATAAGCAGAGGAATTCCATGCAAATGAGTCAGGTAAAGTGATCCAGCAAACAGACAGGCAGCTCTGCAGACGTCGTGTCAGTGTCCGTAGTGTACACGAAAAAATTCCATGTACAGGAATGTAGACAGACAAAAGGGGCTGCAAAATGTAAGTAGATTGATAGAAATGGTATAGCACATAGAAATATGAGTGAAACTATCCACCATGTGTCTGAAAAAATAAGAGAAATAAGTTAAAATAATTTTTTAAATAATCTGTGAAGTGTGCAAAAATGCCTCATAAAAATAAATAAATAAATAAAAAATAATTGGAAAAACAAAAGTAATATTATGTGACAGAAATTATTACAGGACCCTTAATGGAGTATCTGCAATCATAGAATGGCTCTGTTGCTAAGGATGCAGTGCCTGGAACCATGTTGTTTCCAGGTTGTGTGCACGGATCCCTATGAAAATGAGCTGGGGTTACTGAATAGCACAAATGGGTATTTGTGTCCGCAGATCCCATCTGTGTAGGCACAGAACTGTGTTGGTGTCCACACAAGAGGTAGCTGACATCAAAGGAGGGTGTGTCCAATAACTTCTAAGCTGATTTGAGCTTAGCTGCGTCTGTTTGCTCAGCACGCCACCATGCTAAGCGTGGAAGTCTGGCTGGTGTGTACACTAAGTGCTAAGCTTTGTTTACCTACAGAGCACGTTTCCACATGTTTGCATGGCATGCCTCTGTGCTGTGCCTAGAAATATGGGGATATGTACACTAATATTGGGGGTATGTACACTAAGTGCTAAACTTTGTTTATCTTGCAAGTTTGTGAGGCGCGCTGCAGTGCTGAATGTATCTAAAAGGCAATGACAGATTAATTAGGCTTGACCCCTGTTTAACTTAAACTAGGGCCATTGAATAATGTTAATGATATACTAGGCAGGTGGAATGCATCATAGGTAGCCAATCACACAGTCGGCACCTACAGTATATCACTATAAGGAATACATACACACTACAATTTGATTTTTCCCCCATACTCTGCACCATTGGAGTACAGAGTACAGACTTGGGAATTTTAACTGAAGGAATGCTAGGGGCTGCTGCAGGTTTGATGCATCTGTATGTGCTAGATGCTGAAGTCGTTGTTGCTGCTGCTGGTGCTGCTGATAATAGGCCTAGACAGAAAAGGAGAAGAGCATACAGGCCCAGGGTTACCTTCCAGGAGCTGTATGAGCTGGAGATTGTAGAGTGCTACAGGGTGGACAGGGCCATACTACAAGAACTCACCGAGCTCTGCCGCCCTCAACTCAGACCCAGAGCCAACAGAGGGGAACCCATCCCAGTGGAAACAAAGGTATGTGTAGCCCTTAGGATAATAGCCACGGGTACCTTCCAAAGACCAACTGGGGACGTGATGGGGGTCTCACAGACATCAGCATCCACCAGTGCCTGGATGCCATGTTACCACATGCCAGTGAGCACATTTTGTCCCCTTACCCCTGAGGCGATGGCCAGTAATATGCAACACTTCTACCATTTAGCACACTACCCTGAGGTACTGGGTCCCATAGACTGCACTCATGTACACATCAAGGTACCACCCGGTGAGGATGATAGAATCTATGTCAACCACAAGAGGTACCACTCCATCAACTGCTAGTTCATGTGCAATGCCCAGGGCATTATCATGAATGTGTGTGCTGGCAGCCCTGGCAGTTATCACAACTCCCATATCTGCCATGCATCACAGCTGTACCAGATGTTTGCTAGGGGGGACATCCCACATGGTCATTTACTGCAGGATGCTGGCTACACACTGGAACCATGGATGATGACACCCATCAGAAATGCACACACACCCACATAGAAATGCCTTAATGAGGTGCATGCACAAACTAGGAACATCATAGAGTGCATGTTTGGTCTTCTGAAGTCACAGTTTTGGTGCCTCGAGATATCTTGTGGACCCCTGTAGTACTCTCCAGCCACATGTGCAAATATGTGCACAGTATGTGCCATGCTACACAATATGATCATGTGGAAACAGCTGCAGCAGGATCAGCAAAGCGAGGGGATACACAGCCCCCATGAGTGCCTAGGTCACCACAGCCACACTCACAGGAGGACTTGGAGGAGCCCCCTGATGATGTCCTTGTAGGCAGATGTAGGCGTGCCCAATATGCCCTGGTGTTGGCTAAGAGAAAATGTATAGCACATGCACTGACAACCAAGGGCCTTAGAGACTGACACCTTATTCCAACTCCCATACTTATATTAAAAATGATGCCAGGCAACCCACACAACCTGTACCTAACCATGTATTGGCTCTGTACTGTGTGCATCAGACAGAGTCAGCCCTGAACTACAATTCTGTCAACTGATGTATTTGCAAGGTAAGTCACTCACCTACACACCACTTGTAAGGAGTACTATAATATGGTATCATATGTATGGACTTGCTGCATGCATGCAAAGGAATATAGTGGGCTATTTGAAGAGATGTAATATCCACATGGGACTACAGATACCCAGTACAATAGTATGTGTTCTGTAATATTCACTAGGCCTCATGGTTGGTATATTAACTACAGCAGTCAAGACGGATGTTAAACAATGTGGACAAATGATATTTGCACTACTATCTATGCCAGCAGATCATGTGCTGTTCTTCCCCCACCCCCAGCACATCAGTGTTCCCATACAAATGCTGTAACAGTAAGTCAGCAATGGTATATCAGCAGACCAGGCAATCCCAGGGCTGTGACATAGAACCCGATCACATAGTATACGTCTCACATAATGCAAGGATAAAAATATATATATGTATGCTGTTGATTGTGTGATAAAGGACTCATCTCTGTCTGGCAGCCTGTGTGGCTCAGTGGGCTAGGGATGTTAGTATGGGGAATGGTGTTGATGGTTCGAATCTGTAAGTATGCACAGCTTTTGCATGTGATGTATTAGTATGCTGGTGTTTCCACAGACTGCAGGGGGATATACATACATCCATGGGTCCAACATCCAACTCCAGCCAAACATTCCAGCACAGACAATGTGTGGTCCAAGACAGACACTGTCTCAGCCCACTGTCTGTCCACTGCATCAGTGAACCAAACAAGGGTGTTCCCAATGCGGTGGAGGCAGTCACGGAAGTCAGGCTGTGTTGCATCCATAACCCTAAGCATATGTCTGGTGTTCTGTTCAAAATGTGCTTGTGCCTCCATGATGCCCCAAAACATGCATCGAGTCACTATTGATGTGACACCTGCAACAGGTGGTGGATAAACAGCAGTCCTCCTACAAGCACCTCGGTCAATCTGCCTGCATGGGACCTCACCAGCTGTCTGGCTATGGCCAGTGTCTACACTCTCTGGAGCCATAGTTGTCACAGTTTCCTGTGTAATGTCTCCACCCTCTGATTCTCCAATATCTGTGGCCTGTGGGGACTAGGAATGTGTAGACATACTGACTGTGTGTGGTGACAATGGGGCCAGAAGAGGGTTGTCAACCTCTGGGACAGATTCAGCCCCCAACAACCCCATCTGTGCCTCACTGTAGCTACCATCATCAGAGTCTGAAGGGACACTGACATCAGGTTGTGTGAGGAAGAGACTCCAACCACCACCCCAGTCACCTGTGAAAACCAAGACAAAAGCAGTACATTACTACCTGCACTATTATGTATGGAAAATCCACCAAGACTCATAATAATTAGGATCCACAGCTGCATTACCACTCTCACATCTTCTCATCTCCACTTTCATGCACAACAGACTTCCTCACAACAAAATACACATTCAACTCAAGGTCTGTATAACAAGCACATCAGCCAAATCAAGTGACACTTGACCAGTACAGTTTACCTTTTAGTTATTCAGTATGACACTATACTTGATAAAACAACACATAAAACCCAGTACACCTATCTTAACAAATATATATATAAATACAGGTTTTCAATGCCTAAGGTATGCACCATCAACCTTTCAGGTTTTAAAAGGCATGTTGGATTAAACCTGGAGGCTTATTTGCTCTTAACTATAACTGCAAAAGTGCTTCTGTTCATTCAGCTACAATCCTGTGACTACCCACTCTGAGAACCTTAGGTAAATGTTCCATAATGGAACATACAAACATTCTACTCTGGTTACACACAAACGTAAGTGTACATAGGGCATTATTCTGGCCCTTAACTTTAACAGCATATATATGGGCAAAAACAAAACAGTATCAAGCTTACCAGGAGCAGGACCATGGCCTTGAAAACTACCTGATGGACCTGTAAAAATTTGAGGGTGAGATACTGTCAATACCACTGCATGTTGCAGCACAAGGAAATATGTGCATATATATCACTTGTACAGTAGCTACTGTGTTACTTGATGTATTGGTGACATTCTGTGTATGAGTGTACAACTGAACTTAAACTCAACCTCCCCCAAAGCAGATAGACCCAACACCCATGTAAAAGTATGTGCAGCCTGAAACAATGTCTGCTACAGTATTACAGTGGTGATGACAGTAAGCTTAACTGCATGCTCCTCTGCTGGGGACACAGCGGCACCCACTTCCACAATGTATGATGTGATGGATGCCTGAGAGCTGTCATGTGTTCCTAGGTTTGCCAGGAATTCCTAAGTGGCCGAGAGTGGTTGTTCCACCGCAGGATCTCCACCAGTGATGGCATGATCCCTGGCTACATCAACTGCACTTCGTTGTGCAGCATACACCATGTCTGTTGCATGGTGTTGAACCTACTTATATGTCTTGTCTTGGTGGCCACTGGCATTCACATCCCAGACAAGGACTGCCCACAATGCACCCCACTGTTCCCTGTTATGCCTCCCCCTGGACAGTAGGATGTCCTGATGCTGCATTAGTCCTTCAAGTATTATTTCATTCTCTGCATCTGAGAAGGGGGCATGGCATCTATGGTACATTATTCCTGAAAGACAACACAAGGGGGACACATTACAGTATCAGATATGTGGACATCCACTATTTACAGATACAGCAAGGACAAAATGGCTGGCACTGTCCACTGCTTGCTCACATATGTCATACTCCACAGTGTGACAACATACTATATGTGGGGATACAACTGAGATAATATCAATACTGAGGTATTTCCCTGTGTGCCATGAGAGAATTTGCTGTATGATTATACACCCAACACTCTAGCCTACTGTGGTGTGTCCCCTAAGGTCAACCACCCAACAATATGTCATAAGACCAGTGCCAGACAAATAGCAGTGTGCTATTAGAACCACTATAAAGGGACAGACCAACAACACCAGTGTGCCAAAATGACAATAGACAATGAGACCTTGAAGTATTGTACATCCCCTGTAGGTGTAGGACAACAGAGTATCAATGACATGTCATTACCACATGTCCAAGGCAGGCTTACTGCTGTAATCCCTATTCCCTATATCCCTATCCTCCCATCTGCATCCTGTTGTACTCAAAAAAACAGTTACATACCTGGTGGAATGCAGTACTCTTCTGTTGAAATGTGCTACTGGTAATGTTTCACAAAGGCATGCTCTGTGGAAGGAAAGTCTCATGCAAAATGTTTTCCCATAGTCAGCTGCTTGCATTTTAAAATGCTTCTCATTAGCTGGTAATTGCCTCTAAACCAATCTGTGGCTCTGATATGCTAATTGTAGCCAAAACAGCTGAATTGCACTATCATTACCAATGACATGCAACCACTTTGCAATACATAAGGCCTTCATGTAGACCAGGGCCTCTTTCTTTGCAGTTGAGATGGACATTACTGGGGTGAGGAGATTACATCATCACAGAGGGCAGGTCTGTAGCAGAATCCTTTACAGAGAGCTGTGTGTTCCACAGGCTGCAGCTACTGCTGCATGTAATAGACATAGGCAGAGAGTGTGAACACTTTGGAGGACATCAAGCTGTAGGTGTATCTGTGTCAGCTATGTCAACCTTGTTGTAGAGCCAAAGCCAGGGTGAGTGTACCCTTTACACTCCAATTAAGGCATGTGTTTAAGGTACGTATGTTAGGCAACTGTGTCAATAACAGAGTACTAGGCGACATATAGTAATGCTATACAGATATGTGAAGTGTGTCCCTACCCGCAGGCCTGTGACTTCCAAAACTGAAAAGCAGTTATTTAATTTGCAATGCTTTGTGTGGATAATGAGTGCATGAGCCGTTCATTAATTGTTGTCATCCCAATAATGTAATTGAAATGCAACACAACACTGGATTTGAACCCAAGACTGTGTGTGGTAAAATGTACCGTATGCAAGGCATTTAACAGACTGAGCTAGTGAGTCACTGCTACAGCAGGTGTATTTGCAAGATATATGTGCACACATACAGGCTGTGACAAACATTGTCTACATCCATCAGTGTGTGCATGGCTTTACATGGATGTATTTCTGCACCAGAGTCCCAGTTGAAAATGTATTTTGCCATGAATGGCTTAGCAGTTGACTTTCTACATGTTGGTGATAAAAGGGCACATTTACCTGATATTTCAGGCCTCAGTTACATCCGTTATCATGTCTTTGGCTGTCTACGTGGAATATTGCACCAGAGTCCAAGGTACCCTCCCATTTTTTTTATTACCTTTAACAGGCCTAATAACTGTAATTGGCAATTACTATGTTTTGTTTAAACCATCTGTTTTAATTAAGAGTTGTGTTGCATGGCAGGATAATGCAATGTGCTGCAGGTGTGATGGGCTTGGATTCGAAGCATAGCAGAGGTGTTTATTTTGTACATGTGTCTTACAATGTTATAAACACATATAGTCATTATAGCTCTATTTAGCTGAGCTAAATGAAGCTGGGCGATGAGGCACGTAGCGCAGCACTGCACTGAAAATATAAAGAAAAGAAAAGAAAAAAGGAGAGATAGAAAAGTGGTGAAATGGGGGCAGGCAAGGGAAAAACATAGTGAAATGCAAGGAGGGATGTGCAGGAAGGATGCAGGAAAGAACCCTAGCTATCCATTTCTTGTACAGGAACAACTGTCCACTTTGACAGAATTTGTAGATGAATTTGGACTCTCAAACCCCCAGAGAGAGGGGTAAGGACAACATAAATGTGTTGTCAACCCAACGGAACCAAATTACATGTGCCCAGTGGACATGTAAGCAAAATGGAATGGAATGAATGTTTTTTGGGGACAGGTGCTCATTTTTTTTTAAGGTTAGAGTGGAATGTTGGGGAATGGACATAGGTACATATGTGGGAGGTAAGTTGGTTAGGTGAGGATGCATTTGCAAACAGACAAGACATCAGACAGGGGAGGTGTGTGACACGGCGGGTGAACACCTTAGATAGGGAGGGTGTTGTGGAATTCAAGTCCCATGAGCCTCCAGATGAAAGCAGCGTGACTCACATCCCCACCCATGAGATTGTCAGCACTGCTCCTTCACTGCCCCATGGATGGCAGTGCTGGAGCCTGGGCACCAGGGTGAGGCACCCCACCAGGTTGGCCAACATGTTCTCAATCCGGTACAGGTGGCAGTCATACTATCCTGACCACTAAGACCAGCAGCTCAACCTGGGTGACAACTCCCCCCTCCACCACTGCTCCCAGAGGGGGGCCCAGCCCCATGCCATGGAATGGCACTACCCAGCCTGAAGGTATTGCAGGGGCAGCAGATGAGCATCACCGGTCTGGGTCCCAGACATGCTGGGACCCAGTACCATGGCATAACTGAGGCAAGGTAGAACTGGCCTACCTTGACATGCTGCGGTAACTGAGATATAACAATAAGTTGAGGTTAGTTATGAACAAATCATTGTTAGTATTAACAGAATAGAACATCACATTAATTAACCCAAGTACATAGCAGTGTATATTATGTATGACACAACATGAAATAACAGAAAAGTCAGTAAGTTAACAGCATGCCAGTAACAGTTAAAGCATGAGGGCAACCACAAGGTTAATTTAACAAGCTATGTTAATTATGACAACATAATAAGACGTAACAATAATATACCATATAAGGCCAACAAAACGGTTAATTTAACAAGATATGTCAATATGAAAGCATAACACATAACAATAATAAACCATATTTCCCAAAATACAGTTATTTTAACAAAATAGGTTAATAGTAAACCAAAATAATATATAACAATATTAAATACATGCATATAAATGGTGGGGAGAGAGAGAAAAACAGTCCATTAGTGACATTGCAGATTATATCCCTGAAAACCATGGTAATATTAACTCTACAGGTGTGTATTTTCAGTTTTGTGTACAGTAGCTACAATTCTCCTATAGGTGATGCAATACGTACACACCGCTCATGCTGTTTCGTGGGACAGTATGGGCCAAGTGATAACAAATGCAGGTACACAACTAGACAGAACACTTGCACAGCATATGGACTTCTATAAATACCGAGGTGTTCTGTAAGCAGATTTTGTAATACTTTGCATTCCAGGTAATAATTTCTGTGGTAATCCTGTGACAGATGGATTGCACAATATTAATCACAGTATGACATATCATGACACTTGAGAGGCATGTTTGTGTATAGTTCATAAACTAGACAGCCATCATGCCTTTGTTGCCAGGCATGGGAATAGAACCTAATACCTGTGACTGCAGGGGACATCCGCGAATAATGTAATAAGTGACTGCAGCAATTTAGTACAGACATGCAAGGAATATAGCCATACTGGAAGTAGACAGATTTATTTATGAATCAATGATGCTGGTGAACATGTTATTCTTATTGATCTTAAAACTGTGAAATCTAAACACAATATCTGCTCATAACATGGGCTACCTCACTCATATACCTTTTGTTCCTGGGGAGAGGGAAAATGTGACCATATCACGACTGATAGTGTGTTAAAGGTGTTTTTATTGCTGTATTTGCTTTAACTTTAAAAAAAGGGGGAAAAAAAACAAAAATTCCTATCCCTATACTCGTTTCCCACCTTTCTAGAACTCGTAAAGTCCGGTTTTCAGATTTTGTTGAATTCTGGGCTGTTTGTAAGTTCCTGTGTTGCCCAGACCTTTCTAAGATAGAGGGAAGCTTCTCAGTTCATCAGCGAGAGTGATGAGCTTTGGAATGCTATCTGTCACTGGAAGAGTGGTTTCAGCTCAGAAACTAGTTTTATTGGCCATTTTGGGCTATTTCTATCCCTTTCATCTTTCTGTTTAAAAACTCATGTTTGTGCGGTTTTTGCACTTGTATTACCTCAGCAAGAGTCTGCCTGGGAGTCCTGCAGAGTCCTATAGTAGCAGAGAGAGAAAAAGGAGACTTTGAGTGGACTAAGTACCTCTGTTTTACTTTTTATTGCTTGTTTTTGCTAGCCGCATTATTCTGACTGCTTTTCTATTAACTTTGCTACATATCTGAACTGTTTTTGAAATCTAATACTCTTTGCACTTTAAATTATCATTTTTTAAGTGTTTTTCATCTGTTTAACTGTAAAGGGCTACACACTCAAGTGCGATAGGCTGTTTTCTGTGTTAAAAGTGCTTTTATTGCTGTATTTGCTTTAACTTTAAAAAAATCCTATCTCTCTACTCGTTTCCTGCCTTGTAGAGCTAGTAAAGTCCAGTTTTCAGATTTTGCAAATTCTGAGCTGTTTGTAAGTTCCTGTGTTGCTCAGACCTTTCTAAGATAGAGGGAAGCTTCTCTGATCATCAGTGAGAATGGTGAGCTTTGGAACAGCCTATCTGTCGCTGAAGCAGTGGTTGCAGCTCAGAAGCTACAGTTTTATTGGCCATTTTGGGCTATTTCTATCCCTTTCATCTTTCTGTTCAAAAACCTGTGCTTGCCGTTTGTGCCACACAACTTCATTTAACAAACAAAAATTAAACTATTGTGCCATAAAAAAGTCTTCAATTTTTTTTTTCTTAAAACTAGCCAATTTCTTAGTTTTAGCACTTGAATCTGCTTCTTCGAGCTCAGCAGTTGCTCAGAACTTGATGTAAGTACTAAATAGCTACAAATTGCTACAGCACTCAACCTTCCTCATTACCTAGAGGAAAACAGCTTTTGTACTTACTTTCCTCACTTGTCTAGAGGAAAATAGTTTTTTATTCAGGCATGTCCAAGGGTCAGCTCCCAGTGTTTTCTCCTTTCCACCTGATGAATCTGGGAATCTTGGGGCAATGTAGCAATTGCCTCATGTACTCAGACAACCCTCTCCTCCTACCACCCAACACTACAACCTGTGAGAGATGGACTTATCTATCTAAACTGGAGGCAAAGCTCTCTCCATCCAGGACTGAACTCATCAGTCAAGAGGAGAAGGTTAACACTTGCACCACACTACACTCATCACATAGTCTCACTAAACCTACACCACCAAAACCCACACATAGAAACACAAAAACATTCACGGAGGCTCTCAATAATAATCTGCCCAAGCAACAGAGACCTTCACAGCAGAAACGCAGGCAAACTCCACCCCTCAATGATAACGCAAAAGACACATAATCCACAAACTCAGTGTGCCACTCAACCACAGCCCATAATGCAAAACAACATACTCAACACATTAGTCATAGTTGACTCTATAGTCAAGCTCACTGATGTTCCACTCACCAGACTAAACAACGTTATTATTAGCTGCCTATTAGGTGCCAGGATCCACCACATAACCCTTGCACTCAGGTCACTCCACAACAAGTACAAATACGACTTTGTCATCGTCCATGTCGGTGTGAATGAGACATACCTCCCTGGACTACATGAAAAGAGACATGGAAGAGCTCTCTGATCTTGTAATAAAGACAAGTATGACCCTAGCCCTAAGTAGCATCCTACCTTCACCCAGAATTATACCACAGTACAAGGACAAAATGACTGACTTCAAAAATTGGCTAAGCTTCTGGTGTCATTCTAAGGGGATCCAGTATCTTTCTGCCTGGGATGACATGGTCGACAGGCCATGATGCTTTGCCAGAGATGGCCTGCCACTGTTGTCCCTGGGATTTTGAATACTGGCTAAGGCTCTTGCCACCCCTATACTGCCTTTTTTAGGCAAGGTTCAAATGACAAGCCCACCACTGTAAAAAGTACAGGCAAGCAAAAACTGAGGGTAATGCTACTCAATGCTAGAAGTTTAAACCTCAAAATGCACTCACTCGAGGCACTCCTTAAAATGGAGAAGATAGATATCTGTGCAGTGACTGAGACTTGGTTCAAGGCTCCACAGAGCACCCCTGCATTACCAAGCTATAACTCATACCATACCATTTGGCCAAATAACCTGGACCGGAATACCAAAGGCAGAGGTATGTCCATATTCAATAAGGATATCCACACCTCCAGGCTAGTTGCCCAACATAATGCATTGGAAATTATCCAAGTGAAACTAACTCTTGGCAAAACTGCAATCCAAATTGTAGCTTGCTACAGATCCCCACCATGCCCCAGGATTCCCACTCCTTTTTTTCTTGATATACTGGAAAATATTAGGGTTCAGCCAAACACCCTAATAATGGGAGATTTCAACTACCCCATCATTAACTGGTAAAATTACTCCTGTACCAACTCCTTTGCTCAACACTTTCTAGAATTCATAAATTCCAATGCCCTGGATCAACTTATCCACACCCCTACCAGGGGCAACAATATCCTAGACCTAGTTATTACCAACATGAGTGACCGGTGTTTCACACCTGAAGTCAACTCCTCATTGGTCAGATACGACCATAAGCTAATTACCATAAATATCCACATCCCACCCCCAGCCCCATTAAGGAAACCACTGTAAATATTTCTCCAAAGCCAACTTCATGCTTCTTAAGACAGAAGTGGCAAACTTCAAGACACCCATGCAGATGGACAATACAGTTATGACTGCTGAATCCTACACAGATGAACTCTATAAGCACTTACATGAGTGCATGGATCGTGCTATCCCCAACAGAACCAAGACACTATCCTCCAAAAAAGGAAGCCAATCTGGTGGTCCCCTGCTATAAACAAACTCTACAACAGAAGGAAGAAACTGTTGCAAAAGGGAGGAAATACCCATGAGTGGTGGAGCTCCCTGGTCAGCCTCAGTAAGAAGTTGAGATCCCTCATAAAATCTTCCAAAACTAGCTATGAAAACAAGATTGCCACTGATTCCAAGGACAACCACAAAGCATTCCATAACTATGTCAAGAATCTCAATGATGACACCCAGGTCTGCTCTGAGTTACAGCACAATGGCACGAAAAATCACAAACCAACTGATATCACCAACATCGTGGCTGATAGGTTCAGTGCTAACTTTACCCCCCTTCTCACCCCCTAAAGGGCCCATATCTATACCAGAAGAATATGGAGCCCCTGCAATCACAACTGCGCAGGTAAGAACTGAACTCTCCAAAGCCAAGAACACAGCATCCATGGGACCAGACAACATCCCAAGCTGCATTCTACATGAACTTCAGAACGAACTGGCCCCCCACCTAAGCACCATGTTCAATCATAGCCTCACATCAGGCTTTGTACCCACTGAATAGCACACAGCAACAGTTATACCACTCCAAAAAGGGAGAGCCACCATTGACCCCATGAACTATCGCCCTATTAGCCTGATGAGCCTGCTCTGCAAGGCCATGGAATGTATCATCATGGAACTCATAAACAAAGACATTGGTAACCTCCAAACTCTGGACCCCACACAGTTCGGGTTTGTGAAAGGAAGAGCTCATCTCCTGAACCTGATCAACTTCTTTGAAACAGTCACCAAAGCCATAGACAAGGGTAAGGCAGTTCACACAGCCTATCTGGACCTCACCAAGGCTTTCGACACCATCCCCCATTCCGGAATTATGGATAAACTCACTAAACTGGGTATAAATCCATACATCACAAGATGGGTCGCCAACTAGTTCACTGACAGTACCCACACTGTAAAGGTTGCAGACTCCAAATCTGACTACAAACCACTGACAAGTGAAGTACCACAGTGTTCAGTCCTGGGTCTTCTCCTGTTTGGTATCTACTTTTCTGAAGTATGGGCTAAAACAGAGGGCCTCTGGCTGATGAAGTTCACAGATGACTGCAAATTAGGTGCCATAGTCGAGTCCACAAACAACATGGACATCCTACAGAAGGGCCTCACTGAGAAAGATACCTGGTGTCAGAGCCATGGCCTCAAGCTCAATGCCAAAAAGTGCACTGTCATTCCCTTTGGAAAAAACTCTGTACCCATGAACTACCACATAGGCGGCAGTCCACTTAATGCCAAAGGTGTGATACAAGACCTTGGGACTCAGGTGGACAGTAGTCTCTCCTTTGATAATCACATTGCCACAGTAGTCAGGAAATCCTTCTACATGGCACACCTCATCATGAAAGGGTTCTCACCAGGGAAAAAAGTGGTCATCATTCCTCTTTACTCATCTCTCATTAGACACATTATTGAGTACAATGCCCCTTTTGGAATGTATCTCACAAGACATCTGCAACAGCTGGAAAGGCCACAGAAGTACCTCACTCAATGGGACTCAAAAAGATGCCCTACGCTGACCATCTCAAAAAACTCCAGCTTTACTCTGTAGCATATCATCTACTCCGAGGTGATCTCTGCCTAACATTCAAAGCTATGTCAAACCCAGAGCTGTTGGACATGCTACACCTAAAGAAATCCCAATCCCTCCAAGATACACACTCTAGGGACCTAAACCTTGTCACCACAATAAACAGAACATGCTGGGGGGATAGATTCCTGTCCCAGAGACTTCCCATATGCTGGAACAAGCTACCTATCTATGTCAAGGAGAGTTCCTCATTAGCACTCTTGAAGAAAAATCATGATGAGTGGATGGGAAATAGGAAATTCACCCCAGGGTCCACTTCTGTGGCTCTGCTTGACAGGGGCACAGGAAAATAACTTTCTTGGGCGAAAGCCAAGGAACCTTGTTGGCTAGGCTTACATAGACCCATGGGCTGATAGCCTAGTACCTGCCTATGAACCTATGAACCATACTATGATTTGAGCAATGCAAGTTACAGGACATTCTTTTTGCATTCTATAACTATTACAGTGTTATAATTGACTGTATTGAAAGTAGAACACACATGCATGGAATACAACCATACTGCATATATTAAAACAACTTTATTTTAGTATCAACAATGCTGGTGAACATTTTTGTATCATTGTATCATTATTGGTTTGAAATA
The DNA here is from genome assembly GCF_019279795.1 of Protopterus annectens. Classification (NCBI taxonomy): domain Eukaryota; kingdom Metazoa; phylum Chordata; order Ceratodontiformes; family Protopteridae; genus Protopterus; species Protopterus annectens. The sequence continues at coordinate 93,348,764 of NC_056746.1, read as the reverse complement.
TCTGTGAAGTTCACACACAATCTGCCCATGGAATTGGCTACCTCATCCATATATATTTATTACCTGAAGTAGGAGGAACAGAGAACATTATATGACTAATATTGGTTTGGCGACAGCCATGGACAGTACTATGAGTTAAGCAATACAGTTTGCAGGCCATTAGTATTGCATTCTACAGCTATTAAAGTGTTACACTTGAATGCAGCAACCTTACCATAGACAATCAATGTATACAGCTCTACTGCAATGGTTATGACAACACAATCCTGGTGAACACCATTTTGCTTGCTGTTATTGGTATTGTTTATTGTTTATTGAACATCAGTTGTTATTGTGCATGCATTGCACTACAGCTCTATTTGCCCATTTATTGCAGTATAAGTCTACTTGCCCATTTATTGTACTACAGTTGTTCTCATGTATACTTTATTGCAGTAAATGCTTTAGTCTTTCTTGCTTATTGTACTACAGTTAGCATACTAAATTCGTACTTAGCATGTTCATGGCACAACCTAACCAGGCACCCTGCATGGGACTCGACATTGCAAGCCCTCTCAGCTGCAGCTGTTGGGAGGGAAGCATGCCATTATGCATACCAGTTTTTCAGACATTCAGCTTGCATATTGGTAAAACAGAGGAAAAATTACTTACATATTTGTGGGGCATTACCTGCTCTTGCCTCTTTGACCCAGGTGTCCAAAGTTCCCCTATTTCTCCTTTACAGATCATCATAATGAATAATACACTACTCACCTGTGCGGGAAAAACCAGTAACACTGGTGAGTTCCCTGGCCAAACAGTCCCAGGCCTCTGTCTTACACTCTGAGCTCTGGAATCTGCCCTGCATCAGCCAGGGTTCGTGGTTTTTAACAAGGAGCCCATCCATGACCCTGGACTCCTTTATACCCCACCTCTGCACCCGAAAGCACACACCTTCGCAAACACCACCAGCCATACCAACAGCTGATCGAACTCCAATGAATGATACAGCATTCCTGCTTGTTGGGCTTAATACAGGCTGTTTTCCTGCCTTTACACATCAATAAGCAACATTCAAAAAAGTGCCACGTTGGTTAGCAGTGTGCAAACCAGCTAAGCAAAGCCAAATAGCATGAAAACTTGCAGAACTGTAGTTTTAGCAAGGCTTAGCACCGCACAAGCATTGGTAGCCATCAGCATGTTTATGCACTGCTTAGCATGAATGAGCAGTGCTTAGCAGAGCACAGCAGTGCCAAAATTCACAACAGTTTAATGAAATTAAACAAAAATATTACATTCATTTACAGATATATTCTGCCTGTTATGGACTCGAACCTAGGACCTACTACATATACGACTGTAACTGTATCCATGTAGCTAGTTGGCTGTTATAAAAACTAGTATACCTTCGCATATACTACTAGTTTGTTAGCATTGCTGAGCACAGTGCCATGCCACACAAAAATGCTTCAACACACCTGCAAATAAATAATTAATTACATCTGGTTTCTATTTTTAGATGTCTGGCAGGTGCCGGCCATGTATGTATAAGCTCCACTCGGCTCTGCTGTGCTCTGCGCAGCACTGCGCAAATGAAAAATGAAAAAAAAAAAGAAAAAAATTATTTATGATAATTAATTACATCCAGTTTCTATTTTTAGATGTCTGGCAGGTGCCAACTGTCTAAATATGAGCACAACTTGGTATTGCTGCACTCTGTGCTGCGCCGCACAAACATGCAGTTAAATAAAAAAAAATTAAAAAAAACATAACACATCATAAAAATGACATATTTTACATTTGACACATTTCACAGCATTACAATAGTGGAGAGGAGCATTACAGGGAGCCTCACACTCATCTGTATCCACAGGTGGCCACTACACCTCTCCCTACACTGATTCAATATCATTGTTTCTCTCTCTCTCTCTCTCAGCAGCATGCCATCATTAATATGCATGGCACGCTGCCAAGGGGGAACAGTGGCCATGTACATGGGTACATTCTGTGTAGGCTCTACACTGTGCCTATACATATTTTATTAAAACCTGGGGACGGTGTAAAATCTGTAGGCTTTAATGAACTGTTGTTTTATTCTAAGGGACAGATAAGATGTGTGTTTTCTTTCTTTAAATTATTGGTGCCCCTAGTATGTGGGTAATGTAGTGTGTTTTTGTGTACTAGACAGCTTCAAAAATAATGTGTGAGGAGGGACATTCAGAAATGGTATGAAGGTAGAAATCAAGCCTGAAAATAGGGACATACCTCTAAAAATAGGTCATCATGCGCAGGGGTAAACTAGGCCTGAAAACAGGTATGTTCCTCCAAAACAGGGACAGTTGAGAGGTTGTTATCTTACCAAAAATAAAAAAATGTATATTAACTAAAATTAAATTAAACATGTCAGCAATGAATGTTCTCTGTCATGGCAACTACAAATCTTCTTGACTGCCAGAAGTACCCATATAGGGTCTGCTGATAACTGACTATGAGCTCCCCACATCTGGGAGGTGATAGAAAATAACTAGATTAGGGAAAATGTTTCCTTTCACATCATTTGTCAGGATGTGGTAAAAAAGCTCACTATCAGAACTGCAAGAACTAACATTGTGAGTGTCACAATTGTGAAAATTAAACTTTGCATAATTAAAACAAATTATAAAACTTGTTATTACAGTTTTAGAGTGTTTTGAGGGTGTCTTCCTCATTAGCTGTATATATTATTAACTCTGGCATTTCTGTTCCTTGGACTAGAGAATTATTCTGAGGTACTGCATCTCAGAATGTATCTATATCTATATGTAAATGGTTTACCTTCAAAATGTTAATGGTTACACCATCTAAACCACTTCCACAAACTCCAAACTGTGCCTTCTCAAAACCTTGAGCACTGATATTCTGAACAACAAAATCTCGCCCCTTTTTGATCCATGTTAGCACTTGTTTGTAGGTATGACACAGTTGGAAATGTTGACCTTCGATGTTTTGTTGACTTTCTGAAGTTTAGCCGGTACGGGTTTCTCGGAAAATTTTGGTGGTGTGCACATTTGACTATGTGCTTTCAACATTTTCAAGGTAAACCATCTAAATATA
>NC_056746.1:93293192-93340692 GCF_019279795.1 Protopterus annectens | reverse complement strand
CCTTCCGTGCTTGCCTGTACTTCTGAGAAGTATATGCCAAACAGGAGGGCCCCCAGGACAGAGCCCTGAGGCACACCACTCATTACTGGTCTGGATTCGGACATAGATCCTGCTACTCTTACTTTATGGGATCTGTCTGAGAGCCAGTTTGCGATCCATCTTGTGATGTAAGGGTTTATGCCCAGGCTGGTGAGCTTATCATTAATACCTGAATGGGGAATGGTGTCAAATGCTTTAGCAAGGTCAAGGTAAGCCGTGTGTACCTCCTTTCCCTTATCTATAGCCTGAGTAACTGTCTCAAAGAAATCCAACAGGTTCAGGAGGCATAATCTGCCCTTGACGAAGCCGAACTGTGTGGGGTCCAGCGACTGGAGATTCCCAATCTCTCCATTTATGAGTTCCATAATGATTTGCTCCATAGCCTTACAGATCAGACTGGTCAGGCTTATTGGTCAGTAGTTCCCAGGGTCAGTTGTGACCCCACCCTTGTGTAGCAGGACCACCATTGTCATGCGCCATTCTATGGGCACATATCCTGTGGAGAGGCTGAGACTGAACAGGCTATTAAGATGCAGGGTTAATTCCTCTTGGAGCTCGGGTATGACACAGCCTGGGACACCATCTGGTCCCATGGAGGCAGTGTTTTTAGCTTTAGATAGAGCCTTGTTAACCAACATATCAGTAATAATTGGACTTACACAATCCCCTAGAATGGTGGTGGGGGGAAGACATTTGCACTGAACCTGTCAGCCAAGATGTTGGCAATGTCAGAAGGGTCAGAGTATTTTGTTCCATTTTGCACTAGCTCAGAACAGACCTGAGCATTGCCATTTAGGTTTTTGACGTAGCCATAGAAGGCCTTATGGTTATCCTTGGCATCCTTGGCAACTTTCTTTTCTAAATTAGCTTTAGTTGACTTGATGAGGGCCCCCAATTTCTTGCTAATGCTGATCAGGGATGATTTTTCTACTTGAGATTTGGCCTTTTTTTGTATAAGTCTCCTCCTTTTATTGTAAAGTTTGCTTATGGCTGGGGTCCACCAGACTGGTTTCTTCTTGCTTGAGGAAAGAGTCTTGGTATTATATAGCATGTGTCTGTACACGTTATTATTTACAATGTGTGCAGTGCACAGAGTATTATATAAAATGTGTCTGTACACAAGGTATCATGTACAATCTGCCTGGTCACATGATTAAATATATGAGTGTAGTACATTGGGTATTATATACAATGTGAGCAGTGCACATGTTATTATATACAATGTATCTGTACACATGTTATAATATACAATGTGCATATTGAACAGGATATTGTAAGGAATGTGTCTCTGCATGTATTTTATATAATGTTTGCTGCACAGGGGACTGTATATAATGTGTCTGTACACAGGGTATGATGTACAATGTGTGCAGTGTACATGTTATATACATGTATGTGCACAGGGTATTATGTATGATGTGTTGGTACACAGGTATTATGTAGAATTTGTGTGGCGCACATGCTATTATATACAGCATGTAGGTGCACAGTGTATTATGTACAATGTGTCTATGTTCAGGGTATTATGTACAGTGTGTCTGCTCACAGGGTATGTAAAATGTGTCTGTCGATAGGGTATTATGTAGAATTGTCAGGCTCTGGATTGCATTGCATAAGTGGAAATTCTTTAATTTAATAGTGTGCATTACTATAATTGTTTTTTTTTTAATTTAAATTACTAAATTGTAAACTGCTTTTTCATACTGAGACTTGGATTTTCTATTTGTGGGTGTTTTTTCTATGCTTTTAAAGTGAGGTTTCTGTGTTCTGCTCAGGTGGCATAATCTTGATAGAGGCCTGTTGTGTAGGCTGGAAGTTTTGTTTGTGTTTCTGGCAGCCATTTTCTGCTGAGTGTCTTCATTATTGAGAGTAACAAGGCCTCCTGACCTTCTGTAGTACGAGTGATTGGGTAATAGCAGGGGCTGAGGAGTAATCTGATCTTCCTAACTCTTCCATTCTTACTGCTATATAAACCCTGTGTCTTATAAAGGCTCTGCTTGTATTGTCAGGCTCTGGATTGCATTGCATAAGTGGAAATTCCTTAAGATTCCAAGAGCAGGCTAAGTTATTTCTTACACTTATTTCACTGAATTGCACTTCTGAAACGCTTATAATTGTGCTATACAGTGGATCTACTATATTTTTGCACTGTTATAAAGCTTTTTTATTGTTTCACTGCATTTATGTACTGTTTTAAACTGTTTAACATTACTTAACTGTAAACTGCTTTTTCATACTGAGAGTTGTATTTTCTGTTTGTGATTGCTCTATTCAAACTTTTCTGTGCATTTTGTCTGTTAAAAGCATTCTCTAGTCTGCTCCTTGATCTGTTTAAAACTTTCATTTAGTGGCTACAGCTAGGAACTGTAATTTTTTCCCACCTACCCTCCCTAGTGTTGTGTGTTCTTATACTTGGTGGCTTTGCAGTTGCCCGCCCATACTGTATATTTGATCTGTGACACCCCTCCCAGTCTAGTGTCATTAGTTCACTCAATCTAATAGAGAACATTTGTGAAGGCCAACCCACTCAGATTCGTAACGTTGAATTAACTTCTGTTCCAGCTTTCTCCATTTCCACTTTACTGGAAAAAAAACATTCTAAGCTTGCTTCCCCCCTTTCCTGTGGCAGGTCATATATGGATTTGCTGTGCCCAGGACTGTTTGTGAGCTCCTAAGCCCCCCCCCTCCCCCCAACTTAACTGGGGTCAAACTATTCCTGGTGCCATAAAGTCTGTTTTTCAAAATTTCCCTTGCAACTAGCCACCTTTTTAGTTTTAGCACTCATCTGTTTCTTTGATCTCAGCACTTGTTCAGAACTCATTGTAAGCACTAAATAAGTTACAAATTACTACAGCAATCAACTTTCCTCACTTGTCTAGAGAAAAACAGTTTTTAGTACTTAATAAATAAGCACCTATTCAGGCATGTCTAAAGGTCAGCTCCTGGTGTTTTCTCCTGTGTACCTGATATATCTGGGCATCTTGGGACAATGCAGCAATTGCCTCATGTACACAGACAACCCTCACCTCCCTGGACTACATGAAAAGAGACATGGAGGAGCTCTCTGATCTTGTAGCCCAGGCCAGTATGACCCTAGCCCTGAGTAGCATCTTGCCATCACCCAGAATGACACCACAGTACAAGGACAAAATGATTGACTCTAACAATTGGCTAAGCTTCTGGTGTCATTCTAAGGGAATCCAGTATCTGTCTGCCTGGGATGACATGATCGACAGACCACGCTGCTTTGCCAGAGATGGCCTGCACCTGTCGCCCTTGGGATTCCAGATACTGGCAAAGGCTCTTGCCACCCCATAGTGCCTTTTTTAGGCAAGGTTCAAATGACAAATTCACCACCATAACAGGTACAAGCAAGCAAAATCTGAGGGTAATGCTACTCAATGCTAGAAGTTTAAACCTCAAAATGCACTCACTCGAGGCACTCCTTAAAATGGAGAACATTGACATCTGTGCAGTGACAGAGACCTGGTTCAAAGCTCCAGAGAGCACCCCTGCATTACCAGGCTACAATTTATACCACACCTTTCGGCCACCAAACCCGGACCGAAACACAAAAGGTGCAGGTGTGTCCATATTCATTAAGGATATCCACACCTCCAAGCTAGTTGCTCAGCATAATGCATCCAAGATTATCCAAGTTCAACTAACTCTGGGCAAAACCACAATCCAGATTGTAGCTTGCTACAGACCCCCCACCATGCCCCAGGATTCCCACTCCTCTTTTCTTGGTACACTGGAAAATATTAAGGTACAACCCAACACTCTAATAATGGGTGATTTCAACTACCCTACCATTAACTGGGAAAACTACTCATGTACCAACTCTTTTGCTCAACGTTTTCTGGAAATCATCAATTCCAACGCTTTGGATCAACTTATCCATGCCCCCACCAGAGGCAGCAATATCCTAGACCTGGTCATCACCAACATGGGCGACCGGTGTTCCACACCAGAGGTCAGCTCCTTGTTGGTCAGATCCGACCATAAGCTAATCACCCTAGACATCCACATCCCGCTCCCACCCCTCATTAGGAAAACAACCGTAAAAAATTTCTCCAAAGCCAACTTCACACTTCTTAAGACAGAAGTGACAAAGTTCATGACACCCATGCAGATGGACAATAGAGGTACGACTGCTGAATCCTACACAAATGCACTTTATAAGCACTTATGCTATCCCAAACAGAACCAAGATGCTATCCTCCAAAAAAAGGAAACCAATCTGGTGGTCTTCTGCCATAAACAAAACTCTACAACAGAAGAAAGAAACTATTGCAAAAAAGAGTAAAATCCCACGATTGGAGGAACTCCCTGGTCGCCCTCAGTAAGAAGCTGAGATCCCTCATAAAATCCTTCAAAGCTAGTTATGAAAACTAAATTGCCACTGATTCTAAAGACAACCACAAAGCATTCTATAGCTATGTCAAAAATCTCAATGGCAACACTCAGATCTGCTCTGAGTTACAGCACAATGACACTAAATATGCAGAACCAACTGATATTGCCAACATCCTGGCAGATAGGTTCAGTGCTAACTTTACCCCCCTCTCACCCTCTAAAGGGCCCATCTTTATACTGGAAGAATGCAAAGTTCCTGTAATCACGGCTGCACAGGTAAAAACTTCACTCTCCAAAGCCAAGAACACAGCATCCATGGGACCTAACAACATCCCAGGCTGCCTTCTACATGAACTACAGAATGCACTGGCACCCCACCTAAGTACCATGTTCAATCATAGCCTCACCTCAGGCTTTGTGCCCATTAAATGGCACACCGTGACAGTTATCCCACTCCACAAAGGGGGGACCACAACAGACCCCAGGAACTACTGCCCCATTAGCCTGACGAGCCTCGTCTGCAAGGCCATGGTACGTATCATCATGGAACTCATAAACAAAGACATTGGAGATCTCTGAACCCTGGACCCCACACAGTTTGGGTTTGTAAAAGGCAGATCATGTCTCCTAAACCTGATAGACTTCTTTGAAGTAGTCACCAAAGCCATAGATGAGGGTAAGGTGGTTCACACAGCCTATCTAGATCTCGCCAAGGCGTTCAACACCATCCCCCCACTCTGGAATTATAGATAAACTCACTAAACTAGGTATAAATCCATATGTCACAAGATGGGTTCCCAAATGGCTTACTGAAAGACCCCACACTGTGAAAGTAGCAAATTCCAAATCAGACTTCAGACCAGTGATAAGTGGAGTACCACAGGGTTCAGTCCTGGGTCCTCTCCTGTTTGGTATTTACTTCTCTGAAGTACAGGCTAACACAGAAGATCTTTGGCTAACTAAATTCGCAGATGACTGCAAACTAGGAGCCATCATTGAAACTTCTAACGATGTGGACATCCTACAAAAGGGCCTCACTGAGACAGATGCCTTGTGTCAAAGACATGGTCTCAAGCTCAATGCCAAAAAGTGCATTGTCATCCCCTTTGGTAAAAATTCTGTACCCATGAACTACCACATAAGCGGTAGTCTACTTAACACTGAAAGTGTGATAAGAGACCTTGGGACAAAGGTGGACAGTAGTCTGTCCTTTGATAATCACATCGCCAAAGTGGTCAGGAAATCCTTCTACATGGCACACCTCATCACAAAAGGTTTCTCATCCAGAAAAAAAGAGGTCATTGTTCCCCTCTACTCATCACTCATTAGACCCATTATAGAGTACAATGCCCCTTTTGGTATGTACCTCACAAGACATCTACAACAACTGGAAAGGCCACAAAAATACCTCACAAAGAGGATTACTGGCCTCAAACAGATGCCTTATGCAGACCGTCTCAAAAAACTCCTGCTATACTCTGTCACATATCGCCTACTCAGAGGCGGTCTCTGCCTAAAATACAAAGCTATGTCAAACCCAGAGCTGTTGGACATGCTCCACTTAAAGAAATCCCAATCCCTCTGAGTTACATGCTCTAGGGACCTAAACCTTGTCACCACAATAAACAGAACATGCTGGAGGGATAGATTCCTGTCCCAGAGACTTCCCATACTCTGAAACAGACTACATATCTATGTCAAACTGAGCTCCTCATTAGCACTCTTCAAGAAGAATCTTGATGATTGGAAGGGTAATAGGAAATTCACCCCGGGGATCACTTCTGTGGTTCTGCTTGTCAGGGGCACAGGAAAATAATTTTCTTGGGTGGCGAAAGCCAGGGTACATTTTTGGCTAGGCTTGCATAGGCCCTAGGGCCGATAGCCTAGTACCTACCTATGAACCTATAATATGTGTGGTCCACATGGTTCATAGGTTCATAGGTTGGTACTAGGCTATCGGCCCTAGGGCCTATACAAGCCTAGTCATAACAATACCCTGGCTATTTCTTCCCACACTATTTACTTCACTGGACCCCTGTCTAGCAGGGTGACTGACGTGATCCCCGGTGTGAATTTCCTTTTTTCCCATCCAATTGCCATGGTTCCTTTTGAAGAGGTCCAATGAGGCACTCTGCTTGAAATGTATGGGCAGTCTATTCCAGAGTCTGGGGAGTCTCTGGCTCAGCAACCTATCCCTCCAGCATGTTTTGTTTATTGTGATGACAAGGTTTAGATCCCTGGAGCATGTGGCTCTGAGGGATTGGGATTTCTTTAAGTGTAGCATGTCTAACAGCTTTAGGTTTGACATGGCCTTGCATGTTAAGCAGAGATTGCTTCTGAGTAGATGATATGTGACAGAGTATAGCTGGAGTTTTTTAAGGTGGTCAGCATAGGGCATCTGCTTTAGGCCTGATTCTTTTAGTGAGGTATTTCTGTGGCCTTTCCTGTTGTTGCAGATGTCTTGAGAGACCAAACGGGGTGTTGTATTCTATAATGGGTCTAATGAGGGATGAGTACAGTGGGACAATGACCTCCTTTTATCTGGATGAAAAGCCCTTAGTGATGAGATGTGCCACATAGAAGTATTTCCAGACTTTTGTGGCGATGTGGTTATCAAAGGTGAGACCACTGTCCACCTGTGTCCTTAAGTCTCATATCACACTTTCGGTGTTTAGAGTACTGCCACCTATGTGGTCATTCACGGGTACATGTTTTTTTCCCAAAGGGAATAACTATACATTTCTTGGCATTGAGCTTGAGCCCATGGCTATGGCACAAAGCATCTGTTTCTGTAATGCCCTTTTGTAGAGTATCTACATAATTTGGGGATTTGGTATTATATATAGTGTGCCTGTACATAAGGTATTATGTTTATTATGTCTGTGCACACTGCATTATATACATTGTGACTTTGCACATATTATTATATACAATGTGTCTTTGCACATGTTATATGCAGTGTGTTTGTGCACATGGCATTATATACAACACGTATGTGCACCATCCAAGCATTACCATGATTCTCATATCTGACACCTGAGTGACTTGTGCCAACATTTCATGCAGGGTGACTTTCTCCTGGGCTATCTTGTTAGTAGATGCACATATTCCTAACTACAGATACCTTGATTTTCTGGCCCCATGAAATAGGTAGCAGACCACTCACAATGGTGTTTGCTGTCATGTATGTACTTGCATATCATGCTGATACACTGAACAGTCATGGCTTATGGCCAGAATCTGTAGCCCTTAGACCATAGTGGAAATGGTGTATAACACCTCACTCTCACAGACATATCACATCATTGTACGTGTCCATAATTCGGAAGGGCAATTACAGTGTTTGGATGCATTTGATGGCACACTGCAATATGTTCTAAAAATCTGCAGCAATATATTTGGAGTCATACTACCTAGCATGGCCATAACTGAAAGCAGTTACAATGTGGAGATACAACAGCACTACCAGACATACATGAGACACCAGCAAAGGAGGAGTCAGGTTAGGAGTTATTACAGGAACCAAATGCAGCAGTATTCCATTAGGGAAGAAAGGTGGGAGCAATACATCATGGTACTGGCAAAGAGGTGTCATCCGATGCACAACTATAAATCATGTCAAGAAAAACACAGAATAAAACAAATGCATGCACCCTGGTTATGCTGTGAAGTGTATTGGATAAATATGCCTGTCATGTATACATAGGGCCTGACATAGCACCTCTGTCTGCTGTGTGATGACCTTGTCCAGACATTGCCCTTCCTTCAGTCCCATGACAAGACATACACATCTGAGGGATATGCATGTGGATCAGAGTGCATTTGTGTGACTGTCCATGACAGCTAATAACTAAGCACAGCCCAAGCTCCATTTCACTAGCCACCCCTCTGTCTGCCAGTGTGGTGTTACCATTCTAACAGTATGTCATGTTTGCTGTCTCTTGGACATGTGTTGATAGCATTGACTGAGTCTTGTATACCACAGGCCTCATATCCCTTGTAGAATGTCATGCAGTCTGTATGCATATGGTACATAACAGGGTAGTGATTGTGCCTAACCGTTTTCTCCCTTAGAAAGTTCCCTCACCCATCATGAGTGTCCTATGTCATGCCATGTACTGTCTTACCCTACACAATTTTCTGCTCATTTATCACCCCTGTTGCTTCCATGCACCCTTCTGTGCCCATTTGCAGTACTGAAGCCCATTACTAATGATCTTGTCTGCTACAAGTTTGCCTATATTTCAGTATGTTTTAATACCCATTATATTTCAGTTCTCTCAGTTGTTTGCCATAGTACAGTCTCCCAAAATATGGTGACCGAGGTTTTCATCAAACTAAAACAGGTCACATAGCATAGGAATTATGCAAATGAAGTGATTTAACAGTTCATCTCTGAATTGTGGCTATAACACAATATGTTATCAGGCACAGCTGGCTCTAAGGTGCTTTTGTCTGCCCATTCCCAGGCTGGGAAGTCACATACAGTGTATATACATGCACTACCACTGCAAAAATTGACCATGCTAGTGCTAATTTGCATTGTACTACTGTTAATATGTAACAGACTATCATACTGCCCAGAGATGCATCTCACACGGTGTCCAATATGTGTGTCCATATGTTCTGGTTTAGATTTACAAAGTATATGTGCCCTTTGCCGAGTTTGGCAGCTCCTTCATGCTACAGCAGACAGTGTAACATCTTCCTCCACCTGATGTACAGGGACCACAAAGAGTGCCTGATGGAGGAGTATGCAGGACCCCCTTTATAAAACTGATACCTGGCACCAGCTTTCCTGGGAAATGAGTGATGTAGCTGGCATCACTCATTCTGGCAGGCAGTGCAGATACAAGTACAATGACCAGTAGAAGCACCACCAAGACCTTTTCCACTGAAGGGAAGGAGAGTTTGGTGACAGGAAGTCAACTTATTACTGTAAGTATTCTGTACATAGTTTGCTCAGTACATTAGGCTTAATGCGTGCAAGTGCAATTGCTTTCTGTTGTCAGAGGCATATTGTGCCGATTACTGTTTGATTTATGGTTTTCAGTGGCCAGGAAAGTATAGGTAAGTGTGGTGCATTGATGCCACTACTGTGCTATTTCAATGATGTGCAACATAAATTACTAATACGCTATATTTATTTCTCTTTTTTCTTGGTGTTTCTTCTTTTTTTCATTTATTTTCTTTTTCTATAAGATCAGCTGTGGTGCAGGCTGTGGTGAAATGGCAGCTACCACTCTCTAATCCAGTCACTATGCCTATCACTGAGTCCCCACTAGGCTGGTAAGGATCAAGATGGCCCAGCGGCACAATGTTCACATTGGCAATATCGATCAACTTCTTGTATGGCCAGTAGAATCACTTGACATGCTAACTCTCTACTTTGTGCCACCAGAGGGTATTATGTAGACTTTGTGTGGTGGGGTCCACTCTTGGTCAGTCAGGCAAGGCCTCCTCATCCCCCATCTCTTTCCCCCAATATTGTGTTCTTGAGCCGTACATGCCACTCCCCATCTTTTGTTTGCTATCCAGTCTCCCCATCACCAATTGTCTGCCCTCATCAGCTGACATCTCTCCATTGTTTCCCTCCTTTATGTGTCACAACATCCACTGCCACTTACTGTCTACTTTAGTTCCTACTGCAATGTCGGCACTTGGAATGCTGTCTGCCAAAAAGCAGGAAAAAAGTCAAAAACATAGGAGAAGAGTGAATCTTGAAAATTTTTCTTCTCTTTTAAACTTCTTTTTTCAAGGAGCAAGCCCCCCACAGCTCCCAAACTTATATATACCAACTCCATGATTGCTGTACCTCAGAGAAAAGGGAATATTCTGACAAATGGGATCTCTGACTTAGTATATTTAAGTCTGTTCTTTCGGCCATTCAGTTTAAATATTTTGAGACTCATTCTAGCAGGTGCCAACATATAAATGGTTGTCATCTACTTTATATGTTTGTCTTTCTTTCCCAGCTTCCTTCCTTATCTCTTCCATTGTACAGGCACTTTCCCCATGCTACCTTCCCTTATACACTTCTTCTTAAAAAGGTGGGCACCTGTACCCACATAAAACTACAACCTTCTCCTCTTCCTTCCCTGCACCCTTTGGGATGTTCCTCTGCTTGCTCTTTTTTATTACTACCTGTACCACCCTTTCCACCCTATTTATATGATGAAATGAATTAGTACTTCACTGCAGTGCCCTTGTATAGGTGGTCACAGTCCCTGAGCTGTAGCTATGGGACATTTCCATGTATATGTTAACATGCCACCTATCTGATGCATTCCTTTGGATCACATGACCACATGTAGTGTAGCCATTCTGGCAGTATGGTTACTGCTGTTATTGTAGCTGTAAAGTTTTATAATGCAGCTCCCCAACCTAACAAGGCTACACTGGCACTCATGCACGCCTGGTCTGTGTTCACAGGTAAGTAGTCCGGCTGTCTTTACAGGCCATTTTAAGCCTATTAGCCAAATTTCTTCAACGGTAAGAATCAAATCCTGTACCTGATGTCTGGTGAGGTAACAGAATTAACCATTATGCCAACTCCCAACACGATAATAATCCTATTTGTTAACCAGGTGGACGACTGAACATGTAGTCCCTTTTCAGGGGTGGCCCAGAGCAGTGTCTTGTTAAGTGACTTGCTCAAGGTCACACAGGAGGCAAATGAGGGCTGAGAGAATCAAACCCTGAACTACAGCAGCTATAGCTTGCAACCTTAACCTTTGCTAGGCAAAACGTTCACCTTATATCAATATTATATTACCCCTGATGGTACTCACACCTACAGGTTACAGCCCCTGACTTAGGAGGTCAATGTGTATCCATTCGGCCACTCAGGCCATGTTACACTACATTCACTATGCAATTAAATGCTGCACAGTGATGAAGCTTTTTTTCTGATGTTTTATTAATAATCCTTATGTACTTGTTAAGAGTTTTGCTTTCAGTTTCCTGTATTGGTTCCTTTTCTCAAGAATATACCCAAATGTGAATGCATGCAGTTTCTTCTTCATTTGCATATGTTTGATATTTAGAACAATTTACTTTTCCTTGCTATGAGATCTGTCTTTATCAAATTTAATAAAAGCAATTATTACAAAAAGTATGAATTACTTAAATGTGGTTTATATGCATATTTAGATGTACTTTGCCACATTTTAGACAACGCCCGAGTTATCTAAATTCTTGATTTCAAAAGTTGCATTAACACAGTATCAGAATTACCCAAAATCATCACCCAAACTGCATGTATTCCTGGTGAAACAGAAATTTATATATACCAAAACATGATAAGTTACATTAGAGGTGCAGCTTGGGTTACCTATATTTTGTTGTTGATAGATATTACCAAGAGCATGAAGTCCATACTAGTCTGATTATATTTAGTGGAGCAAAACCAGGATCTGAATTAAACTACCAGAGGTCGGTGCATCTCTTCCTACAGGATTAACATTTGAACTAAATACAAGACAGAGAGTAGCAAGATACGTAAGTAACACCAGCTGGTTTGCCCATATTTTGCAGTACATAAACACAGGCATTAGCACATTAATGCATGAGCTGAAATGTGCATGTAACTAAGGAGACTCTTTAGCCCCATGTGGACAGATGCATCAATTGCAACTCCAGAATTTATAGTCAGGTCCTGCACAATTAACAGCCACATGAAAATTTTTAAGTTAAACTAACCTACTAGTAATACACCACATTGCATTTTAAAAGACACTCATTTAAAGTGTTATATGTAATTTTTATGAAATTTTCTATAACTTTTTCTATAACTATTAATAACTTTATTTTGAGTATAGTTATTCAGTGACATATCTTAAAAACTATGGAGCATAACATTTTCAGCAACGGAATTTTGCCTTAGCTGTATTACCACCTAGGCAGATCTTTTACATTTGTATTGTATTCCAAAGTACTTCATGCACTGTGCTAAGTAACGCTAGAAAGCGTCTGAGTATGCAACAGAAACATTTAACACAGCAACACAAAGACACAGGCTGTGAAGTCTATCGAAACTAACTTTATTAACACAGAATACTATCCCAGGATGTTTGGGAAAGTAATTGACTCCTTTATGAGGGATTTGCTTAAATCCTGTAAGCAAACAACTTGCACAGATTTTAGTTAAGAGATTTGCAAACATGATAAAGTATGTCACTTTTCTTATTGTTTGTATTAATTATAATATAAATAACATTTTGTTTGTGAAAATTTATAAATTATAATATGAATAAAATTTTATTTGTGGAAATTTAATCACAGAATTTAGTTAATAATAGTTACTGAAAAAAATACAAAATAATGTACAGTGTTAAGTGATGTGTATAAAATATTAAAGGAGACCACTAGGAAACAAAAACTGATAGTATTGCTCAGCACATAAAAAGAGGATAGGCCAGCAAGAGGCACATAGAATAATTTACGCTTGTGGAAAATGTGGTATGTAGCTGGCTTAACCTGAGCATAAATGGAAACAAAGCCTAAACTCATGAAAAAATAATCTGTTTAAGAACTTTAAATATACTAAATCTGTTTATAGGAAAGTGTCTTCTGAACATTTGCCTTGATAACACTAATAAGTACAGGGGGTTACGTAATACTGTTTGAGGTCCTTAGACTTCCAAGGGCAAAAACAAAAGGAAAGGTCTTTTTGTTCAAAATAAGACAATGTTGTATTCCTGTAGGTATTTTGTGAGGCAGACAGCTAACCAGTGTAGAAAGCAGATGTTTTCAAAATCAAGTAATAAAAATGTGAAGCAATTCTTCTTTGAGCTTTAAATTGTCCATTTTATTCAAGTTATGAGCGCATTTGTTTATCAGACTTCATCACATACAATGTTTTTTAATGACTAAAGGTCTTAGACTTCAAGGAATGTAACATAAATTACAACTCCCTCTCTTGTACCTGCATATTGCAACATGCTACTTAAAGTCACATTCATCAAGTCACTCTTATGAAAGAGACCTGCAGTCTCAAAGTACCTTTTTTGTTAACAAATTGTGACATAATATTTGACAAACGTATTTTAGTCAGTATACAGAATATCTTCTGAGAGAGTCATATGCCCCATCCCCCCCAAAAAAGACACAGAAACTGCAGCATTGAGTTTGGATGTAATTTCTCCAGGTAATAAACACATAAGTTCTACCAACCTAGATGTAGTACCTTTTCTTTCTATGCATTTCAGACTGACTAGTTGCCTTATTTTTTTTAAGTCATGGTGAGCATTTTCATGCAAACATTAATTATTTTCACAACCCTAATCTAAAAGGAAGGAAAGGTGATAAAAATTCAGATGATATTAGCTGTGAAGACATGCATCACGGCTCTTACATTTGTCCTTATATTTAGTTTTAAGCTATTACTTCTGGCTTAAGCAAAATGCCCTCATCAGAAGTATGTGACATATGAAATGACAAAGCATGGTATTAACTTACCATGGTCAGATCAATGAATTATAATTTGTAACAGTGTTTTAATGTCCCTAACTTCAATACATAGATTGACACAGTGACATTTGGATGAACAAGGGATTATGTAGTTTGTATGACTAAGGTAATAATGAGTGGGCAGTAAAAAGATCAATTTTGAAACTATAAAAATGAGTCATAAACTGAATGGAGTCTCTCTAGATCATATGCACCATGCAATATTTTTGTACATGGTAACCAGTGGGATATGATTAGAGAAGTGATTTCCTACATCATTTTAATCTCTGAACAATGAATAGGAATGGGTAACATATTTTATACCACCATATATAACATTCAGGAAAGTAATAATGTGCTGAGTTAGTTAATGGGTGCCGACAGCGATATGTGTATATAATTTACTGAGACATTGTATTGTACATGTTTAGCACTAATGTTTCTTCATTTGTCACCAGCGATCTTCAGTTATGTATCAAACTAAGTTCTAGAGCTGGCAATGGAAAAGACAACATGCTGCGTGCAGATATAACAACCTTTGAAGGTAGCTTATAAGGTTTGTTGCTATAATGTTTCTAAGAAGGGTCTTAAATGGCAATGCGGTCATGTGACATAGAAGTGATAATGCAGGGTCATGCTGCATTAAGGGTAATGCATTTAAGCTGCCTGCGAAAGAAATAAAACTGGAAAAGTATCTTCTGGGAGCCACAAGGGTGGTGTTCAGGATACAATATAAAGGATAGTCTGGCTAAATACAACTAGAAAAAAATGTCATGAGAATCACATTTTCACAAACAAATATAAACGAGCATATTTACTGATGAAATCATTATTGTTACTACACTTGAATACTGCTGACAGGGATTGTCACAATTTTGAGCTAAAATTTTAAGTTGTTCGTTTGACCTGCAAGTTTGCTCACAAAGAATACAACAGTATTTCTGAGTTCACGTATAATCCATCCATGTGCATAAGATTGAAATATGTCCAAAAAGCTGCATGCTCATGCACGGTAGGCTGCTTTGTTTTTCATGAGATAGAAGCATGTGTCATATTTTATCCTTATATCACATTTCATCTTGTTGAATTGTCCTAGCTATAACAATCGATTCAATATTTACCCTTTATACTTTCATTGATTTAGTCTCTGAACTCAATGTATTTCTGTGAAACATACCTTGTCCTTATACTATTCATTTGATTTACAGTACATCTGGCATCATGACTTTGAGTATGATATTGAATATACAAAAATCCTGAGCTCAGAAAGATGACAAAATTAATATTAAAATTACACAAATTTAACTTTTAACAAAAACATTCAAAATGTGTTTTTTTAAGGAGCACATCCGACTCCCAGCATACCCAACATCTTTACTGTCACTCAGCATAGAATGTCACAGAATATTCCCTTAGTCTAAGATTTGTCAGCCTCAGATTTATTGCAGCAATCATGGATGTTTCTCCAGTTGAAGATTTTCAGATATAAGAGATGCTGAAAATTGTACCTGTGAACTGAACAACAAGCTACCATCTTTGTGTGTGTGTGTGTGTGTGTGTGTGTGTGTGTGTGTGTGTTACCTGTGAACTGAACAACAAGCTACCATCTGTGTGTGTGTGTGTGTGTGTGTGTGTGTGTGTGTGTGTGTGTTACCTGTGAACTGAACAACAAGCTACCATCTGTGTGTGTGTGTGTGTGTGTGTGTGTGTGTGTGTGTGTGTGTTACCTGTGAACTGAACAACAAGCTACCATCTGTGTGTGTGTGTGTGTGTGTGTGTGTGTGTGTGTGTGTGAACTGAACAACAAGCTACCATCTGTGTGTGTGTGTGTGTGTGTGTGTGTGTGTGTGTGTGTGTGAATGTGTGTGTATGTATGTGTGTGCTTGTGTATCACATTCTACATATGTATAAATCTGAATTCTTGCATATTTTAATTGGTCACTGTACCGTGTGATGAATAATACCCTCCTAGGTCATTAGTGGCTATGATAATTCTAGCTAAGTATGCCTGTCTGGATAAAAAAGTCAGTAAAATAAATGGCTCTGTCCACTTCCCACTGTACTGTGGACTGAGTTAAGATACCCCTCATAGGGAGCTTATACCATGGTTGCTGAATTTGAGAAATCAAGAATTAATTGTTGACGAGAGTTCTTTGTCATGAATGTTGAATGAATCATTGGTGTTGAATTATTGAAATGGAAAGCCAGTGGCACACAGACCCAGAAGAAAGGAAATATGAGGGGGCTATGGCCTGCTCTCTGGCTGGTATGCAATGGGAGGAAATAGTCGGAGTGGTTACTTAATGATATGTAGGACATTAAATGTATTTCTCTGAGAATGGTTCGTGGGCGACTAATAATCATAAATAAACCTATTTCATTTATGATCCCTGGAGGTGACTGTTCATTGCAAACTTATATCAGAATTTTAATCCTGTTGTGCTGAACTGCAAAGGTTGACTGGGAATTTTTTGTAGTAAAATGGTCATAATTCAATTTATTAGATGTTCTGCGAGTTTCCATACTATGTGAGTCTCTTCATTATATTTGGTCATGCCGCAAGGTGTACAGTCTTTGAAGTAATATGTTCAAGAGACATTTCAATGGAGGTTACATATTCTAAGGGCTTTCATTTGTTAGTTAGCTGAGATATGGTATGTACTTACAATTTGCCACTTAACATATTTTTTTTTTGTAGTGTGAGCAATGCGAAGATTATGTTCTGATACAGAGAAAAAAGATTAACTTGTTAACAGCTTCCCTAGTATGAAGCCCCATAGCACTGAGGACCTCTAAGGACTGTTATGATTGGGTCTTGCACTATGGACTAACAGTGAACAGTCCTTAGTGGCAAAGAACAGCAGCAGAAAGTAAATCAGCTTTGCTTCTGCCTGCTGTCCATACCTCTTAACTCTCCCTGACTTTGTCTCATATTTTTGCTCAGTCCATCATAAATATTTTGATTTTATCATAAATCACTGAGGATTAGTCAATCAATAATGCTACACAGTAGAGTTTCATGCTTCTGATAGTTCAGAAAATGCATATCAAGGCAAAAAAACGCTGTTCTATTAACATTTTAAGCAAATTACAGCAATACTTAAATAATGTCCCTGAGTTTGATCCTTAACCTCCCATTAGGTTTTGTATTTGTCCAGCATTCTTAAGAAAAGATGTTGAGATGTATGTGGCTGTTCACAGGTTCATAGGTGCATACTGGGGTAATGACCACAAGGGCCATTTTAAGCCTAGATATGCATCCCAAAGCTCTGACAAGTGCTGTTATCCTTGATAAGTGTAAGCAGAACCCTGAGAAATAAACCATTTACAGGTTGCCTGTGTTCATTAGAGATATAGGTGCCAAACCAGAGATGACTTTCCTGTTCCCCATCCAATTGTCCAAGTTACACTTGAATTGGGTTAGGTAGGAACTCTATTTCACAGGGATGGGGAGCCTGTTGCAAAGAAGGGGCAGTCTCTAGGAGACATACATGTCTGTTCAGCAGGTCCAGTCTATATCACAAGCAAGGTTTAAGTCTTTAGACTGGCTAATTCTGGTGCTGTTTGTTTTGCGGCTATGCAGGAAGTCCATCAGGATGGAGTCTGACAATGCCTTGCATGCCATATATAGATCTCCCATTAACAGCCTATAGGAGTCTGAATACAGAGATAGGGCTGTGAGGTGGTTTGAATAGCTCATATTACTTGCACCCTATATTCTTTTACTGAGAAACCTCGGTGGATGTTCCAATTGTTAGATGTGCCTGGAAGGGGGTATTGTACTCACTGACAGGTTTAATGAATGATGAATGCAGTGGAACAATGACCTCCTTGGACGTTAATGTCATAACCTTGTTTATAAGTTGCACAGCATACCTTATATCTAGAGAACAGGTCATCACTGCTCTCTCAAAGGCAAAAATTACAACCTCCATGGGACCCAATAACATCCCAGACTGCATCCTATATGAACTCAGGCAGGAACTTACAACACCATTAGGCACCCTGTTCGACAAAAGCCTGAGTACCGGCTTTGTCCCAGCTGAGTGGAGGACAGCCACTGTCATCCCTTTACACCAAGGTGGAGTGTCCACTGACCCAGGAAATTATAGACCCATCAGCATAACTAGCCTGATCTGCAAGGCCATGGAACGGATTATCATGGACCACATTAACAAGGACATTGGCAACCTCCAAACACTCAATCCCACACAGTTTGGCTTCATCAAGGGGAGGTCATGTCTGTTAAATTTGGTCGACTTTTTTGAGACAGTCACCAAAGCCATGGATGAGGGGAAGACAGTGCACACCGCCTACTTTGTCCTGGCCAAAGTCTTTAACACTATTCCCCACTCAGGCATAACAGATAAACTCTCTCTACTAGGCATCAATCCCTGAGTTACCAGATGGGTAGCTAACTGGCTCACTGATAGAACCCAACTAGTCAAAATAGGGGCAGCCATCTCAAGCAGTAGACCCGTATTGAGTGGCGTACCCCAGGATTTGGTCTTGGGGCCTCTGTTATTTGGGATATACTTTTCTGAGGTGCAGTCCAAAACCAGTGGGCTATGGATGACCAAGTTTTCAGATGACTGCAAGCTGGGTGCTGTCATCAATTCCCCTAGTGATGTGGACATCCTCCAAGAGGGTCTCACCCAAGCAAATGACTGGTGCCAGTAACATGGCCTTAAGTTGAATGCAAAAAAATGCATCATCCTTCTCATTGGGGAGAGTGATGTCCCCACAAATTATCATATTAATAACAATGTCCTAAGCACGCAATCAGTCGTGGAGGATTTGGGCACCCAGACTGATAGCATCCTGACTTTTGACCACCATGTTGCTTCTATTGTATGGAAAGCTTTATACATGGCCCACCTCATAAGTAAGGGTTTGTCATCCAAGGACAAGGAGGTCATAACACCCCTGTATTCTTCCCTTATAAGGCCCATTATTGAGTACAACACCCCATTCAGCATGTACTTTGCAAAGCACATGCTGCAGCTGGAAAGACCACAGAGGTTCCTCAGCAGGAGAATCCAAGGCCTCAAAAACCTACCATACACAGTTAGGCTAAAAGCTCTTACCCTCTACTCTGTTTCATGCAGTCTGCTCACAGGTGACCTCTGTCTGGCATAGAAGGTGATCTCATACCCCGCCTTGATGGGACTGCTGTATATCCACAAATCAAGCTCCACTCAAGTAACCCACACACATGGCCTTAACCTGGTCTGTGACATCAATAGGACTTGTTGGCGGGACAGATTTGTGTCCCGGAGACTTCCCCCATCTGTGGAACAGACTCCCTCTCCACATCAAGTAGAGTACCTCTTTACCCCTTTTTAAGTGCAACCTGGATAACTGGATAGGAAATAGAAAATACATCCCTGGGATTCCGACGGTGTCCCTGCTGGATAGGGGTATTGTGTGCTGATTTGTCTAAACAAGGGCTAAACTCTTGGCTAGGCTTATAATGGCCTCAGGGCCAATAGCCTATTAACTTCCTATATTCCAATGATCCTATGATAATGATTTCTTCACTACTGTAAACATGTGATAGTCACAGGCTAGATTAATGCCTGTGTGTGTCCCCAAGTCCCTGACTACTGTATCAGCTCCAAGGGGTGTGTTATCAATATGATAGTTACCTAGGGGTGGATGACTTCCCTAAAGAATGTATTATGCATTTCTTTCCATTTAGCTTTAGTCCATGGTGTCAGCCCTTCCTGGAGAACATCTGTGTCAGTGGGAGATTCTATGACAGCTCCTAATTTGCAATGATCTGCAGATTTAGTCATCCAGAGGCCCTTGACCTTGACTTCAGAGAAGTAAATCCCAAAAAGGAGTAGTCCCAGGAGAGATCCTTGAGGGACTATGCTTGTGACTGACTTCTTTGTAGAGGTAGACTCCCCTATTCTAACTTCTTGTTTCCTGTCTATGAGCCAGCTGGGTATCTAGTGGGTGACATAAGGGTTTATGCCTAACATCCTGTGCTTATCAACAATGCCCAAGTGGGGTATTGTGTCAAATAACATGGCCAGGTCAAGGTAGGAAGTATGAAGCATTTTAATCTTATCCATTGTTGTGGTGACTTTCTTAAAGAAGTCCATCAGGTTAAGTAGGCATGATCTGCCCTTCATGAAACCAAACTGGGTTGGGTCCAGTGTCTGGAGGTTTCCTATGTCATTATTGATCATTTCCATGATAATTATTTCCATGGCTTTGCATATGAGACCAGTGAGTCTTATGGGTCTGTAATTTCCAGAGTCTGTAGATGGCCCTCCTTTATGCAGAGGGATGACTGTTTCTGTTCTGCATTAGTCAGGCATGAAGCCTGTTTGGAGACTACAGTTAAATAGCAATTCCAGAGGATCTGGTAGGTCATATTACATGCCATCTGGAAGACATCCTGAAATACTGTCTGGGCCCACTGAATCAGCATTCTTAGCTTAAGAGAGAGCATTAAGGAGCTGTTCCCTAGCAATAGTAAGAGGAGTAATATTTGATGGTATTTACTGAGCGGAAGTTGAGGGTAAGAGAGAGGTAAAGTTAAAGATGAATTTGTCAGCCAGTAGGTTTACTATATCTTCTGGCTCAGTATAGGTGGTTCCATTTACAATGAGCTCTGCACACAATTCTGCATTACCGTTCAGGTTGTGGACATAGCTAAAAAATCGCCTCGGAGATCACCTTTGTGGCTCTGCTTAACAGGGGCACAGGAAAATAATTTTCTTGGGTGGCGAAAGCCAGGGTACCTTTTTGGCTAGGCTTATATGGGCAGTAGGGCCAATAGCCTAGTACCTACCTACCCATCTATGCCTTGTGGTTGTCTTTGGCCTGGGAGGCCAAATTTGTGTCCAATTTGGTTTTAGCAGACTTTATTTGTCTTGTGATTTGTTTGTTTAGTTTGATGAGGGCTTTATCCTGCTGGGTGCTATGCATCCTATTTTTTGTCGTCATGTTCTTTCTTCTGTTATGCACCCTATTGATATTCTGATTTCACTGGCGTGGCTTGTTTTTTGAGTTAGTTATGTACTTCTTCCTGGTAGGTACAGCTGCCTCTGTGCAGCTATTAACAGCTATTAACCGTGTGATGGTGCTGTGTGTGTTATTTGGCTTTCATATTCAGGAAAGCACTTTGCACGATTACACATTCGCTTTCTCTCATTTTCTTTCTGTAGCTGGTCGTACATGTTCTGTGCATCTTCATTAGCATTATAACTCTGACAACTGTTTTTGGAATTGTGCCAGCCATCTATGCACTTGGCATAGCTTTTGACCTAAGCTTAAACTGCTGTAGAATCTCTCTGATGGCAGTCTGATTGTACATGCTTCAGTGCTGTACCTCTGGTTATAAGGAATATATCTGCAGCACAGACAACTTGGGGAATTTTGCAGTTGGTGGCTATTGCAGTGGATCGGACCTTTTTTTGGAAGGAAGTGCTAAGCACTTGGGCTTATTAGAGGGGATTTTTTTTTTATTTCTTGGACCATGGAGATCATTGCATCAGCAGGCATCACTGGCATTCTCGTCCTTAATGGCATCCCTTAGACAACTCCAGTGCAGCATTTTCACATTTATTACAAAATTTGAGTCCTTCCAGCACATATTCTGGTAATATGCTATTTCATTTACAATATAGTAGCCTGCTTGTTCTACCCATGTCCCAGTATAGGATGGTGCTTGCCTGTTAGGCAGTGTTAACTTATATCATCTCATAGGTGCTACAGCCGGACAAAATGTGATCCATGGAGTGTGGTTTCAGTTACTGGACGTGTGGTTTCACTTACTGGACGTGTGGTTTCAGTTACTGGACGTGTGGTTTCACTTACTGCATGTGTGGTTTCAGTTACTGGACGTGTGGTTTCACTTACTGGATGTGTGGTTTCAGTTACTGGACATGTGGTTTCACTTACTGGACGTGTGGTTTCAGTTACTGGATGTGTGGTTTCACTTACTGCACGTGTGGTTTCAGTTACTGGACGTGTGGTTTCACTTACTGGATGTGTGGTTTCAGTTACTGGATGTGTGGTTTCACTTACTGCATGTGTGGTTTCAGTTACTGGATGTGTGGTTTTACTTACTGGACATGTGGTTTCAGTTACTGGATGTGTGGTTTCAGTTACTGGACATGTGGTTTCACTTACTGCACGTGTGGTTTCAGTTACTGGACGTGTGGTTTCACTTACTGCACGTGTGGTTTCAGTTACTGGATGTGTGGTTTCAGTTACTGGATGTGTGGTTTCACTTACTGCACGTGTGGTTTCAGTTACTGGACATGTGGTTTCAGTTACTGGACGTGTGGCTTTGTCTCCCATTTTCTTCCTTTAAGGACACAAATGTGCTGTTTCTGTTTGTGTATTTGGCTGCTGCAGCTTAAGCCATCATCCACCTCCCCCACTGGTCCAACAGCCCACATCAACTGCTAGTAGTGGGACAAGTGAAGTCCGATACTTTGAAACTGTCCTTTCATAAGTGTCACAGTCATAGCAATACTTACATTTTTTTATAGCTAGTCTAACCTTCTGACAAATCTGTTTTCTGCCCTCATCTTTTATCTCTGCCCCTTTGTATTAATCCTGCTCCTTTCCTCAGTGTTATCTGTCTTATATTATATACACTTTTCTTTTACATTCTCTTCCCATGTAGCCTATATATATATATATATATTTATTTACATTTATTTATTTACTTATTTGCATTGGGTAACTGGGTAATCTCCGACCGGGCTAAAAATCAAGCCCATTTTCAGCAGAGACCAGGGGAGAAAAGCTTCCAGAAACATTTACAATGTTTATACTCAGACATTGCTAGTTACAGTATTACAAAAAATGTATGAAAGTATACATAAAAATATAGTAGAGCGTAAAAATCAAGTTAATACAAATTAAAAAGTCACACTTCAAGCCGCAAAAAAAAAACAGTTGTATATAGTACCAACAAAACAACAATAGAATCAAACAATATTGAATTACATAAGTGGAGAACACAGTAGACGGGAAGTTTGTTTGCTTAGCCAGGGGTAGTACATGAGCATAACCAGTGACTGGAGAAATAACTTGTAAGGAGCTGTTTGAAACTATGGGTATTAGTTATAGATAGCAATTGCTGGGGAAGGGAATTCCAAGTTTTTGCTATGGAGTAGCTGTATAAAGAATCACCATAAGCATTGTGGGTTTTGGCAGCTTTGAGCAAGTTTTTTTCAGCAGACCTGAGAGAGGTAAGGTTGGAGTAGGGTTGTACGAGGTTAGGCTGGGCAATAGTTGGGGTTATGAATAACAGAGTGAGTTACTATTAGTTGGTTTAGGGCTAGTGAGTTTGGGAGTTCAATCCAGTTTAGTTTATGAAGAGCTATACAATGGTGAGCTCTATGGGGATGGTTAGTGGAAATTTGGCAATTTTATTATAGCAAGCTTTGAGGCTATTCAGATCAGATTTACAAAGGTTTGTGAAGACTTGTAAACAATAGAGAAGGGTGGAAAGTAGGTGAGTTCTGGCTGTAGATAATTCTAGCATGTTTAGAAAGATATGGATTAGTCCTGTAGAGAGCACCTACATTTGTGTGGACTTTTTTGATTGATAAAGCAACGTGTCTGTCAAATTTTAGGTTACAGTCTAGAGTAACACCAAGGAGTTTAGTATATTCGACAGGTTTGATTTTTGTACCATTAGAGGCAAAGATAGAGAGATGCTTTTGTTGTTTTTTTATTAGAGGAATTTAAAAATGTCATAAGTTTGGTCTTGTTTGGGTTTAGAATCAGTTGATAGTCTGAGAGGTATTTTGCAATGTTATTAAAGGCAGTGTGAGATTTTGCTTGGAGTTCATTTATTGAGGGGGCAGAGCAAACAGTGGAAACATCACCAGCATATTGTATGACAGAGGCAGGTGATTCTGCAGTATAGAGATCATTGGTAAAGATAAAGAGAAGTGGGCCTAAGATGGAGCCTTGAGGGACGCCTACAGAGACAGGCAAAAGAGAAGATAGTTTATGTTCGCATAAGGTGGCTTGTTTATGGCTGGAGAGGTAGCTATAGAACCACTGAAGTGTATTAGAGCTGAAACTGAGAGAGGCAAGTTTGTTTAGGAGTATTTGATGGGATATAGTGTCAAAGGCTTTTGACATATCAAAGAAGGTGGCAGAGACAATGTGGTTATTGTTTTACGGTGGTTTACAGTATTAGTGAAACTTAATATGGCAGTGTTAGTGCTATATGTGGACATAACTTTCTGTTTTAAAATGTATTGCTTGCTGGAGTCATTCCTTTAGTCTGTTGCCTTTCATCACTTTACTGACTAGTGAATCCCGTAGTCTCGTCAGTCCTCGTGTCTTTTTAGATAGTTGTCACCACCGTACTGGAAGTCTCCGGCATTGGTCAGTGTAACTAAACTACCCTACCTATAAACACAGTCTTTTTATTACCACTCAGTGTGTTACTTGAATTACAGCACAACAACGTTTGATTTTACTACCTTAACGTAACTTTTTTTACGTTTTACCTTGATAAATTCCCAGGCTCCTATCATATATATCGTGTTATATTACTCAGTCTACAAAGTGAATATGTACATGCACAATAAGTCAAAGACAGTATTAATTCTAGAATCATAACCCATACCTCTCAACTGTCCAGATCATTGCAGAATGCCCATATTTTTCTGTCAATTTTTGTCCCCTTTCTCATAAAATGTGTGGTTTTCTGGCAAAATCACTGAGGACTGACATCACAAAATAATGACACACATTTGAATTTCAGCTTCATATTGTTCACAAAATGTATACTAACACAAATCCTGTCTTTCTAGCAACTTTCTAAGTTTATAAGAGTAATATTTAAAATATATCCCTGTTTTTGGGCCTTTGTCCCCACATTATTTTAGGTTTTGTCCAGATTTTGTGTACCTCTCAATCTTATTATATAGCCTGTCCCCTTAAACTGGATTATCTTTTAACATAACTGTATTTAAATGGATTATAATACCAGATCATTTTAATTTGTTACCCTACCTACACTCATTATGACAAATTATGGCTCTGGACATTAATTAATACAGATCATTCTGCTCACTGTTTTTACGTGGTCACTTTTATAGAAAGCCATATGAAAGGAAGCAGTTTTGTAGCCCTACAATTGCTATATACAGGAACAAGCTTGGCATTACTACTGTTATAGTAATTATTGATTACCTCTTCATAACAAGCTTAATGAAAGGCTAGATTTGTTCTTTCAAAAACAGGCATGCTGTACTACCCTGTCCACTGTAATCAAATATTTTATGATGTTTTTTATCACTTATTCAATGTACTTTTCATTTATTATACTGCTTAAAGCTAGACTCCTGGCACCTTGGTGTGTCAGCACCAATGGAGCACTGCTGCTTTGGGTGTTCAAGTTCCTGCTGTGATTATGGTCATAATGAACTAATAAATATCTGCAGAAGGTCAGTGTATCACATGCAGGCTTTACACTCCAGGTCCCTCACACATTACACAACTGGATGCCATATCTTCAATAGCCACTCCTGGTTTGGACTGATCAGCCCTCCTACTTGCAGATTCCAGCTACTCCCAAAAAAAAAAAACCAGAAGCTATTTCTTTTAAATTGAAGTGCTTCTTGTCGCTGTGTGCATTTGGTGTTTACATCAGTGGTGACACCCCTTTGGAAACTCTGCTACAACTTTTTTGTTATCTGATGCAAAGTATTTGTCATTCTAATAAGTCATAATAGGTGAGGTTTTATTTATTTTATAGGGTTAGACACCCAACATCATCCGCCTTTATTTCTAAGCTGGTATTTGCCAACAGAAAGTATTAGTTTTTATGTCTTCATGTATTGAGCCTAACAAAATGTGACTACTACATCCTAACAAGAGAATGTGCAGTTGCTGGGACTTTTTTTATACTTGCTTTCTGACTGTAGACAAAATGGTGTTTAAGTGTTTTACTGTTTTGTCTCCTGGGCTAAAGGGTTAGCCTCACTACATTTCAATACTTTCAGTTCTGTGCCATTTAATAACAGTATTTGTACATGTACAAAATAAGCCACCTTATGTACATGCTGTTTACACGTGCTTTTGTCATTGCATTTCCTTGTTTTCTTTGCTCATATGGTAAGCAGTATTCCATGTTTATGTTCCATGGGGTTTTATTTTATTGCTTCATTGAATTTTAGGATTGGAAATTCTACAGAATATTAATCTCTGCAATTAGCTGCTTACTTCCGTTGAGTTACTTACTGGTTGATAATTTAATTGCAGGAAGCATGCACTGGCCTGCAGGGACTGTTAATTAATTTCCCCGTTGCTTAAGAGACCAGTTCAAAGTTATATAAGCAACGCCCTTCTGAAGTGTTACTTCTTAAAAGCATTAGCTCTTCTGTTAATACCCTGATATGCCAAACAGGCAACTGTTCACTGCTACGGCATTAACACGGATAAGTTCATATCACTGTAGAGCATGGTGTCCTTCATTAGGTAACAGGATAAATTCTGACTTTTGACGGCCTACACTCCTCTAGAGTTTCCTTTAGGTTCCCCACAGGGATTCATGATGATCTACAGAAGGCATTTAGTTTGAATGATAGTCAGTAGAAACAACCAAACAAATAAAGCTGAAAACCACTTTTTACTCTCTTGGCACAAAGCTTTTTTGCACAGGCAAGCTCCCTATACTCTCTATGTGAGAGGAGGCTCCTTACACCCCCTGTAACTTTTATATACAAACTCTTAGGTCACACAACACTGGGGAAAAGTGCAGTAGCAAAGATGTCCAAAAGTGGTTTTCGGCTATTTCATCTTCTACCAAATATCTTTAGCAGAGTGACTGCAAGCTTCCCCACAGTAGTTACACATATCTTACATTACAGAAAAAGGGATGATTACAACTAGTTTCCTCTTTGGTTAGGTTTTTCTGGTTGTCTTTCCTCCAGATCTGTGGTGGTCTTCCTTCTCATCTTCGGTTTGTTTGCCTGTGGCCCCCTCCAATAACCTTGAATTCTAGTCTCCCTCTCCCTCTTCTCACAACATCTTTCCCACCCATTTCATTGCCAGCTTATTGTCATCTATGCTTCTTTCCTGTACAATTTCCTCACCTTTTTAAGCATCCTGTTTTCTCGTGTCTATAATCTTACCTGCAGTTTAACGTACGTATAGCTCATAGCTTCTTTTGAAATCACCTTTTCTTTCCCTGACACTACATGTCCAGCTAGTAAATGGATACGTTTATAAGGTACCCGCTGATTCATTGTCTCCTATCTACTGGGTAATGTCATTAAATATTCACACCACAGGGACTGCTGGGTAAAATTTAGAGTAGTCAGTCATTAATCCATACAACCTTGGATTTGTATGTCCTTTATACTTATTCTACACACAGCCAACTCATTTGTGCTTGTATTCATATGTCTTTATATTTATTAGCCTATTCACAACCCTCCTGCACAGTGGCAGTCATCACTAAATGCAATCTTGGGCATTGACCAGCATTTTCACGGTATTTCATTGGGATGAAACAGCTAGGCTTAAAATGGCCTCTGGGTTGACAGCCCAGTAATCTCCTATGATCCTATTAGTCCCGTCTTGTACTCCAGTGAACCATCTCATTTTACCTGCTGTTTCTATTTGTGGTCTCCACAACCTGTATCTACTCTGATTTCAGACTCAATATTTATTTACCTTCTAAGGCCTCATTTCTGCT
This sequence comes from Protopterus annectens, assembly GCF_019279795.1. Taxonomy (NCBI): domain Eukaryota; kingdom Metazoa; phylum Chordata; order Ceratodontiformes; family Protopteridae; genus Protopterus; species Protopterus annectens. Next base: position 93,313,148 of record NC_056746.1, on the reverse strand, counting down.
TACTTACATCACTTATCTGCTTATTTAGGAATTTTCTGCACATTTCCCATTACCACTTTTAACAGAACATTTATCTCTGCTCTTGTTTTACTGTTGATTTCTTTCACATTAAAACTAACTTGTAGTAGCTCTCAAAGAATCCATACCACTTAGCTACCTTCAGTTATCCTCTTTTTCAGTTTTATATCGATATTCCTCACGTACTTATCATTATTTGTCTTGTCCTATAGCTGTCACCACTTTCGCACTACATTCTCATCTAGATTAAATGTATGTCTTAGTTTCTTTCAACAGTCTATGCCTGTTGAAAATTATTCTTTATTCTGTTTCCTTCTAAGACTTTGCCTCATAACCATCTTCTGTCTGATCTTCCTTGCCACATTTCTCCCATAGGTCTTTGAATTTGTAGGGCATGTTTTTCTCAGAATCTGTTATTGCATGTGAGGAATTGGCAATTAATTCACCTCTTTAATCTAATATCTACTGCTGTGTTGCTGTGATATTAAAACACATCCTGGAAAATCCATCCCAAGCAGTTATCACAATTCCTTACAGGGAAACAAATTTGGTCTACTCATCCCATGAAGTGTCAAAAAGAATAAACTAACTTCATCTTCAAGAAAAACAAAACCTTTGCATTATTATTGTCACCAAATCTTAGCTTAAACTGTCTACCTAATGCCTACAGAGATAAATTGTATGTTTTCCTTAATGAAAAATGCATGGAAGTCAGGTGGTGAGGTCTCTCTATGCATGTCACCTGCATACTTCTGGGTAGAAGCCTTCTCTAAAACTGACAAGGCCTCATAATGAGTTGCCATTAAATGTTGAAAAAGAAACCCCCTCCTCTCAAAATAGTCATGGAAGACACTTGTGGACTGCCTCCCATAAACCCTCACCTCCAACATAATATATCCATATGCACCACAAACTCAGCAGTGATCTTTTATTACCCTTCAAAGTGTGGGCAGCACAAGTGAAGTAAAGATTTATGATCTTCTGAACAAATCACGCAGTATGATTAACCAGCAGTACAAATACATGGAGTGTGGTTTAAGACAAATTCACATTTTCAGTTTGATTCTGAGAAATGTGAGTGGGCTTTATCAACATTGTGCTTTATTGTTTAGGGCTGATGCATTGTAAAATTATGCACCAAAGCTCCAAGAAGCTCATAAATACTGCTACATAATTATACATGCCCCATCAGGTGGCCCCGGCATTCCATGTGCAGAGCACTTATGCAAACACCCCAATGTCTGCAATTCACAAACACTGAAATAACTGCATATGAGCTGGTCACTCCAAACCATCTGTAACCTGTCAAAAAGAAATTAAAACAGGTTCTAGTCGTCCATTATAAAAAATATACTTCATCATGGTAATCTGTCTTGCAAAAAATATTTGTATCTTTTCAAATTTTTTATTTGTGTCTGATTGTAAATACAAAATGGAGTACAGTACCCAAGCAATGGCCTTATAGCAGATCTACAAATTGGTATCAAAACCCTAGTATATTTGTCAGAGAAACATCTTAATATATTTCTAATCACTCCATTGGCTTTTTGAATACACCCTTTAAATGTATTTTGGAGCTTAAATCATCATCAACAAAAATACCCAAATCCCTGACAAGGGTATCCGATGTTAGGATATAGTCATATAAAATATATGGATATTTCTATTATTCCTCACAAAGTGCAAACCCTTATATGTTTTTTGCATTGAAACTCATTATGTTAATGACAGTCCACTTAATGCTCTTGTACAATGTATTGGTCTTTAAAATTGGTTACAATTCCACCTTCTTTGCTATAGTCCATGAATTTACTAACCCATATGTTATGTGCTGTTGGAAATCTCTAGATAAACATACTAGATAATAATAAGAGGTGCACCATCAAGCCTTGGGTACCCCATTTCTGACTAACACTTTTGAAAGGCTCACTTTATCTCACTTTAATCCACACCTTAAAACTCCTACAAGTCTATGGATCTATTATTTAGTTTATTATACAGGAAGTAATACTAAAACACTGCATGGTTCTTATGATTTGATGTGTGGTGCTGTATTAAATGCTTTAGCAAAATCCAAATAGATGACATCAACTGCTAATCCCACATCTATTATATCAACAATCCATCCATCCATCCATCTTCATCCCTTTTTCCAATTTTTACACATAGGGTTGGGGTGTCTCTTCAACAGTGACAATCATCAAGAGCCAAGGTTTATACCACTAGGTAGCTAGCCATACCAAGGTAGATCATCTGGACCACAAGTTATTAAGGTAAGAGCACCTCCCTGTTAATCCATGCCAGTATATATCTAACTCAGTCTTGGTCCTAAAAGGTAACGCTTTACAGTTAATCTTTTTCAAACCACTTCCCAAAAATGCAGTTTGAACTTACTGGTCTGTAATTATCAGTGAAGGTTATATTACTACCTTTCAGTACAGGAACAATGATGGTCTTTTTTCATATTGTAGGTACTTTCCCTGTTTTAAGGGTGTGTTGGAATAAATAAGTTAAACAGGAGACTAATTTATTTTTCCTGCCAGCTCACTCTTCATTTCCTATAATCCATAAGCAAAATTCCAGAGCTTTTGTCCTTCTTTTCCCATATATTCTCTTCCAGATCCTCTTTCCAGATCTTTAGCACCCAGTTACACTCCCAGAACAGGATTCGTGCCTGCTTCTTCTGTCTATTTTCCTTCCCTCCTTATATAGTCTTTTCAGTGTGAGATACCATCCATCCAGCATTCTTAATATCTGATCTCCATCCCATGCATTTCTGCACGTCTTATGTTATTTTAAGGGCTTTTCACCATTCAGCTTCTGTAATCGACCACCCTTCTTCTTTCTCCCATCCTTTCCCTATCTCTGCCTTTTTGGCTTCACCCACTTTCCCCTCTCTGGTCTTAATAAATAATTCTACTAATAACTTCCTATGTTTTCTCCTCTTCCTTCTCTCCTTTCTTTTCTTTTCCTGGGTTTCTGATTCTTCCCACTTCTCCAGCTATTTTTTTTCTCTGTCTGATGTACTTCCGCAATTCATTTTCTGTTAACTTAAATTCCTGTATTAATTCTTGTAGGTTTCTGAAGACTAACTGCCCTCCTGCCCTCCTGCCCTCCTTCATTAATTCCCACTTTCCTCTCTTCCGCTTTTCCTTCCATTTTTCTATTTGTTTCTTCCCTATGAGACTGCTCAGCCTCCTTCCTTCCAAATGCCGTTTACTTTCCTTTGTCCCCATGCCATGTTGCCCCACTTCTTCAGTGCCTCCATGTTCATTCTTTTATATTTTCCCCATCATCCTATTGCTCCTCTCTTTGTCTGCTTGCCTTATGTTTTCCCATTTACTCTCTGTCTACCTAAGTAGGTTCTATGCTAAGGCCTATGAGGATATTTGTAGAGTCCCAAGCCTTTTTTTCCCTTCTCAGTCTTAGCTTGTTTTTTAAGACCCTTATGCCTTTCCCTTTCTCTGTCCATCCTTCCAAGTCTTTCTGTAATTTTGTTAGTTTGGTCTCCATTGAGTCCATTGGCAGGTTGCTTCAGACATGTGCTATAACAGATAATCTACAGTCTAATTACAGTGATTCTGCTTAAGCATGTCTATGTTTTATGTCCCCCTCTCCAGTATCCCTGGATTTTTTCTTTCCCTTCTGCAGACTATTGTGTATTCTATCAATTAATGTATGCCCTATACATACTCCCAGATATTTAGGGCATTCCCTTTCCCAAATCTGCACTACTTCTCCTTTTGGTTTTCTGTCTCCTATCCTGCCCACCAATATATTTCTGTCTGGTTGCCCAAGGCATTATTTCCTCTATGGCTATCTCAACATTTTCTGATATAAGCATGTAGCCATCTGTGAACATTTGGAGCCCTAAATGTTTTATTCTTCCCTTCAGTTGTGCTCACTTTTTCCTCACTCCAATTTCTGGCTCTTTGAAGACTAATATAAAGAGCCTTGGGGAGAGATGGTACCCCTGTCTGGGCATATTTAGGGGCTTGGAAACTCCTCCATTTATCATTACTTTTATTTCTGGCTCATTGTAAATTGCCACTATTAGTCTTATTAGACTTGCCCGCCCCCTGCAAAAAAGATTTGTTTCATTTACTTTTTGATCATTTGTGGATCAATCTTATATGTATTCAATAATGTGCTATCCATGGTTGTGGGATCGACAATTTGTGCTGTCAATCAAAATATATGCTCGCATATAAACACATGCTCTATCTCTGGCAGCTTCTATGTCTGAAAAATGAACAAATGCTTTGTATAAACATTCAGCAAATTATATAAACGTCAAAAAGTTTTTCATTTTTTTGTTTGTTTTTGTTGAAAAAGTGAGATTTTAGGACACTGAGACCGCAAACATGATCCTCTTCCATAGAAAAGAAAATCTGCTAACGTAAAGCTGATGCAGGTTACCCTCCTGGCTTGAATGGTTATCATAATACGAAGAGGACACCAAAGTTTTAAGCTTTAAACAACAAGATATGATTTGACATACTTTACAACTGATGCATAAAGTTTAGCAATAAAACATTTTTTTTAACATGAACAGCATTATCTGACAAATTGTTTCTATAGTTTATCCATTTTTGTGCAACTGTTTAATGATAGTGTTTATTTACAATTGTGTTAAATTCATTAACATAATTAATGGTTTTGGGTGCACTGCTCTGTGTCATGTAACTTCTAAGGTATCATATTAAGGTGAAGTACTATGGGTTTTAAACTGTGCCTGATAAAACATTCAAACAAGGATTTTAGACAAAAGAACAATATTATTTAATATATTCACCGAAAGCTTCTCTTTTGGGTATGCTTGCTTTTTTTTCAACATTTGTGCAGTCTCTGTATACAAGGAAACAGTTTCTTGTTTTTTTAGACATAATGCACCAGAAATTCTTGAAATGATTTACTGTGTCTTACACAGTGTGAAAATGAAACAATATCATGAGATCTGTCTTACTGTAATGAGCATACAGTATTTCAGTCACATTCTATGATTATCAAAATGTTGTTAAAGTACTGAAGCTCATTTGATATTTCAGAAAAAACAACAATGTAATCCAGAAAGGGGGCAGATATTGTACCAATAGTAACCAATTTACTATATATGTGGAATATACTCAATAGCATTCTACGTTGATTGCCTCTATACATACTTTGAATGCTAAAGAGACGTGTTTTTAACCAAAACTGTAAGCTGAGGTGATCTCTTACAACCATTACTCAAATAAACATCCTTTCCCTTAGGATGGCTGTTGCACAAATTATCATTTGTTCATCTGTTCCAAAAAAAGCAAGCCTGTTTATTTTTCAAAGTTACCAATGGCACAGAAAAATACTCCACGTCTCTGCCAGCGGGTCAGCTCAATGACTTACTTTTTCTCTAAAGTCTGCTTCTCCAAGTTGCTACATTTCCATTCCTATTGCGTGTGTTTCCTGCATTTTGTGCAGGATTTGATAGGAAATCCTGCACAAAAATGCAGGAAACACATGCAATAAGATTAGCATTAGGAATTGTGTCAGTCTGCCTACTCTTATATGTAATTGGGAACTCCTGATGATAGCAAAATGTACTGGGTAGCACACTGGCTCAGTGGGTAACATTTCCAACTCATAACTGCAAGGTCCAAAGTTCAAACTGTGCCTTTAGCTACTGCTTTGATTGAGTTTGCATTCCTATCCCCCAAACTGGTTTGCTGTGTTTCCTCTGACCTCCTGAAAACAAATAGTCTGACAGTCCACTCCAAACTGTTTGTACAGATGGATTTTCTGGATAGTCTTTGCAATAGGTCATACTTGAAAAGTATCTCTAAATAGCCACTTCACGTAGCCAACTAAGGAATAAAAACTCCTTTTATCTTGCATTAGCTGTTCACTGCTCCAGTTGATGTTTACAGTGACATCCTCTCTCAGCTTTCTGGAATAGCAACATTCATGTTCCATCACCACCACTTCCTTGCTGTGTCTCACTGTACTTTGGCTTTGTTGTTATGATGTCATAATTCTGGCACAACACTCACACAAAATCATCAGGGAGGCAAAGTCTCCAATATGCAGTGCCTTGTTTCTGCCTGTTAATGCACTCAGCTAGATTTTAGTGATTGACATGTTAACCTCCTAAACACAAATGCTTCATTTCTAGAGTGACCTGTAACTGACTTCATTTGCAAATGGAGGCTTGTGGAAATCAAATCTAGGACCAAAGGATGAAGTTAACTTGCAATTTCTAGCTTTAAGCATCTGAGTTAGATTTCCAGATTACCGATGTCTGAACAAGAACTTGTGTCTGGTGCATGGCTTGAGGATGCTTTCATGGTGTACTGTTAGCATGACTGCTAAATACCCTTTGTCTTTGTACATCACATGTTAGCAGCAGAGTGGTACCCTTGGCTGCTTAATCACATCATGCAAGGACTGTATGTATCCTGATGACATCTTCCATGCATTCAGCAGTCAAAACCATGACTCGTACCTGTACAACCATGTTCCTCTAGTGCTTTGTCCTCCCTACCTCTGTTGACAGCTCCAAGAATTACAAAATGTGCACAGTTACTAGCATGTCTGTGAAATGAGAGGGAAAACAAGTGGCTGACCATTGTGTTTGAAAAGTACTTGCATAACACTGTCCTGAAGTACCTCTATCTATGACATCACTGCTTGAACTCTGGTACATAGAAAATCTGAACCACTTAATGGACCAGGCCACACTCTGGTCTTAAAGCAGATCTGTAAGGTATTACTAGCAGCCGATGTCTGTAAAATGTGCATATTCAGATGAGATATTGAGTTGAATTTATCTTTGCTGGTGATTCCATTTGTCATTATGTATTTTTCCCCTCCTTTTACTGGGCATATAGTGATTAGTGTCATCTTACATGCAGCCCTGACATATGCAAGCTGTATAAAAGGCATCTCAATGCAGGACTGACCTTCGGCTAAGGCATTATAATTTTCATTGCACAGATTTTATAAGGTATATGTTGCTGATTTCTTCTGGCTATAAATGCATGCAACATACTCAAATGTCCTCCTATTTCTCTGTGGTATACATAAGTATGAACTGCACTGCTGATTAAGTAAAATCTGGTATCATATCATGATACTGCCTACTCCCCAGGATATTCCCCAGCTTTTTACACACAAACAAGTTTGTATTCTTATTACAGGAGTGATTTATTTTTATACAGAGTATGGCTGGCTATTATTTCCCCTCATAAATGCAAACAGAATAGTACATTTGTGTATTATCTTAATTATTTTTACAAAATAAACTTTTTCTCTTTTAAATGTATCACTGGTATTGCACAGGCTACATTGGAATGCTAGTTGGAAACCATCTGCATGCTGAGGTAAATTTTATAGCAGTTTTACCCAACTACTCCATAGCAAAATGTAATTATGTTGTGGTGCAAACAGATTACGATAAATGCATATCCTTAGAAATTCTGATCGTTCTTGGCTAAAGACCAGGAAATTATTAACTTACAGGCAGTTGCTTACATTAGTCACAGAGCAGTTGTAATGTATTTCAAACTACATTTTGCAGAATCCTGCATTTCTTAACATTTTTAGACATTAGCTGTGGTACTCTAAATGGTCTCTCGATCAAAGACCTTTAGTGTCCGGTACAGCCAATGAATATTACATTTCATCAGTAGAATGAGGCCCACAGCAGAGGACAGGCCTGTCCTCACGACAGCATTCCCAGCATGAAACTCCTGATTCTGTCAACTCCAATGACATGGTTGATTCCTAACTCTTTCTACTTCAGTTCCGCTCTTTTATCTTCTAAAAATAAGACTAAAGATTAAAATGAAACTTTAATACTGTAACAGTGAAGACCTTCTATATTGAACCTAGAGATTATATAGCCATGAAGTTATGCATGACTGAGAGGGGTACTGATCATGAAACATACTGTATTTTTTAAATGTTTGCTGACACTAAGCTTTTATCAGGTGCTGGTGTGAAAATGCAGCGCAGTAATGCACATTTTAGAAGGGCTGCTAAAAAGGTAGGGAATTTGCATATATTTGCATTTGGCTTCACAATGATTTTGTGCAGAATAGCTTGCAGCCTTAGAATTTTAAATATAATATGGATACTTGTATCAGATATTTATCCACAAATCTGTAAACTATTTTTTTCTAAAGCATCGTACTAGTTCCACACCCGTATATTATCTGGAACCTCAGTGAACAAAAAGGGGTAGCCTTTGCATTCATTCAACTTATATTTCCCTTGGCTGTGAGGCCATTATGCACCCCCCAATTCACACAGTAGTATAAGTTCTTCCACGGCATTTTTTTCCAGTTAGTTAGCAGACCATGTTCATATTAAAAGTGTTCCTGATCCCTTTTAATGATTCCACGCCTTTTATCTTATAATTCTAAAAAACAAGCTACCATTTAAGCTTCCATTGCTTTGAGAGGCTTTTCTGGATTCTTCTCCTGTTTCCATGAAGATTTCATGCAACTTATTATTTAGGTAAAAGTATATATAGTCTAGAAATAAACCCTAATCTGCTGACAGTTTCTGTAAACCAATAAATTCATGTGTGTGAGTACTTCAGATTTTGCATGAACAGCAGGAATACACAAGAGCGAACAAGGAAAGACAGTTACTTATAAATGTGGATGAAAACAAAAATTCATCAGATGAAATGCATTATCAGTTGGCATGGAGAGAAATGTGAAAGTGTGTCATTTAAATCATCAGAAACAGGGACTTAAGCCATGCAAACCCAGATGAAAAGAATGAAGGCATGCATAGAACAGAAAGAGTCATTAGTTTTAGAAATTTCAGCAGAAAACTAAGGTTTATGTAATTTTCATACACTCTAAGACAGTACAGCCTGAAGGTATTTTACATATAGATAGGGTAGTGAGGTACATGGGGCAAGACCCCCTGGAGAAAACATGGCCTTTTAGACTGACTTTTCATATATTACTAGTACTAGAATGTTCTGTGAGTATTTCAACGTATATCTATACTATAGTGCTAATTAGTCACATAACTAAAAAAAATACAGCGTTTATAAACTAACATGAAGGCCATGAAGTACTTCCCCAGATTCCAAAATGAAAACATATAAACAAACATATATACTCCTAGTGAAGTCTATCAGTGTAACCCTTTCAACGTTCTTTATTTTTATTTTTATTTTTCAAAATCAGAGGGAAAGGAAGTCAATGAAGAAGAACGAATGAAGGAAACTAGTTCCAAACTAACGGCTGTGTCACTAACCACTCCGACTGTAAGAATATCTAACAACTTTAGGTCTGGGTTTACCACTAACTACGTACAACATTATGTGAGCACAGTTACTTCAAAAATAAGGCAGTAGTCCCTAAGAAAGGGCAATTATTTCATCTGGATCACAAGTTTACCACAGAGTGACATTTACAGTCCCTTAACAGGACATCAGTAGCTAATTTGGCTGTCTGTGGTATACCCTTTCCAAAGGTTGCTAACTATGCTAGACATTCATAAATACTGACCATTCTTATAAAAGGATGAGCATCCTTGTCCTCACCATTTGTGGAATGCAACACATGAAGCAATTTCCTTTGTGATTTGATAACATTGTTTAATATCTGAGGGAAGTAACAATCCCAGGTAGAGCAGAAAACAGCCATATATGAATTTTTTTAACATGTCAGTAGTATCCTTAGTAGTGGATGTGATCCACGGAATATTATCAATAGTAAGGCATCAAACATCAGTACCGTGATCTTAGAAGTATAATGTAGTAGTAGGCAAGTATTGACTTTCACTCACTTACTTCAGACTATAGCTCTTCTTTTGGCTTTTGCCACAATAGCTATACATACATACATCTCTCTCTCTCTCTCTCTCTCTCTCTCTCTCTATATATATATATATATATATATATATATATATATTTAAAATGATTCTACTGTGATTCATCAAAAGTACACTTACCTGAATCGCACATCAGTGAACTCACTTCTATGAAAGACCAAAATAACAAACCCCGGATCACCGACAAGTAAACGAACAGTAAATAATCACTTGGCCACCATGGTGAACTTTGCCCTTTCCTCCAATGTAGTGTTGGTGTATTTAGTTAGAGGGGGGTGTTGTGGGGGTATGGGGGTGAAGCCCCCAACTTGGGTGGGTTCGAATGTGTTCCAATTCATTGTTTTGTCATGGTGGACAAGTGGTTACTTACCGTTCATTTACTTGTCGATGATCTGGGTTTCATTATTTTGGTCTTTCATAGAAGTCAGTTCGCTGATGTGCGATTTGGGTAAGTGTACTTTCAATGAATCGATATAAACTCATATAGATACATATATATTCACTGCTACATAGATGATTCCTGTTTATGCCACAAGGTTCAGATAACCAATATATCCACCTTATTACTTTAGGTCTTAAAAAACAGACAGCTAATTAGGCAGTCATTAAATCAATCATGCTGTGATCTGAGATTTACCACCCGTAGGTCGAACAGCATCATTACACTGACAACACTTTGTCTATATCACAAAGTCCAAGGACTGGAAACCTGGTGAACATGCCTTAGTAATTGTTACTTTTACTACAACCATTATGCAGGGCACCTAACAGTCCACGATATTCTAGAAAAGAAGTTAGCTGTTTGGAAGTTACTTTCTTCAATACGTTAACTAGTGAAGTGACAAAAGATACTAATGGTATGGAGGTGTACCCTGCTACCAATGAATGCACAAAATGGTACAGTCACACACCCTGCTACCAATGAATGCACAAAATGGTACAGTCACATACCCTGCTACCAATGAATGCACAAAATGGTACAGTCACATACCCTGCTACCAATGAATGCACAAAATGGTACAGTCACATACCCTGCTACCAATGAATGCACAAAATGGTACAGTCACATACCCTGCTACCAATGAATGCACAAATGGTACAGTCACATACCCTGCTACCAATGAATGCACAAAATGGTACAGTCACATACCCTGCTACCAATGAATGCACAAAATGGTACAGTCACTGCCTTTTTTTCTGGCAAGACCTGTATATGTACAAGATATTCAATCAGCTTTTACAGAGCCATACAGTTTAAGTTTTAGATATAATTTATGGATAATTCTGATGAGCAGACACAGGCGTTGAGTGCAAAGATGGCTTCCACTGAAGTTTGTCAATCTTTCTTAGTGCATTCATGATGGAAAAATGTCAGCAACACTGTAGTAACACTTGAAACACAGTAGAAAACCTTGGCTATGTCCCTAGATAAATGCAAGTCTGGGAGAAGCATTAGGTCACACAGATGTCAGCTGCAAAAGGGATGTAAAAAGGAAGATATACATCAACAAACAGACTCTACCTTCCCCTACAGATGGGACTGGGACAAGCTAACGCAGATAATGTAGTCTTCAAAATTGCATCTTTTTTATGTATATTACCTTGGTTTCACAAATTTAAGAAAGGGTAGAAGGAATGGGTAGAAAACTCCCTGACATTTTAAAGGCTCATAAAGTTTTATTCTTGGCTTTCATAAGTAAGCTAAGGTCAGAGTTAATGTTAGCAGAAACCCTTTAGCAAAAAGGCTTCTTGTCCTGACCATAGATTCTAGGCTATATGAGCTCAAGGGATAAGAGACAAGCCGATAATAGACATACAGAATACTGTTAAAAATGATGCTGCTTTTCACCAGATGTTAGACTGATAATAGTATTAGCTTCTCAATTTACATTTTTGTTTATATTTACAAAGACCTAGACCTATGACTGCATTAACGCTAGCACACAAAAAGCTAAGCTAAGTGTTACCTGCACAACATAGCCCCCAGGATTCAAGAAGCTCGGCGCAAGGATGGTTTTAGCCTTGTGCCGAGCATCCTCACTACAGATGGCACAGCAGCGCCATATGAATATGTATGAGGGCTCAATGCCGCACCCTTGACATGCACAGGAAACATGTGTGAGTGCAGGGGGCATGTACAAGTGCTCTACGGAGGCATAAATATGCCCCGACACTTGCAAAACCTACTATGCCTACTAGTAGAGCCCGCCCCTAATAGTAAGTCAGTAAGTCAGTGTCCGTGGATACCGAAATGTATGCTAAGAGTGTCCACGAACAGTGAAATAAAATCAAAGTAGTAAACACACAAGCACGTAGTGGAATGTAGAGCCCTGTCCCTAGAACTGTCACAATTAGATTCCCTGTCCCCGTATCCCTATTATACATTCGAATTGCAGCAATAGCGAAGGTGTAAGCAAAGTGCAGCATGTCTGCATGTCGCCACCCTCTGCCGAGCGTAGCGTACACATCATATTCATTCAAATAGAGGAAAAACATGCAGAATCAATGTAAGTGTCAATAGTGTATTGTTTAGAGCATCCGCCTATCAAACAGGAAGTCACGGTTTGAGCCCAACAATAGCACATATCATTTTCCATGTGGAATGAATGTCATTTTGCCATAAAACTGACATGAGTATCGCATGAGATATTCAACTTAAATATAATTCAAGCAAAGTGGCCCTGTCATAATGAATAAGGTACTAGTAAGCAGGTGTAAGCACAAATAAGCAGCAGTAAACACATATACGTACCAGTAAGCAAGTCTGAGTGCACATGCGTGGGTCTAAGCAGTGCCCAGCATAGGAAATGTATGTAAGTATATACAGATATATAATATATATATATATATATATATATATATATATATATATATATATATATATATATATATATATATGAAGAAAGAATGACGTAACAATAAAGCATGCAAAAGGAATGAGATGGGAATCAGCAGCAACCCCAGTATTATATAGCGCTGTCAGCATATGTCATATCCAGCTGGGCAGGAGTGAGCAAAGCACTGCTACTCACACCACAGGCAGGATATTGGGAGTAACATTGTTGATTTGCTAAGTCTACTTTACACACAGAGGTAGTACCTGGTGGGACTACCCAAAAATTGATAGACCATTTGGCCTTCCGACCATTACACAAGCAAAGGCAGGTATGTTCAAGGACTAAATGGTGGGAGAGCCTGAGAATACATGCTTTGGGACAACATACGTGTAGGGCCCCTAACGCTCTGGAGAGGGCAATATGTGGAGGTGTGTCATGGCTGCGATAACAAGTGGACAATTGATGGTATGCATGTATTTTGAACACGGGTGGAGTGGAGGAACTATGGGTATGAAATTATGGAGCCAGACATGCCAGGGTTGGATGGGCTGGTTCAAATTGGACTGTCCCATGGAGGTCAGTGAGTTTGTTATAGGTATATATGCATACACACATGCAGACATCAATATGTAGAAGTACATTCTCTGAAACACATTCATTCCATTTGCAGACATAAATAACATAAATGTGCCCTTACAAACCTCAACAGTAGATAGAATAATAGGTTGTGCATAAGAGGGAAGGGACGAAACTGCTAAAATGCAGAAGTGTGTACAATGTCCAAAGTCAGTGCTGTGCTGTAAATAATCAAATGTGAGGACTTCCCACACATGGAATCATTCCTGTGATCTGCCTGCTACGGCAACGCCAATTACTAAACCAGTCAATTTGTAAAAGAAATACGCCGAACACGTACATAATTAGGCTCTCATGTGTAACGTGTGCATTACCACATAGTCATACTTATTAATGTATTGTAGTGTCATATTAAGGGGAGTAAGGATGTAATGAAGAATAGAGTCTAATCTTGACATAAACACATGCGTGTCCCATGTCGGACAACCCAAAAATTGCGAATAGTATTCTTTTGGTCGCTCACGTCACCAATGTTTGTGGACTAAACGTTTGGGAGTTCTGAGGATATGTGGAGTGAGTCAACTGATGGGATGGGTCTATAGGAGTAGGGAGTGGCCAGTGTATAGTGGTGTGGATATACTGTGAATCCGACTGAAGAATGGATGACAGCAGTGTTAGGGAGGCATTGGGGTGTGTGTTTGGGGTACCAGGAGCCATGGGTATATGGGTATATATGCAAATGAAGCAGCACAGCAATAGTATATTGATTAGAGCAACCCCCTAATGAACAGACATTCGCGTACCGAATCCCACTGTATCACATACCATTTACCATCGGTAATCCGTACATGGACATATTGCGACATCTGTCTGCTGTATAACCTGCAAATTATCAATTAAAAGTTAACTGGAGTGAAGTGTTGGTGTCATAATGAATAAGGCACTAGTAAGCAGGTCAAGCATATATAAACACCAGTAAGCATGTGTAAGTGCGTTTGCGCGGGGTATGCATTGCTTTACAGACACACACACAAATACTTAAATATAACTATATATATACATATATATATATATATATATATATATATATATATATATATATATGTTTATATATATATATATATATATATATATATATATTTATATATATATATATATATATATATGTGTGTGTGTGTGTGTGTGTGTGTGTGTGTGTGTGTGTGTGTGTGCGTAGATATACACAGATATACAGCTATGATAGGAAACAGCACACTAGAATGACATATGTTCACAGGCTATGCCAATGGAAGTGAGGAGCCCAAGCAAGAAACATGAAACACGTAGCATGACCTTCTACCCCTCCCAAGCCGGACTCGGGCAACATACATACAAACAATGTAAAGAGTCCACTGCTCCCCAGACCACAGGCAGGATGCAACCGGGGGGGGGTACACAGTGCACCCGTGAATTCTAATCTTGGAACACAGACTGGAGCGTCCCTTACGGGACACCCCAAAAATTGCCAAGACCAGAAGAAGGTGATAGACCGGCCATTCTGGCTGGGGTGTATACATACTCAGAATACAAGGGTGGGAAATCTTTATGACCCATGGGCTGAGACAATTGTATGAAATGGGTCCCATGAAGTGGAGAGTGGGCATTGTGTAGTGGTGTGTCCAGAACAGACTAGGACCTAGAGTAAGGATGGGTGCTGTTGAGGAGGTGCAGGTGGGGGAACTATGGGTAGCTACTTATGGGTCTAAGTGTGCAGGTGTTGGCTGATGTGGGCCTATATGTACAGCCCTAGGGATGTAAGCGAATGTGTTCATTGGGCAGAGGCATCACCCAACGAGCAACCACACCCATTACGAGTCCCACTGCAGCAAAGTGTAATCTATATGGCAAGGAATGGAATAAATTCAAAGAAAGCCAGCAGACAGAATCCTGGTGAATAAATCCATTTATTGGAGAATAAAATCCATCCAGTAAAGACAGCAAAAGCACACAGACCGGTTTCGGCTGGTTAATACACACAGCCTTCTTCAATGTAAAACAAATAAATCCAAAACTGTCATTCAAATACATTTTGTACTCTGCCCATCTGACATTATTCCTAACAAATGCCTTTTTTCTTTTAGAAAAGGCAGGAATTTAAGTAGTTGCTTTAATCTTTATAAACATACGCATGAGCATGGCAATTTGGAACCGATTCAGACTACACTCACAGGTAGTATTCCTTTAGGCTGTTACCCCTGTGGTCATTGTGTTAACTGTAACAAAATATGCAAAACAAAGCAATTTTCTAGCAAAAATTCTCCTATAGTGTATGATATTAGGTTTTTTGCTAATTGCAATACAGATTGGGTTATTTACCTGGCTACATGCACATGTGGGGCATTTTATGTGGGACAAACGTCCAGACCATTAAGACTTAGGATCTCAGAACACATCAGTAATATTAAGAAGGGCAGAGTACATAATGCTCTATTCAAACATCAGGTAGTTCATCCAACTGCTAACCTTTTATTCACCATAATTGACATTATTAAGGGTAATAAACAAAACAAAACTGGCTGGCATTCTCTACTTAGTTCCAAAGAGAAAAAAATGGATCATTAAGTTAGGTGGTTTATTTCCACCAGGATTAAATGAGCAGTTTTAGGCGTAACCAATCACATTCTTTTGTTGGGTATTTAAATGACAGTTTTGGATTTATTTCTTTTACATTGAAGAAGGCTGTGTGTATTAACCAGCCGGAACCGGTCTGTGTGCTTTTGCTGTCTTTACTGGATGGATTTTATTCTCCAATAAATGGATTTATTCACCAGGATTCTGTCTGCTGGCTTTCTTTGAATTTTTGCTTACTTATTTTAAGCCATGCAGTTGCCTCCGCGCAGGAAGTTCCCTTTTACTGTAAGGAATGGAATAACCAGATGTAGACGTATATATGTAGAGGTATGTGTGTGTATATCTATCCATAGCAACATAGAGATAAGCCTCTCCTTCTCCGTAGTACAAATGTATACATACAGAGACAGAATACAGATGCATACCCACATATAAATATATACATATGCAGGCACCCATAGACCATATGTTGTGAGGTATATGTATATATATATATATATATATATATATATATATATATATATATATACAACAAAATATAAATATACATGTATGGATACATATACAGATATATCTGTATATAGTAATGTAAATATATATATATATATATATATATATATATATATATATATATATATAGATATATATATATATATATATATATATATATATATATATATCTGTGACTGTAAATATACACATGTATATAGCTAGGATATGATACAGCAGTTACGAGTAACATATGTTCACAGGCTGTGCATATGGGGGTGAGGGGTCTAATAAACAAACGTGCAACATGTAGCATCAACCCCCCCCATCCCCCCGCTAGGCCGGTGAGACATACAGACACACAATAAAGGTAAACACACCACTGCTTCCCAGACCACTGGCAGGATACTACCAGTGGGAGAGACCTGCCAGGTCTAATCTTGAAACATAGACATTGATGTCCCTTGTGGGACACCAAAAATGAATGATCGGAGGCAGTCCCAGTAATGACTTATCAAGCCAGCCTGTAGATGTACACGGACCAGTAGGTTGTGCAAGCCTGATAACCCATGGGTCGACACAACGTACATGTGTCCTGACACGGGGAGAGTGGGCAGTGTGTAGTGGTGTGCTTATACCCCACCTGCACCCACAGTAAGGATGAGTGCTGTAGAGGAGTGGCAGGTGGGGGAACTATGGGTATGCAATTATGGGCCTAGGCGTGCAGGTGTTGGCTGGCGCAGTCATATTAGGACCGCCACGGGGATGTAAGTAATATTCCGACATGGGCATAGCTGATGCCCATACCTCTCAACCCCTAAGAGCACATCCACTGGACAGGACATAAACCATTGGGGGAACAAATAGGGACCATACCTCTGAACTGTCCCCGATTTCCAGGGACGTCCCAGATTTCATCTCGGTTTCTAACTCTGCTCCACTTAATCCCTCCTAAAACTAGTGACATTTGGAGGAAAGGTGGTGAATTACATGTAATGCATAATGACAACGATTAAGAGTTATAAACATCATTTACCTCAGAAAATGTGTATGAATTCATATGCTCTGAGTCTGTCAATGTGTCAGGTTAATAGCACCAATAATTTAAATGTGTCCCTGATGTTGTTATGCCATGTCCCTGATTCAATTTGTATATTTCCCCAATCGTATGAGAAGTCTGATAGTGACAGAAAGGACATATTCCACTGACAACCTTAGAAAGATGATAGAATATTAGCTATGCAGTAGCATGACTCGGCTGAAGGATGTGGGTTCCAAAACCCAATTACTTGTTTGTATTGAAGAGTGTCAGTTCCCATGTATTAGCCAGATGGGTGCAGATTGTAAGAGGAACACAACAATAATATGAATCAAACTCTGGACAGGCCGCGGATTCCGTACAGTCGAATGGCATGCTGTCGCCTAATGGGCAGCCATTTCTGATACTGTAGGCAAGTAATCCGATGTAATAGGCATCACAAGGTAATATTGTAGTCCTCACTCCCACACAGGGGCGTGAGTGTCAGATGCAAACACCAAATGCAGTGCATTTGCAAGTGCGGGAGCAAGCGGGTGTAAGCCTGTTTGGCAGCCAGTATGCGAGTATTAGACTGGTAAAGCAATGTAGAGGCTAACTGAGAGTAAGAAACTGTAACCAGAGGTTAGCATTGCTTAACACCACACAAACCCATGCAAACCCACTCACAACTGCTTTAATGTGCCTTAATCACACCATATCCAATGGCCTTGTTCTGCCCAGCAACAAAATAAACAGCCTCTGCAAGGCTCGAAACCAGGACCCTGCACCCACAGCTATTGCGATTTACCACTAAGCCATGACAGATATACAGACATCAGACCTTATCACAAACATATCATCCAGCGCAGTCATTCAACAGTATAGGAAATGTATTCCATCATGTAGATGTATGTGTGAGTGTTTATGTCCAGCATATAGATACATACATATATATAGATATATCAAGAACATCCCATGTGACAAAAAAGCATTACAAAGGAATGAAAAGGGAAACACCAGCAATGCCTGTATTATGTACTGGTGTTGTCCTATGTAATATCAAGACTCCCTCAGACAGACATGTGTCATTCATACATGCAAACATTTGTACATTGGCCATATACATCACTCTGTGCATGTTATTTACATTAACACAACAGTTCCTGTCCAATCATTATGTGAGAACAGTACTCTTGCAAGGTAATGTGTGCGACATCATCATCATGATAAAGGTAAATGGGGTAACCATAGAGGGACTGGTGGTGTTGTGTGTACAATGGGGTCGTCTGCATCACGTGTCCCTGGAACATTTAGGAATCATGTGCATACCAGGATCATGTGCCTGAGAGACAGGGGTGAGGACAACGAGTATGTTGTGATGCATATTAAAAGGGTTGCATGTGTCCAGTGGACACATGTGTGAAATGGACAGCTATGTATGGGGCAAATGTTGTTCTAGG
This sequence comes from Protopterus annectens, assembly GCF_019279795.1. Taxonomy (NCBI): domain Eukaryota; kingdom Metazoa; phylum Chordata; order Ceratodontiformes; family Protopteridae; genus Protopterus; species Protopterus annectens. The sequence continues at coordinate 93,294,309 of NC_056746.1, read as the reverse complement.
AACCGACTGGCCTTTTGTTTCCACAGGGTGAGAGTGGGATGTGGGGGAAGGAGAGTAGGTATGCTCGTGGAGGATAGGTAGGGTAGGATAACAAACAAGACAGCATACAGGGTTGATATATGACACATGTGGTAGGATACACCTCAGACGGGGAGGGGTGTTCGGCATTCACAAGCCCATGAGCCCCCAGATGGAAACAGTGGGATGGAGGTCCCCAGCCATGGGCAGCCACAACTGCACCAAAATAGCTGCAAAGGTGGCAGTGCTGGGGGATGTCTAGGAGGGGCAGCCTCACCCTGTAAATGTGACACTCTGCCCTTGAGCTGGCGTATCTGACCTCAAAACCCCTTATTGAGCCCCCTATGCACCACATCCAGGACTGTACGACAGCGGACATGTCCCTGTCTGGACCTGCTCCCAGGGGACACAAGCCCCATCCTCAGTGACGGTACCACCAGAAGACTGTGTAGAGCCAACAGAGATGGAGATCCAAGGCTGGGCCCCAGATGTGCTGGTGCCCGATGCCATGGCCAGCTGAAGTGGGACAGGAGGTCCTGCCGGGACCTCCAAACCCATACAGCCTATGGTGTTGCAGTTTAAACACAGATATGGCTTAGTAATAGTCAACAGCATTCAGGATTACTTATAACAGTATGCATAGATATGACCATCAACCCAACACAACAGATGGTATACATTTGCAGAGAAAGCACAACACGTGCATATATACTGCATGACATCTGTACAACATGTAGAAGACTTGTGACTGCAGCTATGAACAGTGGCCCATTATTGGCATGTCACTGAGAACCCCAGACAGTGTCTGTCATACCACTGTTTCATGTGACATATGTCCAATCAGGTATGCGATGGCAGTAACACATCACTATCACCATGTACTGGCTGCAATCCTCAGACTATGCTACTGATGTCCACAGATGTGTGTTCAGTGAGTAACACAGGAAACAAATGGTTCCACACATTGACCAGTCCACAGGTGGCCCTACAGATGGGAGTCCCTCACAAACAGAGCACTGTCTTGTCAGTTTTAAAACATGCAGAATAGCCATTACCACACACACCTTGTTAAACAAGCAGTTGTCTCAATGAAGCATAG
>NC_056746.1:93278192-93288192 GCF_019279795.1 Protopterus annectens | reverse complement strand
TTGATAGCAGGTTGTGGACAGTGGCATTATATGTGGAACAGTGGCAATATGCAAGCATAATGTGTGAGTCACCTTGTGTAATGGTACTGAGGTGCAGGAGTCAAGATGACCTCTCCTGGCTGCGTTAGTAGTTGGCATTATTATCAGGACTTCTACCCTAAGTATATCTCACATTGGTCATATACACAAGTTCTGCCGCTGTCCATCACCTTACATGGGGCATTTGCTAGCCAAGGTTTGCAAGGTTATAATGGGCATGCTCATACACTTAGTAACAAAGGGCTTGTTGGATGCATTGACTCAGATTACACAAGGTGGCAGTGGGTGCGCTCATACACTCAGTAGCACAGGGTCGTTTGGGATGCACTCCAATTCTAAAAAATGAAGGCCACAGTGTGCATGCTCAAACACGTACATATACAGAACACGGTGTAATGGACTCCTATTGTAAACACACAGGTTTACAGTTAGGTACATCTTACCTGTCAGTATATCTGCACATCATACTGGTTTACTACCTGATACCTGTATGTGGCCTGTAAATAATATATCTGTGTCTGTGCTGTGTGATACACATGCATAAATGTACATTAAGTACTGACATATATATGTTACGTATACACATTCATGCATGTGTGGACATGACAGACAATAAATTACCTGAGTCGCACAGGTGGATGCTACCTACAGCATGTGTCACACACCTTGCTGCCCTGAAAGGCATACATTGATAGCAGGTTGTGGACAGTGGCATTATATGTGGAACAGTGGCAATATGCAAGCATAATGTGTGAGTCACCTTGTGTAATGGTACTGAGGTGCAGGAGTCAAGATGACCTCTCCTGGCTGTGTTAGTAGTTGGCATTATTATCAGGACTTCTACCCTAAGTATATCTCACATTGGTCATATACACAAGTTCTGCCGCTGTCCATCACCTTACATGGGGCATTTGCTAGCAAGCACATTAATGCCATGCGCAGTGATGTCATGGTATGGGTGGCAACTGCTAGACCAAAACAATGAGCCAATGTCCTGCTGTTATTATGAGGTTGTCCAGTGTCTATCATTCCAGGCTGTCATGACCGAACGATGAGCCTTCAACACAGAGCAAATGCATTCATGTTACACGTGTGTGTGGATAATACCTAGGTCGCATTTACCCATATAGCCACATTCCAAGGCAAATGTCCTACACACAGAAGCAACACCCTGACACCTACATGACAATTGCATTGGATGCTTATGCTAACCCATGCTAGATGTGTGGCTTTAGTAATCCAATTGCTCAATGTAGAACCTACAATGGGGAATACCGACATCTGTGCAGTGAGGAACACCTGGCTGAAGGCTCTTTAGTGCACAATTGCACTACCACCATATAACTCAGATCCAGACATGTGGGCCATAACAGTGGTATGGACCATACCAGGTGGTGGTATACACATATTCATAAAGGCTACTCACATGTAAAGACCACTACTCCGACATAACGCATCACAGATGAGTCAGGTACAGGTGACAGTGGAAAATGCTGCAGTCTAGGTTGTATCCTCATATACATCCACCACCTTGTTCCCAGACTACCAACACACATCCATATGTGGTATGACATAGTATGGTAGGCCACAAGATAACCCTTGATTGGTGGACTGTACCTAGGCCTACATCAACTGTGCAAAGTACCCATGTACAGACACAGCTGCATAATGTGTTATGCAATGCAATAATACCACTGTTTGTAACCAGCTCAGTTGTATACATACCAGGGTCCCTCGGATGTTGTCAGCATTAACACAGTCGACTGTTGCTGTACACCAGTAAACAACACCCTCCTGGTTGGATATGACCTAACCATACCTGCCCTAGATATGTACATCCCACACTCATACAACATAAATTACATTACCATGGCTTTCATTTACCTTTCTACATACAGCTGGCTACAGTCATTACACACATGCACATGGCAGATAGCATGCTAACAGTACATAAGGTTCGATATCTATGCTGACAGAGGTAATATCCCCTCTCTACTGGTCACCCATGACACCTATCATATCATACAACACCCCATGTGGCATGTATGTCTTTAGACATGTCCACCTAATGCAATGCCTTCAAACATACCCAAATAACAGGACCATAGGACCTACACAAGGCCTGTATTGACAGACTCAGGGAAATCCAGCTCTGCACTGTATGTTCTTGAGTAGTCACAGGTGATATGTTCATCACATGTACAGCCATGTGTGGCCACAGCTCCTACATATACCCCATGTCAACAATTGCAAGCCATGCATGCTGTGTGCTGTCTGGACATTAGCCTTAGTACCACAATAGCCAGTACATGCTGGGGTGAGATGTTTACAAGCCACAGACCTCGCACATGCTTGAATGAGTGTACTGCCTAGCTCTAACAGAGCACATTGCTGGCACTCTTCCAGTACATAAACACAAAACCAAAAAGAATATACTAATGAAACAAAAAATGACAGTACCAACTGCAGTCCAAGCATACGTTTCCAAATAACCTTTACTTTGTTAGCGCTTTCATGCAGACACTTTCCGCACTTCTTCAGACAAAGTTACAAACTTGTGATGCAACTTATATAATCACATACACAATTAATTCATTAAACAATTAAATAGTTAAAACCAATTAATTAATCAAGTCTAAATTCATATTTTTAACTATACAGTCACCAAATCTATAAAACTCAATGTTCAGTAAACTTTTCATAATGGAAAAAACTAACATTGTTTGCAAATTCCAACACCGTATTGTAAATATAAAACATAAAAAAGTTTGTTGTCAATAATAAAAATTTTTTTTATATAATTATATATGTATGTATGTTATATTATAATATAAATAATAGAAATAATAGAAATGGCCAAATTGATGTTTCCTGATCTACGCAACTACTGAATAACTAATCTACCTTGCAATCACCCTAAGTTTTAATAAACATTTGATCGAACAAGTCTCATTGAGACCTGGGTGGACTTGTGCATTGGTTTTGAGTTGCCATAATAATTCTTGTTCTTCTAGCAACAAATTCCAAGGACCACCCCTCTGATCTTTTTTAATATGCTGAACCACAAGAAATAAAAATTGATGGTCAGTGTTCATTAATATATGTCTTGCTAATGCATTGAGGGTGTTGTTCTTATTAATAGCATATAAATGCTCGTATATGCGTTGTCTCAATGGCCTTTCGGTTTTGCAGTAAAACATTACATGATTGGCATATTGCTGCATATACTACACCTTCTGTTTGGCATATTTCCATTAATATAATACTTTACTCCTTTGATGTTAAATGTAAGACCAGTTTGAATATGTTTACAGTAATGACAACAGCCACATTTAAACATCCCTTTCATGATTTTATTCTGTTGCAAGGGGCGTTCTAATAACGTTTTAAGGGAAGGTGATCTTTTAAACACTATTCGTGGTTTTAAACCACAACCTTCACTGCATTGTGTGTCTTGTGTAATTAATTCCCAATTTATATTCAGAATGTTCTTAAATTCAAACATGTGTTCATTATATTGAGTTGTCATACAGATACTATAATTAGTAGTATCTGGGTTAGCTACCATTGAAACTGGTGGCTCATCAATTGGTGGGGTACTTGTATCCTGTACTATCATTGTTGTATTATGATTAGTTAATAATGGCTTAATAATCCTTAATAGAGGGTATCCCATAAAACTTATTAACAATTTGATTGGCGAAATAAAATCAAAACGCCAAAATGGTTTACTTCCACCATTATTAACTAATCATAATACAACAATGATAGTACAGGATACAAGTACCCCACCAATTGATGAGCCACCAGTTTCAATGGTAGCTAACCCAGATACTACTAATTATAGTATCTGTATGACAACTCAATATAATGAACACATGTTTGAATTTAAGAACATTCTGAATATAAATTGGGAATTAATTACACAAGACACACAATGCAGTGAAGGTTGTGGTTTAAAACCACGAATAGTGTTTAAAAGATCACCTTCCTTAAACTATTAGAACGCCCTTGCAACAGAATAAAATCATGAAAGGGATGTTTAAATGTGGCTGTTGTCATTACTGTAAACATATTCAAACTGGTCTTACATTTAACATCAAAGGAGTAAAGTATTATATTAATGGAAAGTATAATTGCCAAACAGAAGGTGTAGTATATGCAGCAATATGCCAATCATGTAATGTGTTTTACTTCGGTAAAACCGGCGCCATTGAGACAACGCATATCGGCATTTATGCTATTAATAAGAACAACACCCTCAATGCATTAGCAAGACATATATTAATGAACACTGACCATCAATTTTATTTTGTGGTTCAGCATATTAAAAAGATCAGAGGGTGGTCCTTGAATTTGTTGCTAGAAGAACAAGAATTATTATAAACTCAAAACCAACGCACAAGTCCACCCAGGTCTCAATGAGACTTGTTCGATCAAATGTTTATTAAAACTTAGGGCGATTGCAAGGTAGATTAGTTATTCAGTAGTTGCGTAGATCAGGAAACATCAATTTGGCCATTTCTATTATTTCTATTATTTATATTATAATATAACATACATACATATATAATTATATAAAACAATTTTTATTATTGACAACAAACTTTTTTATGTTTTATATTTACAATACGGTGTTGGAATTTGCAAACAATGTTAGTTTTTTCCATTATGAAAAGTTTACTGAACATTGAGTTTTATAGATTTGGTGACTGTATAGTTAAAAATATGAATTTAGACTTGATTAATTAATTGGTTTTAACTATTTAATTGTTTAATGAATTAATTGTGTATGTGATTATATAAGTTGCATCACAAGTTTGTAACTTTGTCTGAAGAAGTGCGGAAAGTGTCTGCATGAAAGCGCTAACAAAGTAAAGGTTATTTGGAAACGTATGCTTGGACTGCAGTTGGTACTGTCATTTTTTGTTTCACTCTTCCAGTACACATGAGGTGTGTGTACAAATATGATGTGCTACTGTTGACCATTACAGTGCCCTGGCTTCACCATGGCACTGTCAAGTAACAGTTTGTAGGAGCATGACATGGAATAATGCTGTGTGTGTCACGCTGTTACGTGCTGTTGTAATATATGTACACTTGGCTACTCAGTGAAAGTTGTGGTGTCCTACCAGTACATGAATACAACATCCATTATGGTGTAATGCTCGGCTATGTTTCACACATGGCATGGGGAAGGTGTGGAATGCATCCCCTTGACCTGCTAGTGCACGTACTGATGTAGACCGCATATGTGTACTTGTATTGCTGTTTGTATAGATTCCATGTGTGAGCAGTATCTGATGTCTGAAGGTGACTGTTGTCTTAGTACATCATGCTGTTGCAATACAGCCTCAGCATTGCCAACTATATATGGTGATATGCTCAAAGTACAGTAAGCCATACATGAGGTATGGACAGATGTTTGGACATGATTACTAAGTGGTGGGGCTTCTTTGCAGATGAATGATTACTGAGGACAGCTCACTGGTGTGTTACAACCAGTCCTACAATAACCTGTGTACCTGCTAAGATTAGATTTTGTTAATTGAAGTGGAAGACAGACAATGTAGAATGCTGTAAGGGTGACACCGAAGGCAAACCCCATGACGCCTGTAACAGTAATACCTCCCCTGTGCATATCTTGTGCATATATCAGCACAATTGTCAAAGGAAAGAGTCAGTAAGCATTGTACCGGATGTGATAGTGATGTACTGCTGCAGTACCTATCATGAGATAGGCAGGTGTTTGATTCACAGTACTGGCACGTGTGGGTGTGTGTCCATATATGTCACGTATGGTTGGGAATACATCCCACATGTTACCACTCTCCTGAACACTGTTGTTGACACCAGTACAGAGTGAAGTGTAGAAAGAAAGGCATAGGCAGGTGGTTAAACCTCACACATGTAAAGTGTCTGTATGTGTGTGACATAGGTGTATATCTTTGTGAATGCCAGTGTGTGTGTGTGTGTGTGTGTGTATGGCTGTCTGGTTCCTGGTGTGAGGCTGTATTTTACCATAGTGAAATGTTAATGCCCCTTCCCCCATCCACTCAAAGCAGTCTAGCATCCCTGTCGATATCATCAATCGTAGATGGGCATACTAACCGCCTGTTAACATGTACACCATGGGGTGTGACCTGTTGTTACATAGCCTACTGATGGACCCCCCTCCCCACATACACTCACTGCACTGTAGTATCACTGTGGATGTCCTCGATCTTAGCCCATTCTAACTACCGGTACATGTGTAATCTCTGTGGCTCGTCTTGTAATTGCCTAGTACTTTAATGATGATATGCACATAGGCAGGGGTTCTCATCTGAACACTGGCAACTGTGTGTGTGTGTGTGTGTGTGTGTGTGTGTGTGTGTCTGTGTGTCTGTGTGTGTGTGTCAGAGTGTGTGTTACTGTGTCTGGAATCCCTGAGTGTGTGGGTGTGTCTGTGCTTGCATGCTATCATGGCAGTGGGTATTACTGCTTCCCAATGAGAAGCCACTATTTCCACTGGCCTTTACCCTTGTCATCCAGCATACCACTCTTTTACCCACTCCACGCTCCAGGTAACTATACCTGTGATGTCACCCACTATGGATATGATGGTTCTGAACACAGTAGCTTACTACACAGCTATCAAGCTCTTGGATCATTAGAACAGTAAACATAATTGAAACATGGGAAAATATAACTTTGATGTGGAAGCTACAAAGTGCATGCAGGTATTGTCATACTGACCTGTGGGTAGTCAACATGTACATATGGGACTCCTGCAAACACCAACATCCGCAGGCACATGCAACTATACCTGAAAGAGGAAGGCAGAGCGTCAAGATCAACATGCTGTTAGTGTTGTTACACATGATACATACTGTCAAACGTACAAAATGCATTCTAAAACTGCAATACATGGTATGTCTGCTGCCTGTCAACACTACTCAACAATATGAATCTACACTTGTCTACCTAGTATGTTCACCCTGTGCATCAGACCATATGAACATGTCCCTGCATCGATGGTGTGGATAACAGGGATGCAGCACAGGCATCATCATATGCACAGGGTGATAATGTTTGCCTGAGGCCTAGGCTGTGCCATTGGATGACATCATGCGCATGTGTTAGGGCCTGTGATATCATTGGGCATGTGTGGATGTTATGCGTGTGTGTGTGTGTTGAGGTGCCCTTCATTTATTTTCAGTGTGTGTGTATGCATGCACACAGGTCTGGCATGTGGCTGGCCTACACAGGGGTAATATTGACAGCTGCAGACTGTACAAGGCAGGTGTCACAGTTCATGGTGTCTGGCCATGGCCATGTGACCTGCGCCTGCCAGGGGTTGCACGGGCACTACCAGGTAGAGGTCCAGATTGGGTACCGTCTGATGACATATGTCCATTAGAATTATGTCCTTGTTGGGAACATCCAGGACCATGTGCACGTGACCTGCTGTGTCCTGGTGTGGACTGCACATCACCAGCAGCACTGCTGCTGCTACTGCTACTATGGGAGTGGGCATGTGCAGTAGCATGTTCACGTTGACCTTCAACGGGTGATGTAGCTGGCCTACATCCATGTGCCCAATGCCTCACTCCCACCAGATATTCCAGCACAGACATTCCACGCTCAAGGATTGACATGCCATGGTCAAGGACTCCCACCATGTCATCCAATCATCTATCCAAAACATCTGCAAGATGATGGTGAGCATTTGCAAGTGCCTGGATGTTGTCTGTTAATGAATGGACAGCAGCCCTCTGAAGCCTGAGACCATCTTTGTTGTGCCATTCAACACATGCCTGTGCCTCCATTACAGCCCAAAACATGCGTCTGGTGACTCCAGCTGATGTGCTTGGTCTTGCAGGGACATGTTGGCCAGTGGTCCTCCTATGAGCAGTGCTGGGCACATACCTGTGTGGGACATCACCAGTCTATTGACTGGGATCATGGTGTGCAGGCACATCCTCCATAGTCACCACACTTCCCTGTTCCATGCCACCACCCGCCAACTGTCCTTCCTCTATGGCCAGTGGTGATGGGGTATGTGCAGTCAGGGGAACTGTGTGCGAGGATGAGGGGGAGACAGGTGGAATGGCAACCAATGGCACAGATTCAGCCCTGGACAACCCTGCCTGTGCCTCACTCATACTATCATCATCACTGCTAGAGTTTGTGGGGACACTAACATCAGGTGGACCACAGGAGGGCAACACACTTACATCAACACCTGTGAGGGGAAGACAAGAACTGTACATTACAAGTTATACCAGGCACATATAGACAGAGCCACACACAGATAGACAAAGACACACAGACAGACACAGTCGCAGACTGACACACAGACAGACAGACAGACAGACAGACACACAGACAGACAGAGACACACACAGACAGACAGGCATAGACAGACACACACACACACACAGACAGAGACATACAGACAGACATACACAGGCAGACAGACACACAGACAGACACGCACAGACAAACAGACATAGACAGACACACAGACAGGCAGAGACACACACAGAGAGACAAACACACACACACACACACACAGACAGACACACACACAGACACAGTGACACACAGAGACACACAGTGACACACAGACACACAGACAGACACACAGACATATAGAGACACAGACATACACAGCCACACAGACAGACACAGACACACACAGACAGACACACACAGACAGACACAGACACACACAGACACACACACACACACACACACACACACACACATATAGACAGAGACACACAGACACACACACAGACACAGAGACACACAGAGACACACCGAGACACACAGACAGACAGACAGACAGAGACACACACACAGACTGACAGTGGCACACAGACACACACAGACACGCACGCTACATGCAGGTGATATGGCAGATGACATTCAGCTTAGACAATTATAGTTTCAGCTTAGGCAATTATATTGGTAGTTATCATACATCCCTGAGTTTCACACAACAGCATGCATGTGGTATAGCAGACAGCATGCACCTTACAGAATTATACTGGTGGTTAGCATACATAACTGTATTGCACCATTTGTGTTAGTAGCCTATGCCCCATACCTGCATCACAATACATGCACTTTGCACCATTGCACTGCACTGCCATGGTGTGTGCAACATGCAGCACATGTTAACAGACCATCGCTGACCTTTGTACATCTGCCACTGATGCTTTGTGTTGGCCACAGCCCCTATGTGTGAGGACATGAGCAGTAGGGTATGTTGACTGCATACTATGTTTGCCTGAGCCCTAGCTTGCATATCTCCCCCAAAGCAGGGCATGTCTGTTCAACATTATTCCGCCTACCCTTGAGCTGAGTCTAGACATTGTGCATGTGGCTATACACACGTTTGACATGGCTGTCCCTACTTTGCAATGGTGCCACAGACCAGCACATGTTTACAGTACACCGGCCTGCTGTGTGGTGTATGACCTTGCCAATCACATGTAGTATGACATGTCTTCTGCTGACGTGTTGAATGACATGCATACATGTGTAACACAATGGTATCCTTTCCAATCTACAGTACGGTAATGGTGTCCCAATGCAGGGACGTGTTATACTAACATGGGCCTTCAGCTGATGCAATGTTGTCTGTCCACCCTACAAATATGCAGGGACATACTGCACATTGAGCTGATGTGCATAGCCATTGCAGGGCATCATGTGGCTTCACAATTGCTATACAGTGTGAGCTACTGACACAGTTCATAGCCATGACTATGTTCACATACAATACATATCTAATGTGGAACGTGATTCACGTCACCGAGGTGTGTACACAATAAACCCTAATGTGGAATGCATGACACAGGTCACAGAAGGGTATACGGATGACACCCCTGCACATCTGTAACCATATTACTGATACCTGGCAACTATGCCCACATGGCTAACTTGCAAGTACTCTATGTCACCACCA
>NC_056746.1:93235623-93247487 GCF_019279795.1 Protopterus annectens | reverse complement strand
CACTGGTCCTGACTTTAAGTTTACACAAAAGCTGTAACTGAAGTATTGAATATTAGAAAATGGAATTCAGTATCTAAACCAGCTGTAACTGAAGTATTGAATATTTATTTTAAAGCGGAAACGTAATTAGAAGTGAGATCCCTAGAATAAGGAAGCAGCAAATTATACAGAAACAAAAGGGAATTGTGGAAACAATGCACACAGAAAAATGTTCAGAAGGAGGAGGAAGAGTGAGGTTAAAGGTAAGGCATGAATTGAGCAATTTTGTAATGTTGGAGTGAATGATTGTTAGAAAAAACACATAAGTAATGTATAATGTGTGTAAATGAAAAATGTTAATATGATTTGCTTGCTTTACTATTTATCGATTTATATATGCCTATATCTTAACTGATAAGTTAATAAAGGTGTTTATGAACAGGTCATCGCTAGTTAACATCCCTTTATCAGCAGGCAGTGTTCTAACTCAGCTCTCCACCTCAGTATCTACCCTCTTTAAATCTTCAGGTCCTCCTTGGGTAACTTCCTTACATTACTCATGTAAGCACAAAACAGATGATAATATTAAACAGTACTCTTGAACAAATCTAAATTATAACGATAACCAAAGCTGTTCCAATATTATGAAAAATGTTGTTACAAAACCCAAATAAAATGAAAGAGAACAAGGCTAGACTAACATGGAATCAGTTGTATGGTTATAACGATAATATGCTAATCAGTTATATACCATTCAAATAAAAACATCTTGCATTTCACACCAGATAAGTATTTTAATTTAGTTTAGTTTAGTTGTTAACCAAGTAACTGAACTTGTTATCATGGTCCCTCACAGACCCTAAATAAGGAATTCTTAACTTTATAAATACAACTGGAACAAGTTTCCAATTCAGATCAAGCAATGTGACACACTATCTTCCTTTAAGAAGGAATTAGACAACTGAATGTGTATTCATACTCCCAGGAGTGAATGGCCTATCACTCCTTGAAAAACAAGCTAAAGTCTAAGGAGGGATACTACCAAGGCATAACCGGATACCTTTACATAAAGTTCTTATAACATCCTCTATTTAACAATATATATTCCCAGCTTAGGGATATGTTACTGTAATAATTGTATAACTTACACCTAAGCTCATATTATACTATTTCTTGCTGTATGTCCTTTTCATGTTCTGTAACAACATTTCCCGCCTTTGTCCCTTCTCCAGTCAGTACAAATGATTTTGATCTCACTGGGGCACTAATGCCTGCCTTAGGTTGGACAGCCGCCAGCTAAATAGGTGCTATCTCACCATGGTCCACTTGCTTGGCTGGGTGTGTGGGGCTTAAGGAACCCCAAACAGGTGAAATGTTAATCATACACCTGGAAAAACAAAAAAGCAACAACATAAACCAGTCTTTAGGCTAGGCACATGGAACATAAAGACTATGACTCCAGGCCTTACATAAGATCTACAGAACATCAATAATGTTTGGTAGACAGTTGTCATTAACAGCAAGCTGAGCAGATTATACATGGACATTGTCACTCTCTGAGAAACAAGGCTGTCATCTATTGGATGTCTCAGAGCGAAGGACTTTATGTTTTTCTAGTATGGAAAGCTTCCAGTAGAGACCAGAGAACATGGTGTTGGATTCACAATCAGAAACTACCTCATTGGCTCAGTCATACCACCAAATATGGGAAATGACAGACTGCTGAAAATTCAGCTACAAGCACCAGTGGCCATGGCCAATGTCTCCATCATCTATGCTCTTACTTTAACTTCTACCCAGGAAGTCAAGGACCAGTTGTATGACAAACTTAGTGCTGCCATCAGTGAGGTCCCTTCCTATGAACAAGTATTCATTGTTGGCAACTTTATTGCCAGAGCTGGCAGTGACTATCACAGCTGACCATCTTGTCTGGGACAGTTTGGAACAGGAAAGATGAATGAAAACAGAGAACATCTCCTTGAACTTTGTTCCAATGTGACCTCTGTGTAAGCAACACCTTCTTCAGTGTCAAGCCCCAGCACAAAAGTTTTGTGGCAACACCCAATATTGAAACATTGGCACCAGCTTGCCCTCACCAAATGCAGTTTAGGCAGTGTCAGGGTAACATACAGTTACCACAGCTCAGACTGTGATACTGACCACTTACTTGTGTGTATTAAGGTGAACATCCAGACACAAAAGTTCTTTCACTCTAAAAAAGAAGGGAGGCCGCACATTGACATAGGCAAGACTCACGACCCTTAAAAAGTACACAAATTTGTTCAAGCACTTGAAAAAGCCTTGCCCTGCCTGGATGGCACTGACACCACCGAGAGATGAGAAAAACTACAGGTTGCTATCTATAACACTGCACTATCTGTCTTTGGGAAAAAGGCAGTCTAGTGTGCTGATTGGTTTGAAGCCCAAACTGAAGTGCTGACACCCCTGATTGAGAAAAGAGACACACAGTAGCTGCATACAGGTCTTCGCCCAATCAAGAGAACTTACAGGCACTTCATTGTGCTCCGAGTCAGATGCAGCAGGTAGCTCGGCATTGTGTAAATGATTATTGGCTTCAACCTTGCTTCAAAATTCAGCAGGCTGTGGGCAATGGTAACACGCAAGGAATGTACGATGGGATCATGCAAGCCATTGGTCCATTGAAAAGAAAGATTGCACCACTAAAGTTGGCTACAGACAAGATCTTGAAAGACAGAACCTAGCAGATGAAACACTGAGTGGAGCACGACTAGCAGCTGTGTGCCAGAGAGACCACAGTTATGCAGAGACCTCCGAATGCCAATGAGCCTCTGCTAACTATGACTGAACTCAATGCTGAGCCCACCTTGGAGGAATTCAATGATGCACTAAAAGTATTGCCTTCTGGAAAAGCCCCCCGGAAAGATGGCATTCTCTCAGAAATCCTTAAATATGCCAGTGGTACCCTAATTTCAGAGCTGCATGTAATACTTTGCCAATAATGGAGAAAAGGTAGTGTACCAAAAAATATGAGGGTTGCCAACTTAGTTACCATCTATAAAACAAGAGTGATAAAAGTGATTGTATCAACTATCATGACTTCTTCCTTCTCTGCACTGTGGGGAAACTGTTTGCACATGTTTTCCTGAAGAGGCTCCACATTCTTGCAGAGAGAGTTTACCCTGAATCTTAGTGTAAGTTCAGAGCTGAATGGTCTACTATCGACCTGGTTTCCTCTGTTATGCAACTACAAGAAAAGTGCAGGGAGGAGAACCAACCTCTGTATATCGCTTTCTTTGATCTGACCAAAGCATTCAACATTGCCAGTAAGAAAGGTCTGTTTTTGATTATGGAAAAGATTGGCTGTCCTTCAGCACCCCAACACTGCTTAGCATTATCAGGGCCTTCCATGAAAGCATGAAGGGGATCATCATGTATGATGGAGCCACATCGGAGCCTTGTGAGATTATCACTGGAATGATGCAGGGGCATGTACTGGCTCCAGCATTGTTTGGTATCTTCTTTTCACTTCTGTTAAAATTTGGTTTCAGAACTGCTACAGAGGGTATCTTTCTCTGAACCAAAATGGATGGAAACCTTCTTAAATTGTCAAGGCTTAGATTGAAGACAAGGGTACTTAGGAAGAGTCTAAGGGAGTTCCTGTTCACTGATGATGCAGCTATTGCTGCTCACACTCAGCAGGAACTTCAGTCACTCATGACTTTTTGCAGATCCATGCATGGGATTTGGACTCACAATCAGTTTAAAGAAGACCCAGATGATGGGTCAAAATGTGGATGATGAGCCATCACTCAGGGTGAGTGACTATGAGCTGGAGGATGTTCATGAGTTTGTGTACCTAGGCTCTGATCTCTTGACACTTGTCATGTGCTAGTCAGATCTGCAAGCACATTGGAAAAGCCACCACAATGTTTTCTAGGCTGAAAATAGAGTATGGACTAATAATAAGCTTACTATGCACACCAAGGTGCAGGTTTACACAGCCTGTGTTTTCAGCACATTACTGTATGCCAGTGAAACGTGGACTTTGTACTCGAAACAGGAGCAGCAGCTTGATATATTCCATATGCGCTGCCTCAGTCGCATGCTTGGTAACAATGTATTCCATATGCACTGCCTTAGTAGCATGCTTGGTAACAATGTATTCCATATGTGCTGCCTTAGGAGCATGCTTGGTAACAATGTATTCCATATGCGCTGCCTTAGGCACATTCTTGGTAACAATGTATTCCATAAGCACTGCCTTAGGAGCATGCTTGGTAACAATGTATTCCATATGAACTGCCTTAGGTACATACTTGTTAACAATATATTCCACATGCGCTGCCTTAGGTGCATACTTGGTAACAATGTATTCCATATGTGCTGCCTTAGGAGCATGCTTGGTAACAATGTATTCCATATGCGCTGCCTTAGGAGCATACTTGGTAACAATGTATTCCATATGCACTGCCTTAGGTACATACTTGTTAACAATATATTCCACATGCGCTGCCTTAGGAGCATACTTGGTAACAATGTATTCCACATGCGCTGCCTAAGGCGCATGCTTGGTAACAATGAATTCCATATGCCCTGCCTTAGGCACATACTTGGTAACAATGTATTCCATATGCGCTGCCTTAGGGTCTATATTAGATCACTGAATGCTTAAAAAAGCGAACGGTGATTAATCGACCCTATGTAAGCAAAAGCTTACAATCTCAAACTGTCAGAACAGCGATTTTTTTCCTAGGGAAAAAAAATTGCTGTTCCAAAACACATAGACAGAACACAAGCAGACCAAACAAACAGCAATCCACACACATACACCTAAAATCTGACACCTAACCCTACACTAAACTATATACACACCACTAACTATCCACTTACCTTAACCCAAACCCTAACCCTAAGGTCCGTAACTATCGCACACTCACCTCACTCACTCCCTAATCCTAAATCACCTAACCTGTCCTAACCCTCACATCCACACAATCGCACGCATACCTAACCCGCGCCCTAACTCTAACTCACCTAACCCGCCTTAACACTCACATCCACACAATCGCACACTTACCTGAACCCAACCCGTAACTTTCCACCACAGCATTGAAAATACCGAAGCAACAGAAACGGGCAACCAAATTCTTTCCCTAGGAAAAAATTTGGGTTTCTGTTGCTTCAGTATTTTAAGCTTGCGCTTACATAGGGTTGATCAATCACCATTCGCTTTTTTAAGCATTCGGTGATTTAATATAGACCCTTTCCTTGGGTACATACTTGTTAACAATATATTCCATATGCGCTGCCTTAGGCGCATACTTGGTAACAATGTATTCCATATGCACTGCCTTAGGGGCATACTTGGTAATAATGTATTCCATATGCACTGCCTTAGGCGCATACTTGTTAACAATGTATTCCATATGAACTGCCTTAAGAGCATGCTTGGTAACAATGTATTCCATATGCACTGCCTTAGGTACATACTTGTTAACAATATATTCCATATGCATTGCCTTAGGTGCATACTTGGTAACAATGTATTCCATATGCGCTGCCTTATGCGCATGCTTGGTAACAACGTATTCCATATGCGCTGCCTAAGGCACATACTTGGTAACAATGTATTCCATATGCACTGCCTTAGGTACATACTTGTTAACAATATAGTCCATATGCGCTGCCTTAGGCACATGCTTGGTAACAATGTATTCCATATGCACTGCCTTAGGTGCATACTTGATAACAATGTATTCCATATGCGCTGCCTTAATAGCATGCTTGGTAACACTGTATTTCATATGTGCTGCCTTAGGTGCATACTCGATAACAATGTATTCCATATGTGCTGTCTTAGGTACATACTTGGTATCTCATGGCAGGGTAAGATCCGAAACAGCATAATGCTTAAGTGGACAGGCACCACCTCCATGTTCACCCTCTTGATACAGAGACATATGCACTGGTTGAGTCATGTCTCATGCATGATGGCTAGCCGAATATAGAAAGGCCTCATTTTAGAGAGCTGCAGTCTGGAAAGAGACCAAAAGGGTGAGCTAAACTGAGCTACAAGGAGATACGCAAGCAAGACCTCAGCCCTCTCTATATCTGCCCCTCCCAGACTGGACTGCACAGCCACAGAATACGCTGCTTGAATCCATCCAATAGAAGCACAAGCCTATGATCCTTTGGGATTGATGGATACCAACTACTCACAACATTTCATAATATTGGAATAACATTGGCTTCTGGCAGCCACCGCATGTATAATGTACATAGAAAATACCTATATTATTATTGTGGTAGCTATTGCAGTCCTATGGATTGGTGCTGTAATACTTGGTACATAACGCTATCATGTCTATAACAATATTAGTAGATTATCATGTGTATGATGTTATTAGTTAGTGGCCTGTATAGTAGGGCAGTCTACCACGTGCATATGAAGCGAGCTTTAAAAGTTTAAGTAAAAATGAACCATTCGTCCTCTTATTCTGTGTTATCTATCTCATTTTGCATATCAGCTTTTTGTCAAAAAAGTTTAATGTATGATACACCATACAGAGAAACTCTTGAGTTAGAAGATTTGATTTATAGTTATGATTTGACTATATGCAGTATTCATTTCAGTTGTAGAAGTAACACTGTATACTTGTAAAGTGTGTGTGTAATATACACATTAAAGCATAGTGGATACTAGTACAGTGTGTACCTGATATACCACATTAGAACATTGTGGATACTTATACAGTGTGTACGTAATATACTACATTAGAACATAGTGGATACTTGTACAGTGTGTACGTAATACATCACATTAGAACATTGTAGATACTTGTACAGTGTGTACATAATATATCACATTAGAACATACTGAATACTTGTACAGTGTGTATATAATACACCACATTAGAACATAGTGGATACTTGTACAATGTGTATGTAATATACCACATTAGAACATAGTGGATACTTGTACAGTGTGTATGTAATATACCACATTAGAACATAGTGGATACTTGTACAGTGTGTATGTAATATACCACATTAGAACATAGTGGATACTTGTACAGTGTGTATGTAATATATCACATTAGAAGATAGTGGCATCAGAGTACACTGTGAACATCTATTTATAGATATAGTACATATATCTGATAAAGATTCACAGATGATATGCAAATTTCAGCTGAACATATCTCTGTTGGATCTCTGCATTCAGATATAAGAGATCCACATGGGATATATGAATTACATTTTCACTTTGAACTGCCTGCAACAACAACTTCAGTTAAAAAAGACTTGAAGAAACTCAAGTAATGCACACAATGAGAAATGCAATTTTCTACAATGATTTGTGTAACAACAAAATTACAGTATTAAAGCAATATAAAACTCTTTTGACAAACACTGACAATCGTGCATCACCATTAGCAATAAAGCAAATTGTCAACCCCCCAATAGACCAATGCTGAAATGCAAGTGGCTACTATTTTTTTTGGTAAACATACTACAAATGGAACATGTTTTATATAATCTGTGCATTTTACTGCTGTCAGTACATTGTGTATCAAGTGTATACTGCAATGCAGTCATATACACTTTTCTCCAAGTATGTAACACGTGCTCATGGGTAATAAGGTAATATGTTAACTACAGTGTAGTTTTCCCAGTTCCTTTCTCATATAACTAAATTTTACTCCCATGACAAATCTTATTATAGAAGCATGTGATAAGGGGTAGTATAGCTGCTGCTACCAGTTCATTGGTACAGTTTCACAATCTATCACATTGCTAGCAGGTCTAAACTCCCGCAGGCTTGTTGTTATACCTTGGTTTACATAGTACGGTGATGAATACTGCACATGGCTGTGATCATATTGCTTATATTACTGCATACTAACAGACAGTAGCTGCACGTGTATGCAAGCATGACCGTACTGCCTGTTACTTTAACTAACTGTCATATTCTGGACATAGTTGAAAATTTAGGTTACTGCAAATGCACTCATCTCTCACCTGCATCATGTGCATATTCCTCTGCAAGACATTTTTCTTCTTTTCTTTTTTTGGCAAATGAATGGAAGTCTCATGGGTTAGGATAACCTTTGTGGACATGTACCTCTCTTAAGTTATACTCTGTCTGACAGCCCAGTTATTCAGCATTACTCAGATGACAAACCCCTCTCTTCTGGGGTCATCAGCTGGATGTAGGGGGTGAACAAGCTCAGAAGCCATCACTAATGATTGATGGGAGGACGACTTGAAACAGTGAGTGCTAAGGACTCTATCTCTATGCACTGGCATTATTCAGAAGTGACTGAGATGTGGTTAGGCATGGGCCTCTCTTTATGTGCACCTTTAACCTCCCACAGTGCTAACATGACAATATACTGTCATGGTCTGCCCACTGACTTAGCCAAACTGCTATGATTGAGTCTGGTCTTGACCAAGGTGCAGAGCACAAGGACCACCTGCCTCAGTCCAGAATATTGTCATAATCCCTCCCCTCAAACACAGGGTGAGCAGGTACAGCTTCAAAAGTCTTTCTCCAGACATCTCCTACAGGTACATAAATGAACCCAGGTCCGTGGCATTGTCAGGTTTCATCCCTCTACACCAGTATAGCTGGCTTTCTGTGCAAGATTTGCTGACTGTGGCACACACCACTGGATCACTGAGTGCTTGTGAATGTTGTGATTGTGAGCTAGCAGACATTATAGTTTCATAGTTTCATAGTTTAGTACTAGGCTATCTGCCCTGGGGCATTTGCAAGCCTAGCCCTAGAGATGTGGCTTTCACCACCCCATGTAGTGGTACTAAGGTGTATAGAATAAATTTAGAATATTGTGCCTTTGTCTAGTATTGACACATTGAAGAACCTCTTACTTATTAAAATTAGTTTACTGTGCCTCTGTCAAGTAGCAACACAGGGGCGACCCCCGGGGTAAACCTACGATCTCCCGTTCACTCGTCAAGATTTCTCTTGAAGAGAGTCAGTGAGGGGCTCTGCCTAACATGAACTGGGATTTTGTTCCAGAGTATGGGAAGCCTCTGAGTTATGAATCTGTCACTCCAGCATGTTCTATTCATGTTTGTACCGAGGTTTAAATCTTTGGCTCTCGTGGTTCTTATGGATTTGGATTTTTTGAGGTGGAGCATGTCCATCAATTCCTGGTTGGACATGGCCTTGTACGTCAGGCACAGATCACCTCTGAGCAGGCGGTATGCTACTGAATAGAGCTGGAGTTTCTTTAGCCTGGTAGCATATGACATATGTTGGAGACCCTTGATCCTCTTGGTGAGGTACTTCTGGGGTCTCTCCAGCTGTTGTAAGTGCCGAGTGAGGTACATACCAAATGGGGCATTGTACTCAATCATGGGCCTGATAAGGGAGGAGTACAGGGTCACGATGACCTCCTTTGATCTGGAAGTGAACCACTTCATGATAAGGTGGGCAAGGTAGAAAGTCTTTCTAACCACTTTGGCAACGTGGGTGTCAAATGAGAGGTCACTATCAACTTGGGTCCCCAGGTCTTTGATTACTTTTTCGGTACTCAGTGGGTTACTGTCTATGTGATAATTTGTGGGTACTTTGTTTTTCCCAAAGGGGATGACTATACATTTCTTGGCATTCAGTTTAAGGCCATGATTCCGGCACCAGTTGTCCATTTTGGTGAGGCCTTTCTGTAGGATGTATGTGTCAGCTGGTGTATCGACTATGGCGCCTAGTTTGCAGTCATCTGCAAACTTTGTCAGCCACAACCCTCCCATGTTTGCTTTCACATCTGAGAAGTAAATGCCAAACAAGAGGGGTCCCAGGACAGAGCCCTGTGGGACACCACTTGTGACTGGCTTTGAGTCTGACATGGCTCCTGCAATCTTGACTTTATGGGTTCTGTTCTTTAGCCAGTTTGCAACCCATCTTGTGACATATGGATTTACATTTAAGCTGTTTAGCTTATCTATGATCCCCGAGTGGGGTATTGTGTCGAAGGGTTTAGCCAAGTCCAGGTAGGCTGTATGAACTGCCTTGCCCTCATCAATGGCTCTAGTGACTGTTTCAAAAAAGTCAACCAGGTTCAAAAGGCAGGATCTGCCCTTTACAAAGCCGAACTGGGTGGGATCAAGTGTCTGTAGGTCCCTAATGTCGTTGTTTATGAGTTCCATAATAATTCTTTCCATAGCTTTGCAAACCAGGCTGGTCAAGCTTATGGGGCGGTAGTTCCCAGGGTCTGTAGTGGAGCCTCCCTTATGGAGTGGGACCACTGTTGCTGTATGCCAGTGTTCAGGTACATACCCTGTAATAAGGCTAAGGTTAAATAAACATTTTATATGCGGGTTTAGCTCCTCTTGGAGTTCACGTATCACACAGCCGGGGATACCATCAGGTCCCATAGATGCTGTGTTTTTGCTTTGCTGAGGGCGGTTCTCACCTGGACATCAGAGATGACAGGGAGGTTACATTCAGCTGGGATGAGTATTTCTTCTTTTGGAGGTGAAGGAGGGGAGAAATTTGCACTGAACCTGTCTGCCAGAATGTTGGCAATATCTGTGGGTTCGGTAAATTTTTTGTCGTTGTGTACTAACTCTGAGCATATCTGAGGGTTTCCGCTCAGGTTTCTAACATAACTGAAGAATGCCTTGTGGTTATCTTTAGTGTCCTTGGCGATTTTTCTCTCAAAGTTGGCCTTGGATGTTTTTATGAGAGAATGTAGCTTTCTACTAGTGCTGATCAGAGATGCCTTCCCTTTATGGGATTTTGCTCTGTCTTGCAGTAGCTTCCTTCTTTTGTTATACAATTTGTTTATGGCTGGGGTCCACCAGACAGGATGCTTTCCTTTGGTGGAGAGGGTCTTGGTTTTATTTAGGATTGCACGATCCATGCATTCTTGGAGATGTCCATAGAAAGCATTTACGTAGGATTCAGCATTGTGGGATGTGGTTTCCATTGGCCCTGTGGGCTTAAATGATACCATCTCAGTCTTGAGAAGTGTAAAGTCGGCTTTTGAGAAGTTTCTCACTGTAGTCTTTTGTGCTGGGGGTGGAGGTGGTAAATGTATATCCAGGGTGATTAGTTTGTGGTCAGATCTCACCAGTGAGTGGAATACTTCCAGTGTGGAGCATTTTGTCCCCATGTTTGTGATGATCAGGTCTAGTATATTATCCCCCCTTGTGGGAGAGGTGACTAGCTGTTCCATTGCATTTGAGTTTATGAATTCCAGGAACCTTTGGGCTAGGGTGTTAGGGCTAGAATAGTGCACCCAGTCTATGTTAGGGTAGTTGAAGTCTCCCAATATGATGGTATTTGGTGAGACATTCATATCTTCCAATGTCTTCAGGAAGGCTGAGTGGGGTTCTTGAGATTGGGAGGGTAATCTGTAACATGCAACCAGTTGTATAGCAGTTTTGCCTACGGTTAGCTGCACCTGGATGGTCTCCGATGCTTCATGAGTTGCCACTAACCTGGAGGTGTGGGTATCCTTGATGAATATGGACACTCCCCCTCCCTTTGTGGTTCGGCCCGGGTTTTGGGGCCGAAAAGCAGGATACGAGGTAAAGCCTCATAGCACTGGGGTGCTCTCAGGAGCCTTGAACCAGGTTTCAGTTACTGCACAGACGTCGATGTTCTCCATACTGAGGAGTGCATCGAGTGCCTGCATCTTGAGATTTAGACTTTTGGCATTGAGCAGCATTACCCTTAATTTTTTTTCCATTTTTGTTTTCTAAAGAGGTGGGTTCGTCTTTTGAGCCTTGCCTAAAAAAGGCACTATGGGGGTGGCAAGAGCCTTAGCCAGTATCCGGAAGCCCAGTGGTGATAGGTGCAAGCCGTCCCTTGCAAAGCAGCGTGGCTTGTCCAGCATGTCATCCCAAGCAGACAGACATTGGATCCCCCTAGA
>NC_056746.1:93188123-93228123 GCF_019279795.1 Protopterus annectens | reverse complement strand
ACTCAGGCTTTCAAGGCAGCTTTGCCGCTGTTTTGACTGCTGGTATTTTGTAACTGCCACTGTTTTGGTTTAGTGAGGCCCATTCCAGCATTAGATATAGTTTTGTATCATGTTGATTGAAATAAAGTAGTCAAAGTGCTCTATGTTTGAGTTAGCTGGTCAGCCATGCTGGAATGTTGGTATCACATATATATTTTTTATTCCATAATCTTATACATTTCAGTCATGTCTCAGACACGTTTGCCAGAACTTGCTAAAAAACATACAATGAAGGCATGCCCTACCCTCAGCTACTGAAAGAATCTGTATACAGTTCTTAGAGCACCTTGAAGTACAATTAGGTGCTAGGGTAAACAGGAAAGTGGTGCCATTAGGAAAATATGGTGACAATCATATATAAATAATTGAACAGGCATTATCTTGAGTAATGTGTCATGTCCTGAAACTATATTTCACTAATGTGGTTTCAGATACATCTTAAAAGAAGGCTTCACAGGCAATCACTTGGCTTTTGACTCCAGGGGACCTGTTTAAGCTTACCCATTCTTTCCAAAGGTGAGAATTAAACCCTGAACCTTGTGTCTGTAAAGTAAACATCTTGACCATGTATTTATTTATTTGACATTTGTTTGCTGGGAATGTTCGACTGGGTCAGAAAGAATCTATTTTCAGTGGAGGTCCGGGAAGAAAAGCTCCAGTTACAACAGATAAGTATAATCTTATACATAGAAAATAAAGAACCCCAAATTGTAAAAAAGCAAAGAAAGATAGATAGATAGATAGACAGATAGATAGATAGATAGATAGATAGATAGATAGATAGATAGATAGATAGATAGATAGATAGATAGATAGATAGATAGATAGATAGATAGATAGATAAATTAGATAGAAAGGTTGGTACATCAATGTATTCCTTTTACATATTCTAAATGCTGTTAGCAGAAACACCACCTTCTTAGAGAGTTCTCTTTTCTTTGCCATAACTCAATCCATACTGAAGCAAAATAAATAAGTAAGTATACAATAAAAATAAATGAATAGCATGGCTGCTGGTACATCTATTTATTCCTTACACATGCAGTAAGCATTATCAGCAACAAAGCCTTCTTGGAGTGCCAGTTATTGCCATGCTGACATTACAGACATTTGTATAATTATAAATATAAATATTATGAACTGTCAATAGCTGCGACTTTCACTGGAGGGCTCAATGCCTTGATTGTGGAACAAATTAGAATACTGACAGATCCAGTAAGGCAGATGAAATGGTGCAGAGTTAGCAGATGAAATGGTGAGGGTGAATAAAATGATGCAGGGTGTACAGATAAGATGG
This sequence comes from Protopterus annectens, assembly GCF_019279795.1. Classification (NCBI taxonomy): domain Eukaryota; kingdom Metazoa; phylum Chordata; order Ceratodontiformes; family Protopteridae; genus Protopterus; species Protopterus annectens. Next base: position 93,226,787 of record NC_056746.1, on the reverse strand, counting down.
TAAGGACAAACAAAAATTGAAGTACTGTCTTCAGTATATATTTATATATATATATATATATATATATATATATATATATATATATATATATATATATATATATATATATATATATATATATATATATATCTTAGGGTGGTGTCCATACTCACAGAATTCATATGTGTGTAATGGCAAATGGCAAAGAACTCCATTGTGTTTCTATGTAAATATGCTCAGTGCCAGTTAATGGCGCTGATTACATGAAAGTGAAAGGCTGTGCAGACACTCCCATATGCTTTTCAACTGTCCATGAGTTTGTAAAGTACAGTAAAACTATTCTGGGTTTCTATAAATGTGAAGCTTGTAGCATAAGTTGCCAATTATCTTTGCCTCTTTTCATAATTCGGAGGTGTGATAGGTCTTATTTAAGTCTGCGCACATTGATGGCTCTCAATGAAGGATAGCAGTGCTTGGCAGAGCCATGTAGAAGTTAATATAAAAAGATAATAAGATTTTATGTACTGAATCTATGGGTGTCCTTATTTGGACATCCTAACTGGTCCTTTACAATGCCGAAAATGGGCAAACTGGACAGCAGGAAATGAAGGAAAGAAGTAAGGACAGGGTGTACACAAACAGAAGGACATCAAGAGGGGCGTGTTGGAGGAGGTGGAAGGGAGGGGTACTATATTTTTGGAGAAGGATAGACCCCCTATTTTTAAAGATTTTATACAAGAAGGAAGTTGGGGAAGGAAAAAGGGAAGTAGGCTTAGGAGCAGGGTCTTAGGGAAGTGTTAAGGGAATCGCACAGCATTAAAGGCAGATAGGAACACTATGCTGGGCTGAAAAGGGTGGAGTTTGCAAGACATACAGATGGCACACAGACACAATAGGTTGAAGGTAAGGAGGTCTAGAGCTAATTCAAACCCTTCCAGAGGGCCTCAAATATTCTCACTAGCTGATGGAGCAACAGTTCAGGACCATAGCGATGTGAGCGTGAAGCCCTCCATTGGCTTGAGGGATGGAGCCTACTGGTTTGGCAAGTCAGTAACCCACTGGAGAAGGTTTTGCAAGGGTTGAATGCATGTGTCCACTCTCTGTTCATCCTCATACTCTACTAGGCTCTGAAGCTAACTCTTTTCACAGCTTTCCAGGTATGCCACACTAGGGTGCCAACAGAACTTGAGCCAACACCCCAGTCCCGAGTGGGCAGAGGGAGATGGTGAATGTTTCCTGATCTGGGATATATGAGGCTATCATGCCTCTGCGATACCTGGACCTGAGGAAATGGAACATAAAATGGAGTAAAAGGGAAAAAAATGGGAAAAAAGTAAATAAATACCTATATATATATATATATATATATATATATATATATATATATATATATACACACACACACACACACACACACACACACACACACACACACACACACACACACACACACACACACACACATGCATACATACATAAGAGAGAGGCAAAGAAACAAAATGAAGACAAGAAGAACTAATAAGGACTCATAAGTTACCGCTGCCATATTTTATTCACAGTGTATGTTAAAAATTTCTTAGGCAAGTTTACTTCGTGAATTTATGCTAGATATTGCATTCCTCAATACTGATGCTAAATGTTGCTACTATTGACAATGTTCAAAGGGTTAATTATAGTAATTGTAATACTACAGCAGATATATTTGAAGCATTTTATTATAAAATGCAAGACGTGTTTTTTTTGTTGGGGGGCTATGCAATCTGAGCAGATAATAAATGAATGAATTTTTTTTGCTTATATAAAGAAATGTGTAATACTCACATGTACCCTCAGTAAGTCTATTAATCCTCCTGTCTGAGTGGAGGTTATTGTATGAGATTTCCTCCTCAGCTGTACAAGTAAGAAGAAAGGGGCTGCATATTTGTTTACTTCTGCTATGACTGTGGCTGTACTGTGCTTTACTAGTGCAAACTTCTATCAGTAAGGAAGGGTATGCTAATATTCTGACAATTCAGTTCCTAACTTATTTACTTTTTGGTACAAGAAATTGTTACAGCATGTGCATTGTCCATGTGAGTTGCAGATAAGGGAGAGTTTGCTATTGCTGTATTACCTTTTACATATTATACTATTCTGAGTTTTAGAACAACATATGCCTGACCAAAAAAGTGTTCTTTGGAAATGTTTTATTAATGTATAGATGGATGGATGGTTTATATGTTGCTTGTTGCTGATGAATTTATTCTGTTGCTCTTAGTTTCATTGTTTCAATAAATATTATCGAGGAAAAATGCATTTTGATGTGTAGAATGTGCTTGTGTTTCTCTGAGTTAATACATTTTCAATTACCTTTAAGCATGCAATTCATGCTTACTGCCAAAATTAATTTAGCAGTGCAGCATGTAGCAAGGTGCATGCAGGTTATATACTTAATGCTTTCTCCCCCACCCCCACTAGGCTTAAGGTGTGGATGGCTGTCTTTGGTCAGACATTTTGTATGTGCAACAACTATTTTGTAAAGAAGTTACATATTTTACAAAAGTAAACAGTTTGCACATCAATAAAACAGCAAGACCTTACTTATCCCAATAACCAGCCAGTGTATAACAATTTAGGATTCATTAGTGACTGTATATTTTAAATTCAGGATTCATTACTGTGACTGCATATTTTTTTAAAAAAGTTAAACATTTCCAAAAAGTTGACACTGCCTATCTATGTACTTATATTCACCGACAAATGTGAAATTGGTTGCAGTTAGTCATACATATAGAAATACATATACTTGAAGTGAATTTATCTATTTATAATTGAACAGTTATGTTTTGCTTGCAGTAACCTTAGTATATTACAGAAAAAAAATATGTTCTGTAAAACTATTTCTCTCCTATACCTGATCTACCCTTCCAGCCAGCTGATACCTTTCCATCTCTGCACATCATCATACCTGTGCTGATACTATTGGTTGGAGTACAGTATCTCTGTCAGGGATGATTGGTACTACCACAACTCCTGCCAGATTTTTTTTGCATTCAGTGTTGGATACATTTTTTTTCAATTTTCAATTATCTACGGATATGACTCCTGCAGTAGGTAGAGAAGGACCTTGGTCTCTTTCCCAGATCAACTTGAGGCTCAACCCTATGTTTTCACAAATGCCCTCTTGTGAATTGTCAGTGATAAAGTAAGTGGAGGTCAGGAGATAAGAGGGTGTAAACCATACCCTAAGTGCTGTGACATCAGCATGCCCAACCCATGAAGCCATATAGGGATAATACCTATGAAATTTATTTGGTACTCATTGAAGGCTGTTGTGGCCGAGGCGCTGAGACTGGTTTTAATACTAAATTTATCGGTGTAGAATCCTTGTTGTTTTTTTCATTTTTTAGTCTTTTCAGACTATTTGTTCGTTGTTTTTGGTTTACTAATTGGACCAAGCAAGTCACATGGATGTTTTCAGGTTTTGTACTCAATACTGTTAGGACTTTAACCACGATAGATGACCTCCAAAAAGCAAACTATGAAATTGTTGTGAAATTCCTTTTATTACACAAAAATGGTTGAGCATTTTTGTTCACTAACAATATGAACTTCATCAGAGCAATAAATAATACACATCACCTTCTTTTTATATCATTAAAAATCATGTGACTTACTAATCCAATTAGCTAGTTAAAGTCATATAAAATCTTAGCTAAAACATATTACAGCACATAGTGTTTCTACTTTAAAATAGGTACAATAGAGCAATGTTCATTCAGCCCTGGATATAATGTTGCTCTTAGTCTTATTTGCCAACGTGTTTCTTTCACATTTAAAGGATCCTCATTTATTTTCCCCGTAGATCGTTTTGTATAGAATCCATCCCATAAAACTTGAAACTATGCGTATTATTCTTTTGTATATGATTGAACAGTGCATTAGTGGGTTTACCATTCCTTATATCCCTCATATGGTCACACATTCGGTCCCTTGATCCCTACGCTGATAAACCGTTCTATCTCTGAATCCAAAGTTCCCTCTATCTGGAAAGAATTCTATAATCGACCTATACACAAAGGAGGCAGCTCCATAGAAATCTCCAATTTCAGACCCATAGCCATCTTGTCCCCTCTCAAAAATATCAGAAAAACGAGTGCATAAGCAAGTCATTCAACACCTAGTACAAGAAAATCTGCTCACTCCCATACAACATGGCTTTTATTCAAGACATAGCACCACTACTGCCCTTCTGTCCTTTATCAACACTATTTCTCTGACCAGAGATAACAATAAACTAGTCTCTTGCTTATTCCTAGATCTCTCTAAAGCATTTGATACAGTCTCTCATTCCTTTCTTCTGGATAAACTCGCTCACCTTAACTTCTCTACCTCTACCATTGTCTGGTTTACTAGTTACCTCACAGATCAACTATAATTAGTAAAATGTCTCTCTGCTCTCTTCCCTCCTCTCACCATCAAAATGTGCTTTCCACAAGGACCTTTTCTTGGTCTACTAGTCTTCAATGTTTTTACTAACCTACTGTACACCTCCTGCCCTCAGTCACTCCTCATCCAATATGCAGGTGACTCTACGGTTATCACAGTTGCTGACACCCTCTCTCACTTAAATCCTGCTACTCAGAAATCCTTCAGCTCTGTTGAAATCTGGCTCTCTAACAACTAGATAATTTTGAATTCTAAAAAAAAAGACAATCTCTTACTTTTTCTTTCCAAAAACCTAAACCACCTTAAATCCACTTTTGCTATCCATTCTCTAAATAAAACATCTATCATAGTTGAACCCAAGACAAAAGTTCTAGGGGTCATGATAGATGACCAACTGAAATTTGATTTGCATGTTAATAATTGTATTAAGAAAAAAGAATCAAAAACTTGGCCTCTCATACAGAAATAAAAATTTCCTATCAAACAAAGCTAAAGTCTCCATCTCTCATGCCTGTCTTCTGCCAAGCCTATTGTGCAGCTCTCAGATCCTCACCAACCTCCAAACCTCTCTACTAACTAAGCTAGAAACTGCCTACAACAAAGTGGCCAGATTTGCTACAAATCAAAGCTACCGATCTCTTATCACCGTCTCTCTTTAAAATACTTAAACTGGCTAGAATTACACCACCAGCTTCTTCTCTCTCAACTTCAGATAATCCACTCTATCTTGTACAAACAACCTTTCTGTCCCAACCTGTCTCCTCTTATCTCCTTCTACACTCCTTCTATGACTCTCCAAAGCTCTGACCAAGTCTTACTACAAATCTACAAACCCAAGGGCAAAATTGGTCAAAACCTCTACATTTCTTTTCTTGGAACAAACTCCCATTGAAAAGTAAACCAGTTAAATGACTCAAACAATTTAAATCAGCCACCAAAGACTAACTGAAAAGTCGCTGGTCATGCCACTGTACTCACCCTCCATGAACTATGTTCCTCTCCTACGTAGCTTGCTGTCTGACCACAATGCTTTTATTTCTGATATGTGTTAGCTCTCTTAGTCATCTCATCTAGGTAATAACCTATCACTCAATCTTAATAATATTTTTATTTCATAGGTTCATAGATTAGTACTAAGCTAACTGCCCTTGCGAGCCATTTTAAGCCTAGCCAATTATCCCTTGCGAGACTCAAACCTTGCACCTTGTGTTTGTAAGGCAAACACCTTAACCATTAGGCCACCCTCCCACCTATATATATTTATATACTACCTGTATGATCCTCACTAATTGTAACTACATAGACTGTACACGTCTAAGTTAAATGTTCAGCATAAACTCTGTAAATTATTTTTATGCTTTTACTGTTCCAACTTGAAAATGTTAATGTTTTGTTTATAATATTATTTTCTTTTACAATATTATTATAAATTCGTGGAGGTTCTCTTCTCGGGCCTCCACTGAAAAAGGGCTGTCAGCTCATCCAGACAAACCCAGTCAACAAATGTAAAATAAGTAAAATAATTTCTTCATCAGCAAAGTTATAATGGGTTAATCTTTGTCTATACCTGCTTCTTCTCAGGTGGGGAATGCTGCTGGGTGCCTGACAAGGATCTCAGAAAGAGAAATAGCCAGATGTAGATAAAAATGGCGTGAGGTCTACTTTTATAAGGTATGAGCGCATTGTGCAGGTGGGCAGAAAAAACTGACTATGAATTGCAAACAAGTGGGAAAGCACTTTGATATACACAAGTTTGTTGCAGAAATTCTTCATTTGCATCTGATTATACTCTTATTTGCATAAGTTTTCCCTGCGGTGTCTAAAATGGCTGTGCCTATGGGTAGACAGCCTTTATGAATTGTGCTGAAGCACCACTTAGCTGCAGCCTGCTCAAACTCCCCCCTACTCAAAACTGCAATGATTATTAATACTACCCTTAGTGTAAAGCTAGAAACAAGGGCAAATAAAGTGGTGAAAGCCTGACTTCAGTATGTATATTTTAGTGTGTGGGTGGGAAGTGGGAAATAAAAAATTTAGATAATTGAGGCATATGGCAAAGGAAGAATATGGAAGCTGTTTTCAAATACAAAAGATGGTTAATATCAAGAAGCTGTGGTCATGGGAAGCAGCAGAAATAAGATAAAGGACATGTCTTCCAGTTAAGGCAATAACAGGAAAAAAACAGTAATGGAATTACAAGTGCAAGAGAAAGGCATTAAAAAACAAAAAAAGTTTTATAGAACACGATATTACTGTAGTGCTCAGTAGGGATGCAATTTGTGAACAATGAGATTGAATGGCTATCCTCACCTGCTGATATTTTTTATGTGTTCATATTTTTGTTCATAACACCTAGTGTTCAAACTGGGAAATGTTTGCAAAGATATTCTGAAGTAAGAATTTCCAAAAATTAGTTTATATTGCATACGATTTCTATTAATCGTTCATGTCTGAACTTGGATAGTTCTTTATTTTGAATCTTGTGGCTTCTTGGTAGAATATTGCTGTTCTGAATCTGCAAATATTGCACTGGCCTATTGTCACTAAGCATGCACAAAACTCCATTTTCATAAAAAAATTTACAGCTGAAAAGACCTCATACATGTCAGACGTTAATTCACAGGCACATTAAATAAAGGAATACTAAAATATTTAGTAGCGCAGACATTTTCTGTCACTGAAAAAGCCTCAGTGCTGTTTTAAAAGATAATTAGTAGAATATTCTGTGTAATTATGTTCCTTCCAGTAACTGGTTGTAAAAGAATATACAACATGAAGGCAATGCAATGAGATCATTCAGTAACATTTTACAAACTCTCTAACAAAGGTAAATAGTTTAATGCAAACTGACAGCAGAACAATGTCTGTTTGACAACACGTAATTAAAGGCAGTGTAATTAATAGGGGATGAAGTTACTGGATGATACGATCCGTGGAATAAATAACGTGTCTCAAACGTGCTGCAGTAATTCCTTCTAATGTCAGTAGTCTCCAGAGAAATCCACAACTCTAAACAATTCTAACACAAAGATGAAAAAATGCTATCAGTTCCATGAAGCAGTGCCATTTAGATCTAAGAAATCCTCACAGATGCCTCAGTCAGGAACAGATTAAGTATCGAGTTGCAAAGAACCTTATTTAATTTACATTTTTTCAAATTAAAAGTGAACACAAGTACTTCCCTTTAAATTAGTGTTTTCCTTCTAATCAGAGCATCTTACCAGCAGCATTTCTTGATACTGGCACCATCTATCCTAGTTTCTAAATTGTCAGGCAAGAAAACTGCCTCTGATGATATTTAACTCCAAAGTGTTAAGTAAAAGCTCTCATATCAGCAAATACTTCTGCTGTTGTGGTGGAAACAAAATATTTCTACCTAAATGCACTTGTTTGAGCAACAAAAATGCTGAACCAGGAAGGGGACCATAGAAGTGAGCTGCCTGGAATACAGCTGGAAAACATGCTCTCAGCTCCTATTAATTCCTATTCAACATACAGACTGAAGGATCTGATGAAGCATAGTTATCTACATGAAAGCACTTATTCATTTTATCTGTATTGGTGTTTTATTATTTTTATGTTTTATTAAATTGAAAGCTATTGCCGTGGTTGTCCTGTCTGTTTTTATGACATTTATTTTCGGGTCTGACTTGGACATTTGGGATGCTTAGGTAGTTTTTATTTGCTCAAAATACAGACTGCAGAGAAATGACAATAGGTGGTCTGGTCTATTGACTCTTTTCAGTTATAACGCTTACCAAGGCTAAAACAACTACAGAATTAGAGCAGCTGAATTCATACTGAATTAGCAAAGTAACAGAGGAGATATTTACCTACAACTTTAAAACAGCAATAAGAATCAATCTGCTCAAGCAATAGAGACCTCCAAAGCAGAAACGTAAGCAACCTCCACCCCCCAACACAACCCAAATGACACATAGCCCACCGATTCAGTGTGCACTCAGCCACAGCCCATAAGGCAAAATAACATACCGAACACACTAGTCATAGGTGACTCTATAGTCAGGCACACTGATGTCCCACTCACCAGGCTAAACAAAGATAAGGTTACTGTCAGCTGCCTGTCGGGTGCCAGGATCCGCCACATAACCCACACACTCAGGTCACAACAAGTACAAATATGACTCTGTAATTGTCCATGTTGGTGTGAATGAGACATATCTCCCTGGACTACATGAAAAGAGACATGGAAGAGCTCTCCGATCTTGTAGACCAGGCAGGTATGACCCTAGCCCTGAGTAGCATCCTGCCATCGCCCAGAATGATACCGCAGTACAAGGACAAAATGATTGACTTCAACAATTGGCAAAGCTTCTGGTGTCATTCTAAGGGGATCCAGTATCTGTCTGCCTGGGACGACATGGTCGACAGACCATGATGCTTTGCTAGAGATGGCCTGCACCTGTCACCCCTGGGATTCTGGATACTGGCTAAGGCTCCAGCTGCCCCTATAGTGCCATTTTTTAGGCAAGGTTCAAATAACAAATTCACCACCGTAACAGGAACAGGCAAGCAAAAACTGAGGGTAATGCTACTCAATGCTAGAAGTCTAAACCTCAAATTGCACTCCCTCGAGGCACTCCTTAAAATGGAAAACATCGATATCTGTGCAGTGACTGAGACCTGGTTCAAGGCTCCAGATAGCACCCCTGCATTACAAGGCTATAACTCATACCCCACATTTGGCCACCTAACCTGGACCGGAACACCAGAGGCGGAGGTGTGTCCATATTCATTAAGGATATTCACACCTCCAGGCTAGTTGCTCAGCATAATGCATCTGAGATTATCCAAGTACAACTAACTCTGGGCAAAACTGCAATCCAAATTGTAGCTTGCTACAGATCCCCCACCATGCCCCAGGATTCCCACTCCTCTTTTCTTGATATACTGGAAAATATTAGGGTTCAACCAAACATCCTAATAATGGGTGATTTCAACTACCCCACTATTAACTGGGAAAACGACTCATGTACCAACTCCTTCACTCAACGCTTTCTGGAATTCATAAATTCCAGTGCCCTGGATCAACCTATCCACACCCCCACCAGGGGCAACAATATCCTAGACCTAGTCATTACCAACATGAGTGAATGGTGTTCCACACCTGAAGTCAACATCTCGTTGGTCAGATCTGACCATAATCTAATCACCCTATATATCCGCATCCCGCCCCCACCCCCATTAAGGAAATCATGGTAAAAAATTTCTCCAAAGCCAGCTTCATGCTTCTTAAGACAGAAGTGGCAAACTTCATGACACCCATGGAGATGGACAATACAGTTACGGCTGCTGAATCCTACACAGATGCACTCTATAAGCACTTACATGAGTGCATGGATCATGCTATCCCAAACAGAACCAAGATGCTATCCTCCAAAAAAAGGAAACCAATCTGGTGGTCTTCTGCCATAAACAAACTCTACAACAGAAGGAAGAAACTGTTGCAAAAGAGAGTAAAATCCCATGAGTGGAGGAGTTTCCTGGTCAGCCTCAGTAAGAAGCTGAGATCCCTTATAAGATCCTCCAAAACTAGCTATGAAAACAAAATCACCACTGATTCTAGGGACAACCACAAAGCACTCTATAGCTATGTCAAGAATCTCAATGGCACCACCCAGATCTGCTGTGAGTTACAGCACAACGGCATGAAAATTACAAAATCAACTGATATTGCCAATGTCCTGGCAGATAGGTTCAGTGCTAACTTTACCCTCCTGTCACCCCCTAAAGGGCCCATATTTATACAGGAAGAATGCAGAGTCCCTGTAATCACAACTACACAGGTAAAAGCTGCACTCTCTAAAGCCAAAAACACAGCATCTATGGGACTGGACAACATCTCAGGCTGCATTTTACACAACTTTCAGAAAGAACTGGCTCCACACCTAAGCACCATGTTCAATCATAGTCTTACATCAGACTTTGTGTCCACTGAATGGCGCACAGCAACAGTTATCCCACTGCACAAAGGGGGAGCCACCACTGATCCCGGGAACTATTGCCCTATTAGTCTGATGAGCCTGGTCTGTAAAGCCATGGAATGTATCATCTTGGAACTCATAAACAAAGACATTGGTAACCTCCAAACTCTGGACCCCACCCAGTTTGGGTTTGTAAAAGGCAGATCATGCCTCCTGAACCCGATCGACTTCTTTGAGGCAGTCACCAAAGCTGTAGATGAGGGTAAGGTGGTTCACACAGCCAATCTTGACCTCGCCAAGGCTTTCAACACCATCCCCCATTCTGGAATTATAGCCAAACTCACTAAACTAGGTATAAATCCCTACATCACAAGATGGGCTGCCAATTCGCTCACCGACAGAACCCACACTGTAAAAGCTGCAGACTCCAAATCTGACCTCAAAGCAGTGACAAGTGGAGTACCACAGGGTTCAGTCCTGGGACCTCTCTTGTTTGGTATCTACTTCTCTGAAGTACAGGCTAACACAGAAGGTCTTTGGCTAATGAAGTTCGCAGATGACTACAAACTGGGAGCCATAGTTGAGTCCCCAAATGATGTGGATATCCTACAGAAGGCCTCATTGAGACAGATGCCTCGTGTCAGAGCCATGACCTCGAGCTCAATGCCAAAAAGTGCATTGTCATCCCGTTTGATAAAAATTCTGTACCCATGAACTACCACATAGGCAGCCGTCTACTTAATGCCGAATGTGTAATAAGAGACCTGGGGACCCAGGTGGGCAGTAGTCTCTCCTTTGATAATCACATTGCCACAGTAGTCAGGAAATCCTTCTACGTGGCACACCTCATCACAAAAGGGTTCTCATCTAAGAAAAAATAGGTCATTGTTCCCCTCTACTCGACATTCATTAGACCCATTAGAGAGTACAATGTCCCTTTTGGAATGTACCTCACAAGACATCTGCAGCAGCTGGAAAGGCCACAGAAATACCTCACAAAGAGGATTACTGGCCTCAGACAGATGCCCTACACTGACCGTCTCAGAAAACTCCAGCTTTACTCCGTAGCATTTCACCTACTCAGAGGTGACCTCTGCCTAACATATAAAGCTATGTCAAACCCAGAGCTGTTGGACATGCTACACCTAAAGAAATCCTGATCCCTCCAAGCTACACGCTCTAGGGACCTAAACCTTGTCACCACAATAAACAGGACATGCTAGAGGGATGGATTCCTGTCCCAGAGACTTCCCATACTCTGGAACAAGCTACCCATCTATGTCAAGCAAAATCCCTCATTAGCACTCTTAAAGAAAAATCTTGATAAGTGGATGGGAAATAGGAAATACACCCTGGGGATCACTTTGATGGCTCTGCTCAACAGGTGCACAAGAAAATAACTTTCTTGGGTGGCGTAAGCCAGGGAACCTTGTTGGCTTGCTTACTTAGGCCCTTGGGCCAATAGCCTAGTACCTACCTATGAACCTATGAACCTTAGTTAACATCAAAGCCACAAGTAAAATAGATAACCATTTTCAAATATAAAGCATCACATGGAATTTGGCAAGTCAAATGACAGCATATCTTTCAAAAGGTTAGTACACAATCTAGCATAGGACCCAAAGTATGGTGGTCCAGGTAACATGCTGACTGTGAAATATGGAGGAGAGGATCATTATAAATGGAGAATATTCAGAAGAAATGGTCTGTCATCTGTGCATAGCATAAGACTTTTTAATATCTTTATATGCTCCTCTACATAGGAGCTACAAGGCTATTTATGCTTCTTTGCAAAAAACAAAAAAAAAATCTGAATTACAAGACAGCCTCAAATCACTATCACTCTACTCAGTATCATACAGATTGCTCAGAGGTGATCTGTGTCTCGCCTACAAGGCAATCTCGGACCTTGCAATACTAGAGATGCTCCATATCCATAAATTTAACTCCTTGTGCATTCCTCGCTCGAAAGGCCAGAATCTAATCTAATATGCAACATCAACAAAACCTGCTGGAGAGACAGGTTTGCCTCCCAGAGGCTGCCCCATCTCTGGAATAGGCTTACCATACAAGTCAAACAGAGTACCTCGCTGACCATCTTCAAGCGCAACCTTGACAAGTGGATGGGAAACCACAAATTTGTCCCAGGAGTTCCACCTGTGTCCCTCATTTGACAGGAGTGACAGGTGTTGACTGAGGTGTCTTTTTGGGGATAAACTCTTCACTAGGCTTGTAAGGACCCCAGGGCCATTACCTAGTAGCCTCCTATGATCCTATGATTCTATAAACATAGTGGAGTATAAAGGATGAAAACGTATTTAACAAAACTACAATGTTCAGAATGTAGACATAGTTATTATGTAATAAATACATACTAAATCACCTAGGAAATAAGTGCTTAAATCAAGAGTGCAAAGAAGGTGGAGGGGATATGGTTGCTACCAATAATACAAGCAATGGAAACTGGGCTGAGGGTGATAACCCTGGATGACCTGAAACTAGGTAAGCAGTGTCAAAAGACACCAAGGGGGGTAAGTAACATCTGTAGAATGAATAAGCAATAAGTTCTCCATATAAATAGCCAATGAACCCCAGTTAATATTATTTGCAATTCTAAAGATTCCCTTCTTCACAAGAACAGGGTAAGTTATAGGGAGTTTAGAAGAAGGAAATGTCAAAACCTGTGTAACTGCTCAGAATGTATGAAGTTCAGCAGGTCATCTCCCTATTGGAATGTTTGGACTCACAGTGTAGACTTTTGACGTAGAAAAAAAGACAAAAAAGATGCAGAGGAAGAGTGTGAATATTTAACATTATTCCTCTCTTTAACTTAAACTTATTTTTCATGGGGAAAAGCTCCCCTTGCACCCTGTAATGTACAGAGCCCTCACATGGTCCCCAATTGCATATATACCAACTCTGAGAGCACCATAACTTAGAGAAAAGAGAATATTCTGAGAAATGGCAAACGCAGACTTTTGCTGTGACATAAATGACATGTTGATGAGACAGATATGTGTCTCAGAGGATCCCCATGCTCTGGAACAGGGTCCCCATCCATGGGAAACAGAGTCCATCCCTAACCCTATTTAGGCATAACCTTGACCAATGGAAGGGAAATTGGAAATTCACCCCAGGTCTAGCTCCCATGTCTCTGATAGACAGAGGCAGGCAGTAATGCCCAAACAAACATACCCCTCCACATAATCTCTAGAAACTTCCTAACATATCCCCAATAAATACCCATGATACATAAGGAGACCTTTGGGATGGATTGTATGACTAGGCTTGTGAAGGCTCTGGTGGTCGTTAGCCTAGGATAAAACTATCAACCTGTGAACTATGGATATATATAAGTTGAGACGTTAGTCAGTCAGTCTGTGCATTATGGTGCTTGGCATTCTAAGTCCTGATCATTCATCAGTTACGCCTGCCCGTCATTACTTTTCAAAATAAAAGATGTTCAAGAATATAATCACAACATTTGAAGATGGCGGAAAAATGCACCAGGGAAAATGCTGAATATAAGGAGTGTTAGTAGTGTTCCTGAATAGATAGTAGAGCCAGAACATAAATAGAATTCAGGAATGCCTGGTTAGATGATAGTAGTTCTTAAGCAGGGTAGAATAATGTGGGTTACTGCTTGCTTAGAACCATCAGCTGAACAAATAGACATGAAAATGAGAAACATGCCCCTCCAAAGAACAATCCATTCTTGTTTGTGCCATAACAGTAAGGCATCTTTGCTCCCCCCAAAAGAATAAGCAAATGACCCCTTTTGCTAACAAAACATCTTTAAAATGCTAAAAGTGCTATCAAAGGAACTATCCCCGAAACATTTATACATATTTATGACGCAGCATTCCATTTTCATGTATTGGCAATGATGTGTACCTTAGAAATGGCTCGACAAACATGCCCATGCCATCAGTATACTTCTAACTAATGCATACAGATAAAATGTGTAAAGGCCTTTGCTTCACATTATTCTTAAATAAATTCCAATATATGCAGTATGTAGGTGACAAAATGGGATCATACCTGCTGAAGTTCAGTACTCCTGTGTACAGATATATCCTGAAGCAAAAGCATTTTTAGTCTTCCAAACATATACAACTCTCCTCACCATCAGTTTGGCTAGCTACACAGATGTCCTTTTATATGTGTAGATTATTAATGATTTGCATCTGTCTTTATCTGTGTTTTATAGATGCTAATTACAGCATAAGCAGCTGAACTGCATGCTAATCAACCAATCCAACACCGTGGAACCATTCAACAAGCTATAAAGCATCTATGTAGACTCCATGCTGTTTTTTTCCTGTGGATTTCAAAACTTTTGGAGTACAGACATGGAAAGTCTACACAGACAGAATGTTAGGGGCTGCTGCTGTTTTACTCAAGTTGTATGTGCTGCAGGCTAAAGCCAATACTGCTGCTCTTAATGGGCCTAAGATGAGAAGAAGAGTTTTCAGGCCCCATTTAACTTTTCACAGCCGATATGATGTGGAAATTGTAGAGCACTACAGGGTAGACAGGGAGACACTACAGGAACTCTGAGACCTCTGTCACCCTCAACTCAGAACCAGAGCCAACTGAGGGGAGCACATCCCAGTGGAAACTAAGGTATGTGTAGCACTTAGAATCTTAGCTACATGTATCTTTCAGAGACCAACAGAGGACATGCTGGTGGTGTCACAGGCAACAGCATCCAGGATCTTCCACCAATTCCTGGATGTGATGCTTCAACATGCCAGAGACCACATATATTTTCCCCATAGTTCTGAGGAGAGGGCTAGAAATATGCAACAGCTCTACTGGATACCACACTTTCCTGAAGTACTGGGTGCCATAGATTGCACTCATGTAGAAATTAAGGCACCACCTGGGGAACAGAGTAGGCTCTACATTAACAGAAAGGGCTACCATTCTATCAACTGCCAAGTCTTGTGTAATGCAAAGGGGATCATCTTGAACATGTGTGCTGGCAACCCTGGAATTTACCACAACTCACATATCTATCACACCTCACAACTGTACCAGATGTTTGCTTGGGGGGATATCTTGCAGGGCCATTTACTGGATGATGCAGGCTATGCACTGGATGTGTGGTTGCTGACACCCATCAGCAATGCACACGCACCCAGTATGCCATAATGAGGCACATGCTCAAACCAGAAATGTCATAGAATGTGTGTTTGGGCTGATGAAGTAACAGTTTCTGAGCCTAGATACATCTAGGGGAGCCCTGTAGTACAATCAAGGGACATATACAGAAATCATCACAATATGTGCCATGCTACACAACCTCCTCAGGAAATAGCTGCAGCAAGATCAGCAAAGGAAAGGGGCACATATCCCACCACCAATGCCAAGGTCAACACAGCCACAGGCAGATGAAGTGTCACAGGGGGAACCACCAGCTGCTGTGGGTTTAGGCAGACATAGGTGTGCTCAGTATGCCCTTGCATTAGCTAACAGACAATGTATAGCACACTCACATACCACCTAGGGGCCTAAAACATTCCTCCTACTCACATACATATAGTAACATTGATGCCAAGCAACTCATACAACCATTACATCCCCATTTATTGGCTGTGTACTGCTTGCTTCAGACAGAGTCAGCCCCAAACTAACACTGTGGAAAGTGCTGCATTTACAAGGTAAGTCCTGAAGCTGAAGTGTATTGTTTAATAATATTATGGCATATCCTTGTATTTCATCACTTGGTACAGTAAGCAAGTAAAAGGTGGGAGATTGATACAGAAATCACCTTAACATGTGACAGCTGAGACTTATTTGACTTATATGTGTCCATTAGTAAGTAGTAAGCTTCAGGCATCAAAGATTCACACAGTCATACCTTTCAAAAGAACTGATGATCACTGCATGCCCTCAGTTTAGCACCATACATTTCTATTGGAAAACCATTAAAGAGAGAAGTTAGAAAGTAATGATACACATTGCAGTTTCTGACTTCACAGAACACACAACAAGAAATAGGCAGGATGCAAAACAAGGAAGGCAACAAGAGCAATATATCCTTGTTTGTTCGGTAATAGTGACTCACCTTTGATCACTCTAAAAGAACAGTCTATGCTTGTTTGTGCCCTAAAAGTAACTCACATTTGCACCCCCCAAAAAAGAGCATTCTATGCTTGTTTGTGCCATCCAACCTGCCCTTCAGTTATTGGCAGATACATTTCATATTATTCCCAGTTAATATCCACACACGTTTTAATGCCACTGATATAGAATGGCTTACACACTGTATGTGTCAGAGTACTGGTCAAATAACTGATGAATGACCAAGAAACACAGAACGGTAAGACAGAGCTATATATTTGCAAGCAATAATCATAACAGGTTGTGGGATTACTAAGTGCACTACATCCAAATATAATACATTTAATAAATGTACAAATAGTTTGTGGTTTGATATCAGTGTACATTCTATTGCAGTTTTTTGTGTATAATGACTTCAGTTCTTTGCTGCAAAGCTGTCTGTGTGACAAATAGGGATAAGGAACTGATCCTGTTTTCTGAAAGTACATTGGAGTGAGAGTTGAAATCCAGACTTATGTAGAAATATATCATATGTACTAACATCTTCTACTGTGTGTCATAGATTGCTTTTTCTCACTTCAGCTATTTCTCCCTTTTTTCTTTTCTTTTTTTTTTTGGTTACTGTTTGCATGATGCACAGCTTAGTGCAAACATGGGAACCAGAGAAAATAAATGTCAGGTGTGACTGTGTTTATCTCATTTGTGTGAAGTGCAGCAGTGTGCAAACTGGATAAGTGGACAAAGCAGAAAGTAGACAGCTAAAAATAGAAACTGGATGCATTCAATCAATCCTATTGCCTGTGGCAGCAGGTAAAAGTGTAGAGCTGGAGTACAGATTGTCCTGGGTTCTAGTAGAGCGTATGCAACTTTATTTCACTGTTGTGACTGCCATTTATAGCAATGAACTGATACATGAACAGTTGTTTATTTCAACTTGTTTGTGGCAATAGGTGTTAGTGTAGGACTGCCATACAAATGATCCTGAGTTCAAATATAGCACATTCCAAATGATTTTACTGTTGTTCCACTTCCCATTATAGTCTATCTCACTTATAACACTTGACATAGTGTACATGATATTAATTGCATCTATGAGGGCTGAGACACTAATATTGTGTCAATTCTTTCTTTATTTATTTATCAATGTATTATCACATTTATTATCAAATGCATGATTGTTGGGGGGTACTGTGTACTATATTCCTGTAAGTATGTTTCTGCTCTCTTGACTGCCGTGACCTTTACATTTCTCAAACATGCATACACAACTGCCTGTACATCAAATAACCTTGAAATTGCATTGCTTGCAACTGTTGCACACCGCTAACCACCACACATCATGCTTGCGTGATGCTAAGTGGTGGGCAACATTTTTAAACAGTGTGCACACTTCCAGTAAAAGTGATAACTGGAAATGGCAGGAAACCATCACTCTCCATTGCTCTTGATCGTGATAGTTATGGCAGGCATTCGTAGAGAGGGTGTGAGATTTAGAGCTCAGAGATGGGGTGTCCAGGAGTCCAAGATTTTTGTTGGACTCCTAGTGAAACACCACAGTGCCAGACTGCTGCAGGGGGAATATTCTGAGCCCCAGTATAAGTCAGAGGCTTGGGATAGTTTGACCTGGGCTGTGACCAGTGTCACTGGTATCTCTTGCACTGGTGAACAATGTAGGCATCACTCCAATGACCTCCTGAGAAGGAAGAGGGGTACCCTAAAAGTTTGGACTGAGGAAGTTAGGACAGAGGACACCCTAAAGATGTGTAAGTATCAATTACAGAAAGGACTTGTAAGGCTTAAAAGCTGAATATAGGCAAGACTGGTATTTATAATGGTATTCTTTTCTGGTCTGTTCTGTGTTTTCCACAGTTGCCATGGAAAGGGAATGCAATGTTAGGACCCTTATGGCACCAGATTGGTGAGTATGAGGGAGACATGTGGTATGTATGCAGCAGAAGAGTAGGGTCATTGTAGCATTAAAAGCTAAATATAGCTTGTTTGGTATTTTATGCAGTTGTATCAAACTGAGCATGCATATCTCAACTGTAAAAGCAGGTATGCATGCATTAGTGTGTGGCACAACCCAAATGTACAATATTAGATTTTAGTTAGAGGAGGTGGTGGTTCCAAATACCACACTTCTAAAGTATACAATACTGTTAATTCAATTATATGTAACTTAAAGGTTTAAAGTAAAAGCTCTAGACTATTGGCACATATGCCCTGCTGTAAACTCTAATCTGGATAATTGAAACATGCATCTTTGCAATATATGGACATGTCAAGGAGTACTTGTGACAATCTATAGTACAGTGTGCATCTGTTAGAAGTTGGTAGCCTTAAAAGTAATAGTTATCTGTTAGGAGGTGGTAGTCTTAAGAGTAAAGGTTAAGAAAATAGAGTCAAATGAATGTGTTCATGATTTGTATGTTACATATGAAGGTACTAATCTTATCTCTTTTTTTCTCTCTCCTCAACCCTTATCTCTTCTTTTTGTTTGTTTCTTTTATATTACAAAATGCTCCACAGCCTGCCCCACAAGATCTGCCTGCTCCCACTCCACCGGCCCTGGCACCATTGCCCAGCATTTCTAGGAACCAACCTGCAGCACCACCTCTGCTGCCCCTGCACTGCCTGTCCCATCAGGTATTCCTGCCCTGGAGGATAGTCCAGTGGTTTCCTCTGGGAGCAGTGGCAGAAGTGGTGAGTATATCATACATGCTGAACAGCCATGGATGGTGCATAGGCTTGTGCACCACACTGTTAGTGCACACCTATGCTGGATGGTGTGACTGCTCTCCCTCATTTTACTTAGGACCAGGAGAAGGAGGAACAAGTGCTCCAGCCAGTGGTGGATTGAGGTGACAGTGATGACAGTCTAGTGGGTGAGGACTCGATTCTCACTGTCAACCAGCTTGATGACCATGGGTCTGGGATTTCCCCATCTTCACCCCATCCATGGTGTTCACAGACCTCTTATGTCCATCACCATCCCTGTGTCTTGCCTTGTATGACTTCTCTGTCTGCAATTGCTTCCTCACCTACCCAACTTACCAGACCTAGACATAGCTATGTCCCTTCCCCAACATTCATCACTCAAAAGGGCACCTGTCCCACAAAAAAGATAAATAAATAAATCATCCCATACATAGCTGTCCATTTTGCACAGGTGTCTTCTGGACACATTTGATTCAGTCAAATTGGCTATACAACATGATTGTGTTGTGGTCACCCCTTTCTCCGGAGGTGACAGTCCAAATTCAGCTAATATTCTGCATATATTATCAGTTTTTACTGTTGAAGAAATGGCTAGCAATGGTTCTTTCCTGCCTCCCTCCTGCACTTTCCTGTATTGCTTTCCATTTGTTCTTCCCCCCTGCTTATTCCCCATTTCACGACTTTTCTATCTTCCCCATTTCTTTTATTTAAAGTATTATTGCACAATGGCACCCATCGTGCACCAACGTGCAGCAACAGTAATATGAAATAACTTAAAAGTGTTTCATTCAATTGTATTCGAACCCGGTATCATGTGGCCCCAAAAATGAATGTATCACTGCATTAACTGCAGTAACACATACTGCCAAAGAGCCATTTAAGTAGTTACATGTATTCCAGAGACCCAATACTGCCAAAGTTTAGCATCCCAATTTCACCCTGTCCTATCTTCCCCATTTATTTTCTTTAATGCATTATTGTGTGATGGTGCCTGTGATGCACCAATGTGCAGCAGTGGTAATACGAACAAACTTAAAAGTTTTAGATTCAGTTGTATTCAAACTCAGTACCATCTGGCCCCAAAAAGGAACATATCACTGCATTAACTGCATTGATATGTGCTGCTACAGAGTCAGTTAAGTAGAAGGTGTATTCCACAGACTCAGTATTAGGTGTCATACTTTAGCAATGCTGTCACTGAAATAGTGACATGACATTCCCTTATTTACTAATGATTCTTAAGGTCTCCTTTTTACCCATCGAGAAGCACCTCACAAACAAGATAAGTACAACCAAAACTTCCATTCATTCCTCTATTTCCCATGATTGAGCTAAGAACTGCATCGAGCAAACAATGGCCAAAAAATAATAAAATATAATAATAAAAACCTGACAGAGGAAACAAAATTTGTTCACAAGTGAAGAGGAGGTTGGATGTTAATGAAACAGAACCTGTGAATTGTGTGCTGTTTACTTGCATTTCCAACCTTGACAGACGTACATGTAATACTTTGTAAGTCTAACCTGATACACCCACCTGATGTAAGTATTCACAGTTGCCATCCATTAAACACAGACATAAAGGGAGTGCTGCACTATGTTTACATCCCTACATAGATCCATTTTTTTGGATTCAGCAATTCTAATGAGTTCAGACCTCATATGCATCTTCACCTTGCTGAGAGCACTGAATCTACACCAGATAGCAACTGTGTAGCTTGGGAAACTAAAGGGGAGATGAATTGTTTATGTGTTGAACACAGAAGAGAGGATATTATGTTGGGATATATTTACACAAAGGATTACTGATTTTTAGATGATAAGCCTGCATTTCATCAGTTACTTGCTGCATATGCTGACATTTAACTATGAGTAGTCTGTTTAATGGTTTTTATATTTATTTTGATTAGCACACACTATTACACTTTTATCTGTCTGCATTACTTACAAGTATACTGTTCTTTTGGGGGTGAGGAAGCAAAGCTGCATTTCTGTTATGGCACAAAAAAGGATTACGCTGCTATTGTTACTCTCATTTTGTTGTATCCAGCCTGTATCTAATACTGTCACATGCTAAAGTTAGTTCTGTACAAATCCCATACCTTTTACTTTTTATTCTGTCCACGTAGACTCTTTTATTTGCCTGTATTCCAAAACTTTTGGAATTCACAGGGAACACCAGCACAGAGTCTGCAGGGTTGCTTCATAGCTTGTTCAATAGCTCCACCATGTTAGGTTGGTTAATTAGCATGTAATTCAGCTGTTTATGCTGTAATTAGCATGTTGCTGTGTTTACCTTGTTTGCTCAGTGGTGCATGCCTCTACATGTTGCTTACTAAACATTTTTGCACCAGTGTGGACATTGCACTGTAATGCACATGTGGTGGAAACCGACCATGTAGGCTTTATGAATCCCAATGGAAATGTATATTTTTATAAATAAATATCATAAAAACAGCAGTTAATATTTCTTTACCTGCACTAGAAAAAGGTCAAATATCAATGCATTTGAGGTCATAGGTTCATATGTGTTTACCAGGCTAATGACCACAAGAGCCTTTTTAAGCCTAGTCATGCAACCCAAATCTCTGACAAGTTCTGGTACCTTTGATAAGTGTAAGAAGGGGCTTGGGAGATAAAACATTTACAAGCAGGGGCCTGGGAGATGAACCATTTACAGGTTGCCTGTATCCATTAGAGACATAGGTGCAAAGCCAGGGATTAATTTCCTGTTCCCCATCCAATTGTCTATGTGACACTTGAACTGGGTTAGGGAAGAACTCTGGTTCACAGGGATGGGGAGCCTATTCCAGAGATGGGATAGTCTCTGGGATAGATACCTGTCTCTCCAGCAGGTCTTATTTATATCACAGGCAAGGTTTAAGTCTTTAGAACGGGAAATTCTGGTGCTATTTGTTTTGTTGATATGCAGGAGGCCCATCAGAATGGGTTCTGCCAAAGCCCTATATGCTAGGCATAGATCTTCTCTCAACAGCCTATAGGAGACAGGATATAGGGATAGAGCCTTGAAGCAGTATGCATAGGACATTTTACTTATGCCCTGTATTCTTTTAATGAGGAACCCCTGTGGATATTCCATTTGTTGGATATGCCTGGTTAGGTACATACCAAAGGGGGCATTGTACTCAATGATAAGTCTGATAAATGCCGAAAGCAGTGGAACAATAACTTCCTTAGACCTAGATGTCATAACTTTATTTATAAGTTGAGCAACACAGAATGATTTCCTCACTGTTGTAGACACATGATGGTCAAAGGCTAGATTACTGTCTATGTATGTCCCCAAGTCACTGACTACTGGGTCATCTCTAAGGGGTGTGTTGTCAATATGATAGTCACCAAGGGTGGATGACTTCCTGAAGGATACTATTGTGCATTTCTTGGCTTTTAGTTTTAGTCCATGGTTTTGACACCAGTTGTTTGTCTGTGTCAGCCTTTCCTGGAAAACATTTGTGTCAGTGGGGGATTCCATGACTCCTCCTAATTTGCAATAATCTGCACATTTAGTCAGCCATTGTCATTGGCCTTGACTTCAGACAAGTAAATGCCAAAAAGGAGTGGTCTAAGGGCTGATTCCTGAGGGACTTCACTTGTGAATGGCATCTTTGTAGAGGTGGACTCCCCAATTTTAACTTCCTGGGTCCTGTCTGTCAGCCAGTTGGCTATCCACCAGGTGACATATGGGTTTGTACCTAACCTCTTGAGTTTGTCAGCAATGCCTGAGTATGGCGTTGTGTCAAATGTCTTGGCCAGCTCAAGGTAGGTAGTGTGAACCATTTTGCCCTTATTCATTGCTTTGGTGACTTTCTCAAAAAAGTCTGCCAGGTTGAGTTGGCATGACCTGCCCTTGATGAAACCAAACTCGATTGGGTCCAGTGTCTTGAGGTTTACTATATCATTATTGATCATCTCCATGTCTTTTATATAAGACTTGTGAGACTTATGGGTCTGTAGTTTCCAGGGTCTGTAGATGGCCCACCTATGTGCAGAGGGATGACTGCTGCTGTTCTCCATACATGAGGCATGAAACATATTTGGAGGCTACAATTAAACAGCATTTCCAGATGGCCTGATAGGTCATGTTTCATGCTATTTAGATGACATCCTGGGATATTGTCTGGGCCCATTGATGCAGTGTTCTTGGCCTTACAGAGACCATTATGGACCTGTTCCCTAGTTATAGCTGGGGGAGTTACATTTCATGGTATTTCCTGAGGGAAGGTTGAGGGGGAGAGAGGGGTAAAGTTGGAGCTGAATTTGTCTGCCAGTAAATTTGCTATATCTTCTAGGTTTTTTAATTTCTCCAAATCTTTTGGGTTTCTAATACCATGATGGGAATGGACCCCACTCCTAAGCCAAAATACGATTAAAGCTCATGAAATTAGTATTGTTTCAATCTTTGATGTCAGCTAGAAGTGCCCTTCACAGCATCTGCAATGTGCCCAGTAATGACTCCTTCTACAATTCATATGGATTTGCATGTATTGGTAGCATATCTAAATATGATTGTAGATTATTTTTTATAAGACCCATTGCTCCTACTACTATTGTGACTGTCTGTGTATATTTCTTCCACATTGCTGTCATTTCTACCTGCAAATCCTGATATTTTATGACTTCTGTCTTTTTTAATTTCTGCAAATCTTTTGGGTTTCTAATACCATGATGGGAATGGACCCCATTCCTAAGTCAAAACATGATTAAAGTTCATGAAATTAGTATTGTTTCAATGTGACTCAGTATAGGTGGCTCCATGTACAATGAGCTCTGTACACAATTGTGTATTGCCTTTGAGGTTGTGGACATAGCTAAAGAATGCCTTGTAGTTGTCCTTGACCTGAAAGGACAAATTTACTTCAAAATTTGCTCTGAGGTGTTTAGTTTGACAAGAGTGCTTTTATCCTACTGGGTGCTGCACCTCCAAATTCCTGCCATGATTTTCTTCCCCCTGTTATACAGCCTATTGATGTTTTTCCAGCAGGACGGCTTGTTTTTTCAGTTAGCTCTGTACTTCTTCCAGGAGGGGTACAGCTCTATGCAACTATTAACATGTTTGTATAGGGCTTCCTTGAGTTCGTAGTCAGCAGTGTTCTCAGGGTTTATGAGGGCTTCAAATTTTGCTAGGTTATCACTTAATAGCAGGAAGTTAGCCTTACAGTAGTTCCTGAATATTCCAGGTTTAGCTGGGGGTCCAGGTTTTATTTTTACTTCAAAGGAGACCATTTTGTGGTCTGACCTTATCAGAGAAGACATTACACTAGGGGGTGTGCAGCACTCTCCCATATTAGTGAGGACCAGATCCATTATGGTTGCATCACTGGTTGGCGTATTGACAATCTCGTCCAGGGACTTTGTGTTTACAAAATCCAGGAATCTCTGTGCCTGTATGTTTGGGGTTGTACAGGATCCCCAGTTAATAGTGCAGTAATTAAAGTTACCCATGAATATGGTATTGGGTTGGGTGGTGAGTGTTTCCAGTAAGTTTAAACATGTTATTGGTTTCCTGGGTCATAGAGGGGGACCTATAGCTTGCAATGAAGTGCTGTTGGATTTTGCCTATAGTAATTTGAACATGGAGTAGCTCAAGTACATTGTCCTGTTTGACCAGCCTTCAGGTATATTTATTTTTGATGCAAATTCAGACACCTCCACCTTAAGTCCCTGTCTGCATAGTAGCTGGTCTAAATGTGTGGAAGACATTATAACCTTGCACTGTCAGTGTGCTCTCTATGGCTTTAAACCACATCTCAGTGACCACAAAGACATCAGCATTCTCAAGTAGGAAGAGAGCTTCTAGGGTGTGGAGTTTTTTGTTTAGAGCAGTAATGCCTTTAGATTTTCTTGGTTTTGATTTGCTATGTCAGAAGTACTTTCAGTTTGGCATTTCTTAAAAAAGGCACTATGGGAGAAGACAATGTTTTAGCTAATTCTCAAAAGCATAGAGGGCAGAGGTGCCAACCATCAGTGGCAAAGCAGTGTGGTCTGTTCACCATCTCCTTCCATGTTGACAAATATTGCACCCTCTTAGAATGATACCAGAAATGAAGCCAGTTATTAAAGTCATTCATATTTTGCTCATATCGTGGCATCATCCTTGGAGAAGGTAAAATGCTGCTCAATGCTAGGCTCGTACCAGCCTGGGACACATATTCCGAGACCTCAATGATGTCTCTCTTCATATAGTATACAGAGTTACATCTCAGGTCATTTACACCTGCATGGACTATGACTGAGTCATACTGGTACTTGTGGTCCAATGTCATGAGTACGTGCATAATATGGTGAATCCTAGCCCCTGATAAGCAACTGACCATGACTTTCTCCTTACTCAGCCTGCTGAGAGAGACATCAGTGTGTCTCATGATGGAGTCTCAAATGACCAGAATGATGGACTGTGTTCTGGCTTGCCTTATGGGCTTAGAAGTAGATGCTCCATGAGATGTGACTGTATGTGTTGATGTGGGTGTTGTTTTGAAAGAGTGCACTTGGGGCTGCTGAGGGTATTTGTTATGTGTACTTCATCTAGGAGGCCCTTGGGGTTTAGGAAGGTTACATGTAAGTGTCTCAGCAAATGTGGGTCTATATGTCTGCTTTGAATTGTGTGCGATAGGTGTAGCATGTGTACTTCTGACAACCTTATTGACATTAGGAGTACTTCTGTGTGAGAGCTTTGCCTCCAGTGACATTGTATAAATACATCTCTCACATACCATATCAGTTTGAGAATTAGCTGGTTGTCAGTAAACATGAGGCAATTTTTACATTGCCTCAGGATGCCCATATTCACCAAGCTGGTAACAGAGATAGTGGGAATGATCATATCCATGGCAACAGACCCTTTATATTGATTAGATGGTTGGAGTGAGAATATAAAGCAATGTCAGGAGAATCCAGCTTGCATGATTTTAGAATTTTTGATATAAATATTGTAGCTCGCCAGTTCAGGAAGAAACAGGTGAACATTGTGGGTTCTTGTTCAAGCAGCTTTATTATATACAAACACATCATAAATGAAGCTAAGTAACTTTAACTTATATAGAAACTAGCTGTCATGCACATAGATGTTAACACTCTGGCTGCACCTTTAAAATGTCACTGAAGTTAGCACGTGTTTGGTATTTATACGCACTCACAGACCTTGGAAATGCTTCTTAAAGGTACAACACACCTGTTATTCTACATCCTCCCTCTTTGAGAAATGAGTCAAACATTGTCACGGGTATTAATAAATATGCAATTTACACAGGAATAATTTTCGTCATGCAATTATACAACGCTAGATACATATATACAACTATGTCCAAGCTGCTGTGTATTTCACACTAGACTTTGAGATGCGACCATATCATGTGACATAAAATTTGGGATCTGGTTTAGAAACTGGGATTGTCTCTGCTGACTGTTCAATCTTAAGAACCTTGGGATAATTTGCCGGAACAGTATCAGGAGCCAGGACACGTTCTGGAACAGGAATATCATCTGGGTTGCTCAGAGAGTTAAGAGTTTTTATCACATGTACAATGCTGCAATATTGGTTCTGCTACAGGAGGAAGATGTCTGCGATTTTTCCTGTACCCCACACCCTCAGATTTAACAAAATAGGATCTTGGGATTTCCCTGCACTCCAAACCTGTGGATTTAACAAAATAGGATCTCGGCTGATTTCTCCTGTTCTCCACACCTGTGGATTTAACAAAATAGGATCTTGGGATTTCTCCTGTACTGCACACCTGCGGATTTAACAAAATAGGATCTTGGGATTTCTCCTGTACTGCACGCCTGCGGATTTAACAAAATAGGATCTTGGGATTTCTCCTGTAAGTCACACCCACGGATTTAACAAAATAGGATCTTGGGATTTCTCCTTTACTCCACACCCCCAGATTTAACAAAATAGGATCTTGGGATTTCTCCTGTACTGCACACCTGTGGATTTAACAAAATAGGAACTTGGGATTTCTCCTGTATGCCACACCCATGGATTTAACAAAATAGGATCTTGGGATTTCTCCTGTACTCCACACCCTCGGATTTAACAAAATAGGATCTCGGTTCTGCACATATACTCGTTACTTGACCAATCCAGTCGAAACCTTTCGCTGTTTGTATCCTCACTGTCACTCCTTCTTTCAATGGACGAAAAAATCTGCTCCATTTGTCATACCTGGACATTTGAAAAGAGCACTTCTTAAATAACTGGGCACTAATGGCTTGGTTATGTTTAGCTTTAGGCCTCAGTAAATTGGAACTGATAGGCAATGTTGCTCTGGTTTGCCTGGATAGAAGTCTCTGAGCAGATGAGCCAGGTATATCATCACAGGGTATGTTTCTGAGTTTGAGTAAATTCAAAAACACATCGGTATTATCATGCTTTGACTTCTCAAGTCATTGCTTTGCACTCTGTACTGCATGTTCAGCAAATCCATCTGATTGCAGATACTCTGGACTACTAGTAACATGTACGAAGTCCCACGCTCTTGCAAATTTCTGAAACAATTGACTGATAAATTGGGTGCTATTGCCATCAATCTCTTGTTATTTGAATTGGTTTGAGATCGATCTACTACCTAATCTAACTTCTACTACAGTCATTACTAAGTTGAAACACCATTTCTCAGTCCATGGCAGTCCACAGAAATTACTCTGTGACAATGGTACCCAATTTACCAGTCAATTGTTTCAAAGATTAATGATAATGCAAACACTATAGCCAAAAGTTCTTTCTCAGTTTGGGTAAGTGTTCTAGATGCACTGGCTACTGGCCTGCCTTCTTGAAGAATAACTGCACCTAAACCAAATTTTGAAGCATCACAGGAAAGAGTTACTGGTTTGTTGACATCATAGTATCTTAATGTTAGTGGGGTAACAATTTTCTGCTTAAGATCTTCAAATGCTTTCTGGTGCTGTTCTAGATATGACCATGTAACATTTTTACATGTGAGCTCTCTCAAAGGTGCTGTCAACTCACTGACGTCTGGTATAAACTTTCCTAAAATAGTTGACCATACCAAGAAAATGTTGTAGAGCTTGCACATTATTTGGCGCAGGCATTTTGAAGAATGGCTGCTTGCTTGGACAGGTCAAGCCAATACTTGTAAATAAATGACCTAGATATGTAACTTCTGGTAGTGTCAATTTGCATTTTAGAGGGCTGAGCTTTAAGTTAACTTCACGTGCTCTGTCTAGAACTCTTAAGATTTCTGTCATGCTCTGCCTCACCATTGTCTTGACCAATATATCATCTACTATTATGGCACAAAGATAACCTGAAAAAATGTGTGCTTCATTGCATGCTGAAAGACTTCACTTGTAGAATGTATTCCAAATGAAATCCTGAGGAATCTATATCTTCCAAATGGGGTATTGAATGTAGTCAGTAGTGAAGATTTGCGATCAAGCATCACCTGACAAAATGAACTCTTTGCATTCAAGACAGAATAAAACAGTGGCATTCAGTATCAGGGCTGCAACCTCTTTGACTGTATGCATAGGATGATGTGCTCTCTTTAATGCTTTGTTTAAATCTCTTGGATCAATGCATATTCTGATTTCATCTGAGCCTTTTTTTGTGAGCTGCTACCATGGATGACACCCATTCAGTAGGTTATGCAACTGGACAAATTACACCTTGCTGCACCATTTTTATCCAACCGAGCATTGACTTTATGCTGCATAGCTATGGGAATTCTTCTTACTGGTCTGACCACTAGACTGATCTCTGGGTCTAGTTTCATAGAATATACCACGGGAAGTTTGCCCAACTTCATCAAAAACATCAGCATACTCTGAAAAAATAGTCAGTGAAGCTAGAACTGGGACTCGTGCTTATTTGATGAACTTCTTTGGTAAAAGAAAGCAGATCCATTCTCAAACGGTCCCTGTGACCCAATAATGACTGCACAGGTCTTTGAACTACATAGAATAATAGGCTATAACAGTTGTTGGCCACATAACATGAAAGCACTACTGAGCCTTCAGCTTGAATTTCTTCACCTCTATAAGCAACACGTTTCACACGAGTAGTCACATTTAGTTGTTCATGAGCTCTGACCCTTGCAAATGTATCTGCAGACATAACATTATACTTTGAACCAGTGTCTACATGGAGCTCGGTGGATTTTCCATTGATCTGGACAGTAGAAAGCACTTCATTTCTTGCCAATAAATCTACTGCATCAATATTTTTACCAATCACTGACACATCATCTACATAAAAAGCAGACTGTGGCAGGTTTACTTGATCAACTTGCTTTTCTGAGTGACCCTTCTTTGTAACTGTGCTAGGTCTGCTTGACTTACAAAATCTTTGAAAATGGTTCCATTTCTTATGTTCGTGGCATTGCTGACCAAATGCTATGCACTTTTCTCTTCTGGACTCATGGTTGGCACCACAATTACAACAGTTAACAATAAAGCTTGATTTGGGTTTTTTGTGATTTACCCCATACAGTACTGAGCAGCATCTGTTCTGCACTGGGTACCCTTGGTTCTGCACTGAGCATGCTCCTTTAAATGAACTGGTCTTGGAATTTGCTAGAAGACTATAGATTTTAACTGGAAGTCCTGCAGGGGCTGCTGCTGCCATGTGCTTAGGCCTGCATTTGCCTGTCACACGCTGCATGCTGTCTACATTAGCTCTGGAGCCTGTTGAAACCATGCTCTTATCACTAGCAAGCATACTTGTATGCCTTTCTGCTACTTCATGGATCTGACAAATCTCAGTGGCTTTGCTCAGTGTCAAATCACTGTCACAAAGCAAAACTTTCTCACAGCAGCATTATTAAGACCACACGAGTCTGTCCTTTATTAACTCTTCCTTTAAATCACCAAATCTACACGTTTTAGCTTTGTTTCTTACGTCAGTAATGTAAGCTGCAAAAGTTTCCTTTTGCTTTTGATCTCTCATATAAAACAAATGCCTGTCTAATGTAAAATTAGTCTGGGTGCTTCACATTTCTCTGAATTTGCGCTTCAAACACTTGGGGTCTTCCCTTGATTCAGCCTGCACAACAATATGATGCGTCTATCCTTCACTTTCATATACTAATGGTGCGTATACAAATGAATGCTGCCTTTCAATGGCCTCTGACCCTGCTAGGTTTAGCAAAATGAATGCCCTGGTGCATGTATCTTTATCAGAATAAGCTGCTTGTATGAAAATATCGTACTCTTGCTCAAATACTGTCCAGTTCTCTGCAATATTCTGATCAAATACAAGTGGTTGTGGCTTGTGAAATCCATCTGCCATATTAACATATCTTAGTGAAGACTTTTGCAAATATGCACGAACACACACTTATACACACACATACATACATACATGCTTGAAATCTACACCAGTACTTGCAATGACACGATAAGCCTCTGTATAACTGAACTTTAGGAAATAAATCTCCTGGGCACTGTAATACTCTAAAAGCCACGTGTTTTAAAATTACTTTACTGTATGAGCCATTTATCTTGAAATTATTTGACTGTAAAAGTCATTTATCATCATTTTAAGAAATTTTTCGAATAACTGCATAGTGCGAATAAACTGGGCAATAGAAGTGGAGGGCAAGAAACATTTCGAAGCAACTGTACTTTATGAATAAACTGTTCGAAGTAATTGCAATTTACAAATAAACTGTTTTGAAGTAATTACACTTTGTGAATGAACTGGGCAGAAGAAACTCAGAGTGAGAAACATCTCCAAACAACTGCACTTTGTGAATAACAATACACAGCACACTGAAATTTCCCAAAATGGCTGCACTTTGCCAAATACTCAGTACAGTGCAAGAAGCACTCTGTAATGGCAGCACTCTGCAAATAGACACACCCATGTACAAGAAATTTTTCCAAATGGCTGTATTTGACTGCAGTTCACTAAATAGTTGCACTTTGCACACAACAAACTCTCAGGAATAAATGCACAGCAATAAGCACACACTGTAAGCACTTTTACACACTTTTGAGATACTTTGAATAACTGTAGTTATGCTACTCAGAGCTCCAATCAATGTGAAGTAGTAGTTTATGCCAAAACGCAGTAATTTGCCAAAACGCATGCAGTCACCTTGCTTTGTTTATGCTCAGTGTGTCCTTTTCTGCCCCTTCTGTTATATTCGTTTTGCTCATTTAATCTCTTTTCATGACCATTATACTTTCTTGTGTTTGTTTTAATTCTAGACATGCTCATTTTACTTTAAACATGCTCATTTTATCAAATAACCTTGTTTCATAGGTTCATAGGTTCATACTAGGCTATCTGCCCTAGGGCATTTATAAGCCTAGCCAGAATGTGTTTGGCTTTCGCCAGCCATTTTAAATTTATTTTGCTATGCCCTTTTTCGAGGTTAGTATACTGTGCCTCTGTCTAACAGTGACACAGAAGTGATACCCCGGGTAAACCTATGATCTCCCATCCACTCATCAAGATTCCTCTTGAAGAGAGTCAATAAGGGACTCTGCCTAACCTGGACTGGGATTTTATTCCAGAGTGAAGGGAGCCTCTGGGTTATGAATCTGTCCTTCCAGCATGTCCTATTTATTTCAGTGCTGAGGTTCAAGTCTTTCGAGCGCGTAGCTCGATGGGATTTGGATTTTCTGAGGTGCAGCATGTCCATTAATTCCGGGTTGGACATGGCTTTATGCATCAGGCACAGATCGCCTCTGAACAGGCGGTATGCCACTGAGTAGAGCCAGAGTTTCTTTAACCGGGCAGCATATGGCATCTGTTTGAGCCCTTTGATCCTCTTGGTGAGGTACTTTTGGGGTCTTTCCAGTTGCTGCAGTTGTCTGGTAAGGTACATCCCAAAAGGGGCATTGTACTCAGTTATGGGCCTGATGAGGGATGAGTAAAGAGGCACGATGACCTCCCCTGATCTAGATGTGAATCCCTTCATGATTAGGTGGGCTATATAAAATGTTTTTCTAACCACTTTGGCCACGTGGTTGTCAAATGAGAGATTGCTATCAACTTGGGTCCCCAAGTCCCTAATTACTTCTTTTGTACTTAATGAATTACCACCTATGTGGTAATTTGTGGGCACTTTGTTTTTGCCAAAGGGGATGACTATACACTTTTTGGCATTTAGCTTGAGGCCATGGCTCTGGCACCAGTTGTCTGTTTCTATGAGGCCCTTTTGGAGGATGCTTGTGTCGGCTGGAGAGTCGATTATGGCGCCCAGTTTGCAGTCATCTGCAAACTTGGTCAGCCACAGTCCTTCCATGTTGGCCTGTACCTCCGAGAAATATATACCGAACCATAGAGGTCCCAGGACTGAGCCTTGTGGGACACCACTTGTAACTGGTTTGGAGTCTGACATGGCTCCAGCAATTCTAACCATGTGGGTTCTGTCCTTGAGCCAGTTTGCAATCCATCTAGTGACATAGGGGTTTATATTTACACTGGTGAGCTTATCTATAATGCCCGAGTGGGGTATTGTATCGAAGGCTTTTGCAGGTCCAGGTTGGCTGTGTGGACCACCTTCCCCTCGTCAATGGCCTTGGTGACTGTTTCAAAGAAATCAACCAGGTTTAAGAGGCAGGATCTGCCCTTAACAAAGCATTTTGTTTGATTAATGTGCTTTTTTATGCTTCTCTTTTGCTTAATAAACGTTTCTGTGCTATTTGTTTGCTTACTAATACATTTTGTGCTCTTGCAATACTCCGTTTTATCTCTTTTAATAACTAAATCTTTGTGTATATTTTCTTTACCTTACGCTCGCTTCTGGCCTTTTTTGCTCTCAGTTCACTTAGTTTGCCTTCATCGTTACATCTGCACCTCATGGCTCTCAAGAGTAGTGTTCACAATCCTGGTTCTGACACCATGTCTCTCGCCATGTCACAGGCGAATGCTGTGGGTTCTTGTTCAAGCAGCTTTATTATATACAAACACATCATAAACAAAGCTAAGTAACTTTAACATATATACAAACTAGCTGTCATGTACATAGATGTTAACACTCTGGCTGCACCTTCAAAATGAAACTGAAGCTAACACATACTTGGTATTTGTATACGCAGACCCTGGAAATGCTTCTTAAAGGTACAGCACACCAGTTATTCTACAAATATGAACAAGCAGCATTTGATATGTAGAGCAGTCAGTAGGATATAACTGCAGAAACACCTGGCGATGCCACTTGGATCTAATGAGTTAATTTCCTTTTTCACTCCACTACCACTCTTATTTGGAAAGTTTTTCACGCATTGCTAGTTGCCAGTTTTTATAAGTTGTATCCATTTCCTTTGCCTCCATTACTCTTGATACAAGCCCTGACTACTGCTGTATACTCCGGGTCCCCTATCCACATATTACTCTCTGTCTACAGCTCTTGCTTCCCCTTCTGCCTTCGACTTTCACTCCATCTGTCCTTCTCTGCCTTCGACTTTCACTCCATCTGTTCTCCTCCATTTTCTGCCCACCGTGTGCCATTTTCCTATCATAGTCCTCATTTAGCTCGTCTTCAGCTGAGAAGCTCTGCAGACGATAATGCTTTCAATTAAAAAGAAAAAAACATATTATTAACATCAAAACATACAATTATCAGTATTATTTTTTATTATTGTTATTACTATTGTTGTTAGGATATATGTCAGATTACTGAAGTTCCAAAACTTCAAAATTCATATGGCCGAGAGTATATGATTGAAGTTTCAGAAATTCGAACATAAAAAAAAAAAAAAAACTAATTCTATTTTTAACGTTTTTGCATGGAGGCAAGCCCCTGCATCCCCCACATGCCTGCTAATTATGTATACCAACTTGGAGAAATCACTATATTGTGGAAAAGGGTAAATTTCCCATTCCGCGCTGTAATGTGATCTCCATACAAAACGTTTGAAGTTTCAAAACTTCAGTTATATGGTCCCAACCATATAACTTTCGAAGTTTTGAAACCTCAATAATCTGATAGGGACCCTGTTGTTAATGCCACTGTGTATAATATTGTGTATGACTTGTATAGTGCCATTGTTACTGTATATTGATTGCTTTTATTAATTATGCCTTCATGTAGTGCACTGTATTAACACTGTTATGTTAATCAACGAATAATGATGAATGTTGTTAGTGCATATACTCCACAAGTTGGGTGTGCGATGGATGAGAAAGAAAAATTTTGGAGTGAGTTGGATGAAGTGATGATGACTGTACTCAAGGGTGAGAGAGTGGTGATTGGAGCAGATTTCAATGGGCATGTTGGTGAAGGGAACAGAGGGGATGAGGAAGTGATGGGTAGGTATGGTGTTAAGCAAAGGAATGCAGAAGGTCAGATGGTAGTGAATTTTGCGAAAAGGATGGGCATGGCTGTGATGAATATGTATTTTAACAAGAGGGAGGTGCATAGGGTGACATACAAGAGTGGAGGAAGATGCACACAGGTGGATTATATCTTATGTAGGAGGGCCAGTCTGAAGGAGATTGGAGACTGTAAAGTGGTGGCTGGGGAAAATGTAGTTAGGCAGCATAAGATGGTGGTTTGTAGGATGACATTGGTGATCAAGAAGAGGAGGATGAGTGTGAGGGCAGCACCAAGGATCAAATGGTGGAAATTGAAAAAGGGTAATTGTGAGGTGATGTTCAGGGAAGAGTTAAGACAGGCACTGGGTGACAGTGAAGAGTTACTAAACAGCTGGGTAACTACAGCAGAGCTAGTAAGAGAGATGGCTAGAAAGGTGCTTGGTGTGACATCTGGAAAGAGGAAGGAGGACAAGGAGACCTGGTGGTGGAATGAAGTAGTACAGGAGAGTATAAAGAGAAAGAGGTTGGCGAAGAAGAAGTGGGATTGTCAGAAACATGAAGAAAGTAGACAGGAGTATAAGGAAATGAGGTGCATGGCAAAAAGAGAGGTGGCGAGGGCTATGGATAAGGCATATGAAGAGTTGTATGAAAGGTTGGAGACTAAGGAGGGAGAAAAGGACCTGCACTGATTGGCTAGACAGAGGGACCGAGCTAGGAAAGATGTGCAGCAGGTAAGGGTGGTAAAGGATAATGAGGGAAATGTACTCACAAGTGAGGAGAGTGTGTTGAGCAGATGGAAAGAGTACTGTGAGGGGCTGATGAATGAAGAGAATGAGAGGGAGAGAAGGTTGGATGATGTGCGGATAGTAAATCATGAAGTGCAGTGGATTAGCAAGGAGGAAGTAAGGATAGCTATGAAGAGGATGAAGAACGTAAAAGGCTGTTGGTCCAGATGACATACCTGTGGAAGCATGGAGGTGTTTAGGTGAAATGGCAATGGAATTTTTAACTAGATTGTTTAATGAAATCTTGGAAAGTGAGAGGATGCCTGAGGAATGGAGAAGAAGTGTTTTGGTACCAATTGTTAAGAATAAGGGTGATGTGCAGAGCTGTAGTAACTACAGAGGGATTAAATTGATCAGTCACAGCATGAAGTTATGGGAAAGAGTCGTGGAAGCTAGGTTAAGAAGGGAGGTGATGATTAGTGATCAGCAGTATGGTTTCATGCCAGGAAAGAGCATTACAGATGCGATGTTTGTTCTGAGAGTGTTGATGGAGAAGTACAGAGGAGGTCAGAAGGAGTTGCATTGTGTCTTTGTGGATTTAGAGAAAGCATATGACAGGGTGTCTAGAGAGGAGTTGTGGTATTGTATGAGGAAGTAGGGAGTGTCAGAGAAGTATGTAAGAGTGGTACAGGATATGTACGGGGGTAGTGTGACAGCGGTGAGGTCTGTGGTGGGAGTGACGGATGCTTTTAAGGTGGAGGTGGGATTACATCAAGGATCAGCTCTGAGCCCTTTCTTATTTGCAATGGTTATGGACAGATTGACAGACGAGATCAGACAGGAGTCCCCGTGGACTATGATGTTTGCAGATGACATTGTAATCTGTAGTGAGAGTAGGGAACAGGTGGAGGAGACCCTGGAGAGGTGAAGCTATGCTCTAGAGAGAAGAGAAATGAAGGTCAGCAGGACTAAGACAGAATATATGTGTGTGTGAATGAGAGGGAGGATAAAGGAATGGTGAGGATGCAGAGAGTAGAGGTGGCGAAGGTAGATGAGTTTAACTACTTAGGATCAACAGTTCAGAGTAATGGTGAGTGTGGAAGAGAGGTGAAGAAGAGAGTACAGGCAGGATGGAGTGGGTGGAGAAGAGTGTCAGGAGTGATTTGTGACAGACGAGTACCAGTAAGAGTGAAAGGGAAGGTTTACAAGAGGGTAGTGAGACCAGCCATGTTATATGGGTTGGAGACAGTGGCACTAACAAAAAGGCAGGAGTCAGAGCTTGACATGGCAGAGTTGAAGATGTTAAGATTTGCACTGGGTGTGATGAGGATGGACAGGATTAGGAATAAGTATATTAGAGGGTCAGCACAGGTTGGAAGGTTTGGAGACAAAGCCACAAAGGTAAGATTACGTTGGTTTGGACATGTGCTGAAGAGGGATGCAGAGTATATTGGGAAAAAGATGCTAAGGATGGAGCTGCCAGGTAACAGGAAAAGAGGAAGGCCTAAGATAAGGTTTATG
Source organism: Protopterus annectens (assembly GCF_019279795.1). Lineage (NCBI taxonomy): Eukaryota > Metazoa > Chordata > Ceratodontiformes > Protopteridae > Protopterus > Protopterus annectens. The sequence continues at coordinate 93,190,152 of NC_056746.1, read as the reverse complement.
GATGTGGTGAGAGAGGACATGCAGATGGTTGGTGTGGCAGAGCAAGATGCAGAGGACAGGAAGAAATGGAAACAGTTTTTCTGCTGTGGCGACCCCTAATGGGAGCAGCCGAAAGAAGAAGAAGAAGATGTTAATCGTCAGATACATAATGCATCAGTATCTAACAAAAACACTGAAATGCAGATTGGGAGAAGCCATGTAATTTAAAAGACTTATTTCATAGCTGAAGGACATTGTGTGTACCTCCTTCTACAGCCTAGAAAAAGGCATGTAGACCCATGGCACTACCCACAACAGAAAAGACTTCAAAAATGGACAGTGTCCTGCTCTGGGTTATTAAAGTGTCAAGGGCTCAAAAAAGGTGATATAATCTCAAGATATAGGTTCTTAGGTTCATAGGTAGGTACTAGGCTATCTGCCTGACGGCATTTATAAACCTAGCCAGAGTGTGTCGGCTTTCACCTCCCCATTGATTAATTAACTGATCCTCTGTCAAGCAGAGCCAATGAAGTGATCCCAGGGGTGTATTTTCTGTTACCCATCCACTTGTCAAGGTTTCTCTTGAAGAGTGTTAGTGAGGGGCTCTGCCTAATGTCATTTGGAATTTTGTTCCAAAGCATGGGGAGTCTCTGTGACAGGAATCTATCCCTCCAGCATGTTCTATTTATTGTTGTGGTGAGGTTTAGCTCACTAGAGTGCGTGGCTTGCAGTGACTTGGATTTCTTTAGGTGGAGCATGTCCATCAATTCTGAGTTAGACATGGCTTTGTAAGTCAGGCAGAGATCACCTCTGAGTAAGCAATATGCTACTGAGTACAGCCAGGGTTTTTTCAGTCAGGCTGCATAGGACATATGTTTGAGGTCAGTAATCCTCTTGGTGAGGCACTTTTGTGGTCTCTCCAGCTGTTGGAAATGTCTTGTGAGGTACATCCCAAATGGGGCATTGTACTCTATGATGGATCTGATGAGTGACGAGTAGAGGAGCACTATAACCTCTTTATTTTTAGATGCGAACCCTTTAGTAATTAGATGGGACATAGAAGGATTTCCTAACACTTTGGCAATATGATTGTCAAAGGAGAGATTACTATCTACCTGGGTCCCCAGATCTCTTACTACTTCTTCTGTATTAAGGGAGCTGCCACCTATGTGGTAATTCATGGGTGGTTTGTTTTTCCCAAATGGGATGACTATGCATTTTTTTGCATGCTTGAGGCCATGACTTTGACACCAGGTGTCCATTTCAGTAAGGCCCTTTTGGAGGATGTCCATGTCAGCCAGAGAGTCAATTATGGCTCCCAGTTTGCAGTCATCGGTGAACCTGGTTAGCCATAGTCCTCCTGTGTTTGCCTGTACTTCTGAGAAGTGTATGCCGAACAGTAGGGGTCCCAGGACCGAGTCTTGCGGGACACCACTTGTGACTGGTTTAGAATCGGACCTGGAGCCCGCTATTCTTATATGGAAGAAATACTAATGTCTGCAGTACAAATATCACTTTTCTCTCCGAGGTTCTTCACCAGGAGATCAATAAGAAGATTAAGACTATGATCCGTTAACAAGCTATTGCCTGTGGCCCAGGGTTTAATTCCCCTAGCTATCATTTGCCTACAGTTTGACTTTAAGTAAGTCACTTAACCGGACAGTGCTTTAGTACAACTGGGAATTTGGGCTAGGATCATTAATGGACTCCTGGACTACATATGACCTATGACTACTTATGACCATGTATCCATTGTTATTCAGAATTTTTTTCTTTTACACTATCCAACATCTCAGTCATTGGTGACTCCATTGTGAGACACACTGAAGCACCATTTACCAGGCCGTGCAAGGAGATGGTTATGGTCAATTTCCTTTTAGTAGCCAAGATTTGCCACATTACACATGCGCTCAAGTCCCTGTACCACAAGCACATAATGACACAATCATTATACATGTAGGTAAAAATAATTTGAGATGTACCTCCCTGGAATACATGAAGACAGACCTGATAGACCTCTCGGAATATCTGTCTGAAGCAGGTATGAATC
>NC_056746.1:93073123-93180623 GCF_019279795.1 Protopterus annectens | reverse complement strand
GGTTCATAGCCTAGCCCATAGAAGTGTCCTGGCGTTGTGCCACCTGACATTAGTTCCCAGTGCCTCCATCAAGGAGACCCACAGGAGTGATTCCCAGGGTGAACTTTCTATTTCCCATCCACTCATCAAGATTTCTCATGAAGAGGGCCAGTGAGGTGTTCTGGTTGACATGTATGGGAAGTCTATTCCACAGCATAGGCAGTCTCTGAGTTATGAAACTATCCCTCCAGCATGTTCTGAAAGATGATGACCTCTTTCTTCCTGGATGCAAAACCCTTGGTAATGAGATGTGCCACATAAAATGACTTTCTGACCACAGTGATAATGTGGTGATCAAAGGAGAGGTTGCTGTCAACCTGTGTCCCCAGATCTCCTATAATGCCTTCAGTGTTCAGTGGGCTCCCATTGATGTGATAATTGGTGGGAACTGAGTTTTTCCCAAAGCGGATGGCAATGCATTTTTTTGCATTAAGCTTAAGGCCATGGTTTCGACACCAGTCATTGGTCTCAGTGAGGCCTTTCTTTAGGATGTCTACATCACTTGGGGAGTTAATAATGGCTCCCAGCTTGTAGTTGTCGGCGAACTTGGTCAGCCAGAGTCCCTCCGTGTTGGCCTGGACTTCTGAGAAGTAGATGCCAAACAGGAGAGGACCCAGGACCGATCCCTGTGGGACTCCAGTCGTGACTGGTCGGCAGTCTGACTTGGAGCCCGCTACTTTCACACAGTGTTCTATCTGTGAGCCAATTTGCAACCCACCTAGTGATATAGGGGTTGATGCCTAGTTTGGTGAGTTTATCAATAATTTCTGAGTGGGGAATGGTATCAAAGGCCTTGGTCAGATCGAGGTAGGTTGTATGAACTGCCTTTCCCTCATCCACAGCTCTGATGACTGACTCAAAGAAGTCAACCAGGTTGAGCAGGCATGCTCTACCTTATACAAAACCAAATTGCGTGGGATCTAGAATTTGGAGATTCCCTATATCCTTGTTTATTAGGTCCATGATGATGCGTTCCATAGCCTTACATATCAGACTCATCAGGCTAATGGGGAAATAATTTCCCGGGTCTGTGGTTGCTCCCCCTTTATGGAGAGGGATGACTGTAGCAGTTCATAGGTTCATAGGTTCATACTAGGCTATCTGCCCTAGGGCATTTATAAGCCTAGCCAGAGTGTGTATGGCTTTCGCCACCCATTTTAAATTCATTTTGCTATGCCCTTTTTCGAGGGTAGTATACTGTGCCTCTGTCTAACAGTGACACAGAAGTGATAACCGGGGTAAACCTACGATCTCCCATCCACTCATCAAATTCCTCTTGAAGAGAGTCAATGAGGGACTCTGCCTAACCTGGACTGGGATTTTATTCCAGAGTGAAGGGAGCCTCTGGGTTATGAATCTGTCCCTCCAGCATGTCCTATTTATTTCAGTGCTGAGGTTTAAGTCCCTCAAGCGCATAGCTTGATAGGATTTGGATTTTCTGAGGTGCAGCATGTCCATTAATTCCGGGTTGGACATGGCTTTATATGTCAGGCACAGATCGCCTCAGAGCAGGCGGTATGCCACTGAGTAGAGCTGGAATTTCTTTAACCAGGCAGCATACGGCATCTGTTTGAGCCCCTTGATCCTCTTGGTGAGGTACTTTTGGGGTCTTTCCAGTTGCTGCAGGTGTCTGGTAAGGTACATCCCAAAAGGGGCATTGTACTCAATTATGGGCCTGATGAGGGATGAGTAAAAAGGCACGATGACTTCCTTGATCTAGATGTGAATCCCTTCATGATTAGGTGGGCTATATAAAATGTTTTTCTAACCACTTTGGCCACGTGGTTGTCAAACGAGAGATTGCTATCAACTTGGGTCCCCAGGTCCCTAATTACTTCTTCTGTACTTAATGGATTACCACCTATGTGGTAATTTGTGGGCACTTTGTTTTTGCCAAAGGGGATGACTATACACTTTTTGGTGTTTAGCTTGAGGCCATGGCTCTGGCACCAGTTGTCTGTTTCTATGAGGCCCTTTTGGAGGATGCTTGTGTCGGCTGGAGAGTCTATTATGGCGCCCAGTTTGCAGTCATCTGCGAACTTGGTCAGCCACAGTCCTTCCATGTTGGCCTGTACCTCCGAGAAATATATATCAAACAAGAGAGGTCCCAAGACTGAGCCTTGTGGGACGCCACTTGTAACTGGTTTGGAGTTTGACATGGCTCCAGCTATTCTAACCATGTGGATTCTGTCCTTGAGCCAGTTTGCAGCCCATCTAGTGACATAGGGGTTTATATTTAAGCTGGTGAGCTTATCTATAATGCCCGAGTGGGGTATTGTGTCAAAGGCTTAATGGCCTTGGTGACTGTTTCAAAGAAATCAACCAGGTTTAAGAGGCAGGATCTGCCCTTAACAAAGCTGAACTGGGTAGGATCGAGTGTCTGTAGGTCCCCAATATCTTTATTTATAAGGTCCATGATGATCCTTTCCATAGCTTTGCAGACCAAGCTAGTGAGACTTATGGGGCGATAGTTTCCAGGATCCATTGAGGCACCACCTTTGTGGAGAGGGACTACTGTTGCTGTACGCCACTCTTTGGGTACATATCCTGTAGTAAGGCTGAGATTGAACAGTAGTTTTAGGTTTGGGTTTAGCTCTTCTTGGAGTTCATGTAGGATGCAGCCCGGGACACCATCTGGTCCCATTGATGCTGTGTTTCTTGCTTTGGAGAGGGCAGCTCTTACCTGAGGATCTGAGATGTCAGGGGGGCAGCACTCTGCTGGGATAGATATTAGCCCTTTTGGTGGGGAGGGGGGAAGAAGTTTGCGCTGAACCTGTCAGCTAGGATGTTGGCAATGTCTGTGGGTTTGGTGTATTTTTTGTCATTTTGGACTAATTCTGAGCATATCTGGGAATTCCCACCCAGGTTCCTAACATAACTAAAGAAAGCCTTGTGATTATCCTTAGTGTCCTGTGCAATTTGTCTCTCAAAGCTGGCCTTAGACGATTTTATGAGTGCCCGTAGTTTTTTGCTAATACTGATCAGAGATGCCTTCCCTTTTTGGGATTTTGCTCTGTAATGTAGTAGCTTCCTCCTTCTATTGTATAGTTTGTTTATGGCTGGGGTCCACCAGACAGGACGTCTGCCTTTGGAGGATTGGGTCTTGGTTTTATTTGGGATTGCATGATCCAAGCATTCCTGAAAGTGTTCATAGAATGCGTTTATAAAGGATTTTGTGGTCTGGGCCGTATTAACCACAGGCCCGGGGGCTTTGAAGGATTCCACCTCAGTTTTGAGGAGTGTGAAATTTGCTTTAGAGAAGTTTTTCACTGTGGTTTTCTGGGCATGGGGTGGGGTCGGGATGTGAATATCCAGTGAGATTAGTTTATGGTTTGATCTTACCAGTGAGGGATACACTTCTGGTCTGGAGCATAGAGTCCCCTTGTTGGTGATAATCAGGTCCAGTATGTTTTCCCCTCTTGTGGGAGTGGTAACAAGTTGTTCCACAGCATGTGAGTTTATAAATTCTAGGAACCTTTGGGCTAGGGTGTTGGAGCTAGAGTAATGCTCCCAGTTTATGGTTGGGTAGTTGAAGTCACCCAATATAATGGTGTTTGGAGAGACCTTCATATTTTCCAGTGTTCTCAGGAAGGCTGAGTGGGGTTCCTGGGTTTGGGAGGGTGGTCTGTAGATGGCTAAAAACTGGAAGGCAGTTTTACCCACTGTTAGTTGCACATGGATAGTCTCTGATGCTGTGCCACCAACCTGGAGGTGTGGGTATCTTTGACGAATATTGATACTCCCCCTCCTTTTGTGGTTCGGTCCAAGTTTTGGGGCCCAAAAGCATGGTATGAGGTATAACCTGGTAGTGCTGGGGTGCTCTCAAGAGCCTTGAACCAGGTTTCTGTTACTACACAGGTATCGATGTTCTCCATGCTAAGGAGAGTTTCGAGTGCGTGCATCTTGAGGTTTAGACTTCTGGCATTGAGTAGCATTACTCTTAGATTCTTATCCCTTGTGATACCTATGGAGGTGGACTTGTCTTTTGAGCCTTACCTAAAAAAGGCACTATGGGGGTAGCAAGAGCTTTTGCCAATATCCGAAAGCCCAGGGGTGACAGGTGCAAGCCGTCCCTAGCGAAGCATCGTGGCTTGTCGAGCATGTCATCCCAGGCTGACAGGCATTGGATCCCCTTTGAATGACACCAATACTTAAGCCAATTGTTGAAATTGATAATCTTGTCTTCATAAAATAGTCTCATAAACAGGGACGTGAAGGCTTGTAAGAATCAACGCTTCTTCCTCACCAAGTCACAAATACATTAAGTCACACCGTAAACACTGATAAATGGTAATAAATGTCAAAGGCAGATGAAAAGCAAATGAAAAGCAATCCAAAACACTCAGGAAATGAGTAACTCCTTTATTGCATGCAGTAGTAAGCGCTTTCACCAAAACGGCTTCCTCAGACTGTAACAGCACACAGATCAGACAGTCATTAAATAGCATAGCTAATCAACAGGGTGTGGTATAAATTAATCAATCAAGCCTTAAAAATATTAATAACACATCTATTATAAAGAACACTATTTTAAAAACATTAATTAAAAACAGTAGAACTAAAATATTTATACATTCATTTATTTATTGCTTTGCCTAACTTCCTTCTTCTCAAAAAAGGTTGTAAACTGACTTTATCATTCAATCCTGGGGTTGAATCCGCTCTACACCTTATAATCCATCTGAGCTCCATCTCTAGTGTGTAGGCTTCTAAATCCCCACCTCTCATGGTACCAAAAATGCTCTGTAAGACAAAAAATGTAAAAGTATGGGTAATCCCTGCCTCTTTCTGATGTTTCGCTAGAGCATTGGTAATATCTCCTATTCTCATTTTATAAATATGCTCCCTAATTCTCAATCTCAGCTGCCTATTCGTTTTGCCAATATAAAATGCTTGGCAGGCAGCACAGCTGGCGAGATAAATCACATTCTCTGACCTACAATTAGTCCCTGTGGAAAAAGAAAAGGTTTGTCCAGTGACAGGTTGTACAAATGTATTACTATCATTAATAAAGCTACATTGGTTGCAATCTCCACATGCAATAGTATTAAAATTCGATGAGATATACCTCACCCCTTCCTTATGACACAACATACTTCTCAAATTCATTTTATTCTTATATGTATATCTTGGTCTCGATCCTACTAATTTACTAACTTCATCATCAACAGTGAGTACACCCCAATATTTCTCTATAATGTGTTTTATATTAAAAACATCACTAGTATAAAAAATGGGTACATTTATTGTAACATCTTTCTTGTGTACCTGACCATTCATAACTGGTTCATCAGTACTAAAATTACTAGAAAAATAGGGGCAAGCTTTGGTCCCTCTCAAGCTATATGTATCAGTCAAAGCCCTATCTATTTTTACTTCATTATATGACCTCATTAATAACATAGCTCTTAAATTTTCAGTTTCAGCTTTGAAACCATACTCTGTTGGATTAAGTCGGGACGCCCTCATAGTCTGCCCCTTCACAACATTTTCAAATACATGTAATGGATGCATACTCGTTCTGTGAAGCAAAGTATTCTTATAACAACTTTTACTATGAACCGATGTGTTAACTATTCCGTTGCCTAATCTAATAATATCTACATCCAAAAAAGAGATGTAATTCTTCGAGTAACTCATAGTAAATTTAAGGTAACTTGTAGTATTATTAATAAAACTTTCAAACTGAAGCAACTGTTCCTCAGTACCATCCCAAATTAAAAAGAGGTCGTCCACAAACCTCTTATAAAAAGTAACATGTTGCTTAAACTCAAAACTTGGAATCAGTATTTCATTCTCCCAATTGGCCATAACAATGTTGGTGTAGCTATTGGCACATGATGTGCCCATAGCTACGCCATCATTTTGTATAAATAACTCATTAGAAAAAATAAACACATTGTTCTCCAATATGACTTCAAGAAATAGTGCTATCAAATCAATCAATTTATCATCCATAGACGTATATTTCTTCAAGTATACCTGTACACTTTCAACCCCTCTACTATTAGGGATCATAGTGAATAAGCTTACTACATCAAATGTGACTAAATAATCTTTCCTTTCATCAAACTTGGTCACACATTCATACAGACTAATTAAGAACTGTTTACTATCTTTTAATATATTAACATTAGCTTCAATCACTGGTCTAAGATGCCGTTCAACAAATAATGAAAAAGGTTGTGTTAACCATCCTTGTCCCGATACTATTGGTCTCATCGGGGGTTTTTATGGACCTTGAGAAGGCCTTTAAGAACAGGTAAAAGTGGATTATTCACCCTTAGAAACCTAAAAAGGTCCTTATCTATAACACCGCTTCTGTATAAATCATCTATAGTATCATATACATGGAATACTTTATTCCTCACTTCATCCATATTCAATCTAGAATAAAATGTAGAATCACTCAGTAAATCATATACACTCATATTGTATTGTTCTGAGCCCATTACCACAATGGGGCCTCCCTTGTCAGCAGGAGTTATTACTATGGAGTCATCCCGCTTCAAATCACTCAGAGCCTGCCTCTGTTTATATGTCAAATTATTTTTCCTTTTCTTAATCTAATTTTTATGATTACTATAATATCTATGTAAATCTTGTTCAACTAATCTAGTATATGTTTCTAGATTAGGATTCAGGACAGGTACATATGTACTCACTGGTCTAAATGCAGGCCTAGTGTTATCTACCATGACACTATCTTCATGCGTGCCATAATCAAGTTTTAATTGCACATTTCTAACAAACATTTTAACATCTATCACCGTATCTGTAATATCACTAAATTTACTGGGTATGAAGGTCAGGCCCTTATTGAGTACATATTCTTCCTCAGTGCTCAGGGTCCTACTAGATAAGTTAATCACAATCGATTCCCCTTCATACTCCACATTTTCTTTATGGTTGGGCCAACTTGTTCTGTTTCCACTACCTTCCTTTTCTGGCGGCCTCTGCTCATAGAGCGTGTTCTCCCCTTGAAGCAGGACTGTATCGGGAAAGGGATATCCCTTTTATTAATAGTACCATTCCCTTCTATATCAACACTATTATTAATAGTTTTCTTCCTAACAACCAGGTTATCAGCACTGTCCAGTCGAATAGCCTGATTAGTTGTTTCAACATTAGAGGGTAACACAGTGTCTGCATGCATATTCTTACTCACAGTAACTACAGACGGATACAAATTCACATTATTGACTAATTCAGCAGCAGGGACTGAAGCACTCCCCATCCCCTCATCATTCATACATTTGTTTGCATCAGTCATTATATCCAAATTACTGTCCAAGTCAATAGTACATAAAGCAGTATTATTAGTTGTATTAACATTACTAGAAAAGTTCTTTCCTTCAGTTCTTACAGACATAGTCCTCGGCCAAGTAAAGACTTGGCCGTTTTTAAAGTCATAAACATCCCTCTCAAGCTTCTGTTTCTTCTGTTCTAGTAAACGTTTCTCGTAAAGTAACACATTCTCCATGAGTCTATCCATGCCAGCACTGGCCTTCGAAGAAGAATACTTCGAAGTAATAGACCCATGTAAATGAACCACCCTCTCACGTAGCGCTTCCTTCTCTGGTGTGTGATACTCTATCAATAGCTTCATATAATTGAAGCTTAGTTCCATGTTCAATTTTTGCCATTTTAACAACAAATTAGGAAAATGGTTACCTGAGGTAACGTGGTCCCTCTGTGTAGACTTACTACTTTTGATTCTGATTATTTTGTGTTCGTGGTTTTACACAGAGCGTATGGCTTGTACTGGGGGAGACAAAATCGAATTAGCATACGTGCCTAACATTACAGAGACTGTCCGGAAGTTGGGCAGATTCAATGACTGTGTTGCTGGAAAGGAAAATGTCTTGTTAATGTTTGAGCCGGAGGATATGCATGGATCCGAAAAGGATAACGTTGATGATTTGGTGGCATTAGCTGAAGAGCTGGATGTCTTGGAAGCCGAATTTCTAAAACTAAAGAGGTTACAACTGCAGCGACATCATTTTGAGGCTTGCCTCAAAAAACAGATAATTCCTAGGGGGTTGAGAGTACTGAAAATGCCTACCTACGTGAGAGGGTGGCTCATTTACATGGGTCTATTACTTCGAAGTATTCTTCTTTGAAGGCCAGTGCTGGCATGGATAGACTCATGGAGAATGTGTTACTTTACGAGAAACGTTTACTAGACCAGAAGAAACAGAAGATTGAGAGGGATGTTTATGACTTTAAAAACGGCCAAGTCTTTACTTGGCCGAGGACTATGTCTGTAAGAACTGAAGGAAAGAACTTTTCTAGTAATGTTAATACAACTAATAATACTGCTTTATGTACTATTGACTTGGACAGTAATTTGGATATAATGACTGATGCAAACAAATGTATGAATGATGAGGGGATGGGGAGTGCTTCAGTCCCTGCTGTCGGATTAGTCAATAATGTGAATTTATACCCGTCTGTAGTTACTGTGAATAAGAATATGCATGCAGACACTGTGTTACCCTCTAATGTTGAAATAACTAACCAGGTTACTCGACTTGACAGTGCTGATAACCTGGTTGTTAGGAAGAAAATTATCAATAATAGTGTTGATATAGAAGGAAATGGTAATATTAATAAAAGGGATATCCCTTTCCCGATACAGTCGCCTCGTTTCAAGGGGAGAACATGCTCTATGAGCAGAGGCCGTCAGAAAAGGAAGGTAGTAGAAACAGAACAAGTTGGCCCAACTATCAAGAAAATGTGGGGTATGAAGGGGAATCGATTGTGATTAATTTATCTAGTAGGACCCTGAGCATTGAGGAAGAATATGTACTCAATAAGGGCCTGACCTTCATACCCAGTAAATTTAGTGATGTTACAGATACGGTGTTAGATGTTAAAATGTTTGTAAGGAATGTGCAATTAAAACTTGATTATGGCATGCATGAAGATAGTGTCATGGTAGATAACACTAGGCCTGTATTTAAACCAGTGAGTATTTATGTACCTGTTCTGAATCCAATTTTAGAAACATATACTAGATTAGTTGAACAAGATTTACATAGATATTATAGTAATCATAAAAAAGATATTAAGAAAAGGAAAAATAATTTGACATATAAACAGAGGCAGGCTCTGAGTGATTTGAAGCGGGATGACTCTATAGTAATAACTCCTACTGACAAGGGAGGCCCCATTGTGGTAATGGGCTCAGAACAATACAATATGAGTGTATATGATTTACTGAGTGATTCTACATTTTATTCTAGATTGAATATGGATGAAGTAAGGAATAAAGTATTCCGTGTATATGATACTATAGATGATTTATACAGAAGCAGTGTTATAGATAAGGACCTTTTTAGGTTTCTAAGGGTGAATAATCCACTTTTACCTGTTCTTAAATGCCTTCCTAAGGTCCATAAAAACTTACACAATCCCCCGATGAGACCGATAGTATCAGGACAAGGATGGTTAACACAACCTTTTTCATTATTTGTTGAACGTCACCTTAGACCAGTGATTGAAGCTAATGTTAATATTTTAAAAGACAGTAAACAGTTTTTAATTAGTCTGTATGAATGTGTGACCAAGTTTGATGAAAGGAAAGAATATTATTTGGTCACATTTGATGTAGTAAGCTTATTCACTGTGATCCCTAATAGCAAAGGGGTTGAAAGTGTACAGGTATACTTGAAGAAATATACGTCTATGGATGATAATTTGATTGATTTGATAGCACTATTTCTTGAAATCATATTGGAGAACAATGTGTTTGTTTTTTCTAATGAGTTATTTATACAAAATGATGGCGTAGCTATGGGCACATCATGTGCCAATAGCTACGCCAACATTGTTGTGGCCAATTGGGAGAATGAAATACTGATTCCAAGTTTTGAGTTTAAGCAACATGTTACTTTTTATAAGAGGTTTGTGGATGGCCTCTTTTTAATTTGGGATGGTACTGAGGAACCGTTGCTTAAGTTTGAAAGTTTTATTAATAATACTACAAGTTACCTTAAATTTACTATGAGTTACTCGAAGAATTACATCTCTTTTTTGGATGTAGACATTATCAGATTAGGTAACGGAATAGTTAACACATCGGTTCATAGGAAGAGTTGTTATAAGAACACTTTGCTTCACAGAACAAGTATGCATCCATTACATGTATTTGAAAATGTTGTGAAGGGGCAGACAATGAGGGCGTCCCGACTTAATCCAAGAGAGTATGGTTTTAAGGCTGAAGCTGAAAATTTAAGAGCTATGTTATTGATGAGGTCATACAATGAAGCAGAAATAGATAGGGCTTTGACTGATACATATAGCTTGAGAGGGACTAGAGCTTGCCCCTATTTTTCCAGTAATTTTAATACTGATGAACCAGTTATTAATGGTCAGGTACATAAGACTGATGTTACAGTAAATGTACCCATTTTTTATACTAGTGATGGTTTCAATATAAAACACATTATAGAGAAATATTGGGGTGTACTCACTGTTGATGATGAAGTTAGTAAATTAGTAGGATCGAGACCAAGATATACATATAAGAATAAAAAGAATTTGAGAAGTATGTTGTGTCATAAGGAAGGGGTGAGGTATATGTCATCGGAATTTAATACTATTGCATGTGGTGGTTGTAACCAATGTTACTTTATTAATGACAGTAATACATTCAAACAACCTGTCACTGGACAAATCTTTTCTTTTTGCACAGGGACTAACTGTAGGTCAGAAAATGTGATTTATCTCGCCAGCTGTGCTGCCTGCCAAGCATTTTATATTGGCAAAACGAATAGGCAGCTGAGATTGAAAATTAGGGAGCATATTTATAAAATGAGAATAGGAGATATTACCAATGCTCTAGCGAAACATCAGAAAGAGGCAGGGATTACCCATACTTTTACTTTTTTTGTTTTACAGAGCATTTTTGGTACCATAAGAGGCGGGGATTTAGAAGCCTACACACTTGAGATGGAGCTCAGATGGATTATAAGGTGCAGAGCGGATTCAACCCCAGGGTTGAATGATAAAGTCAGTTTACAACCTTTTTTGAGAAGAAGGAAATTAGGCAAAGCACTAAATAAATTAATGAATAAATATTTTAGTTTGACTGTTTTTAATTCATGTTTTTAAAATAGTGTTTTTCATAATAGATGTTTTATTAACATTTTAAGGCTTGATTGATTAATTTATACCACACCCTGTTGATTAGCTATGCTATTTAATGACTGATCTGTGTGCTGTTACAGTCTGAGGAAGCCGTTTTGGTGAAAGCGCTTACTACTGCATGCAATAAAGGAGTTACTCATTTCCTGGGTGTTTTGGATTGCTTTTCGTTTGCTTTTCATCTGCCTTTGACATTTATTACCATTTATCAGTGTTTACGGTGTGACTTAATGTATTTGTGACTTGGTGAGGAAGAGGCGTTGATTTTTACAAGCCTTCACGTCCCTGTTGATGAGACTTTTCTATTTGGTGTCATATGTTTTAACAGGAACGTGGTCTCTCTGTGTAGACTTACTACTTTTGATTCTGATAATCTTGTCTTCATACTGTGGCATCATTCTTGCTGAGGGTAAGATGCTACTCAAGGTCAGGGTCATACCGGCCTGGGCTACATGCTCAGAGAGCTCCTCTATGTCTCTTTTCATGTAGTCCAGGGAGGTACATCTCAGGTCATTCACACCAGCATGGACAATGACTGAGTCATATTTGTACTTGCCTTGGAGTGACCTGAGTGCTTGTGTTATGTGGTGGATCCTAGCGCCCGATAGGCAGCTCACCGTGACCTTCTCCTTGTTCAGCCTGGTGAGCGGGACGACAGTCTGCCTGATGATAGAGTCACCTATTACAAGTGTATCAGGTGTGTTGTTTAGCCTTAAGGGCTGTGACTGTTCGGCACACTGGCTTTGTGAGCTATGTGTTGCACGTGTTTTGTTTTGGGGTAGCGGTTGCTTGGATGTCTGCTTTGGAGGTCTCTGCTGCTTAGGCAGATTTTTATTTAGAGCCTCCAAGTATGTTTTTGTGTGTTTATGTGTTTGGTTTGCTGTCGTGGTAGGTCTATGTGAGACTGGAATTGTAGTGAGTGTGGGTTCCTTCTCCTCCTGACTGGTTACGCCAGTACTGAGTTGAGAGAGCTTAGCCTCCAGTTTGGCTATATGGTTGCATCTCTCACATGTGTTGGAATTTGTTGGGAGGAGGAGAGGGTTGTCTGTGTACATTAGGCAGTTGTAACATTGCCTCAAGATTCCCAGGTTGACCAGCTGGACCGGAGAGGAGATTGACAACTGACCTTTGGACATGCTAGAATAGTATTGGGAATTCCTTTATAATTGAAAAAAAGGGCCAATGGGGAACAAGTTACTCAAGGGGAGTTTGTGAAGGTGTAGTGCTTTTAATTTTTTAGTGCTGACTTATATAATTGCTTTAGTGAGCAAGTGCTAGGCTTTAGCATAAGAATAGGGTGTTTATTATGAGAACTAGATCAGTTCCAAGGCTCAAACCCAAATAAGCGGCGCTGCTCAATGCCGCGCTATGCACAAAATCACGCAAAGCTGCAATACAGCGGGTTTTATACAGGCGGGCTTGAAAGAGCTAGAAATTGGCCCAAAACAGCCAACAAACTACCAGATTCCTGCGCTGGGAACACTCCTCCAGGGACAGATAGGCTGCTCCAAGCTCCCCACTGCCACTGGTGAACAAAGAAGCCTCCCTCTATCCAAGAAAGGAAATGGCAACACAGGAACTTTCCAAAAGTCCAGAATACAGCAAAGCCTGTATTTGGACTACTCTAGGTCAGGAAAGATGGGAAACAAGGATAACTTTTTTTTTTCTTTTTTGCAACAAACAGCAGGAAATTGCAATAAATATTTAACACAGGCTAGCACACTTGAGTGTGTAGCCTCAACAGATAAATGCAACAAACAGGACAAACTTTAAAAGTGCAGGTGCAAAAACAACTTTAAACAGTTTAAAACAGTTCAAGAAGCAGAGATACTTGCAGTTTAGCTAGATCGGACAGTTGCCCAGATAGTAGCAGGAAAAAAACACTTTTATCAGGTTAGCAATCGCTCTTTTGGCCTCTCTGCTGCTAGCACCACTCTGCCGGACCAAAAGGAGCTTGGCTGAGTAGTAACAAGCGCAAAAACCTCACCAAAGTGGGTTTTATACAGGGGGACTTGAAAGAGCTAGAAATTGGCCCAAAACTGCCAATAGACTACCAGATTCTTGTGCTGGGAACACTCCTCCAGGGATAGAGAGGCTGGTCTAAGTTCCCCACTGCCACTGGTGAACAAAGAAACCTCCCTCTATCCAAGAAAGGAAATGGGCAACACAGGAACTTTCCAAAGTCAGTGCACCATTCGGTAGGGACAAAACCTGAGGTGAGGCTGTGAGTGAACAGGGCACACAGATGTGGTGCCAGTTCACTTTGTAGTTCATGTAGAACACAGCTAGGGATATTGCTGGTTCCCATCGAAGCTGTATTCCTGGCCTTGGGCAATGCAGCTTTAAACCGTGCTGCAGTAATGCTGGGTGCCTGGCATTTTTCTGGTATTCTGATTGGTCCTTTGTGGGGAGAGAGGGGAGAAGTTGCCACTGAATCTGTTGGCCAGTATGTTGGCAATATCTGTTGGCTCAGTATAGGAGGCACCATTGTGTAGTAACTCAGAGAAAACCTGGGTATTGCCATGGAGATTCTTGATATAACTATAGAAGGCTTTGTGGTTGTTTTCAGTGTCTGCTGCAATTCTGCCTTGATAGCTGGCTTTAGAGGTTTTGATGAAGGATCTCATCTTTTTGTTGAGGCTAATAAGGGAGTTTTTCCAATCTTGAGATTTCACCTTTTTCTACAACAGTTTCTTCTTTCCATTGTAGAGTTTACTAATGGCAGGGGACCACCAGATTGGCTTCCTTTCTTTGGAGGATAGCATCTTGATTCTGTTGGGTATGGCTAGTTCCATACATTTTGTACGTGTTCATACAATGCATTGGTGTATGATTCGAAAGTCATGCATCTATTTTCCATTGACGTGGGTGCTGTGAAGTTAGCCAATTCTGTTTTTAGGAGCCCAAAGTCAGCTTTGGAGAAGTTTATCAAGGTAGTTACCTTTGTGTGTGGGGGGGCTGAGATGTGGATTTCCATGGTGATTAGTTTATGATGAGATCTAAGCAGGGAGGGATTGACTATTGGTGTAGAGTAACAGTCGCCCATGTTAGTAATAACCAGGTCAAGGATGTTGCTTCCTCTAGTGGGAGTCAGAATAAGCTGGCCAGGGCATTGGAATTGATGAATTCCAGGAAGCTTTGGGCCATTGTATTGGTGCTTGAGTAGTTTTCCCAGTTGATGAAGGGGTGGTTGAAGTCTCCTAGTATGCGAGTGTTGGGTTGGACCTTGATAGATTCCAGGGTGCTTACGAACGTGGAGTGAGAGTCTAGGGACATGGTTGGGGTCCTATAACAGGCTATGACCTGGATCGCCGTCTTACCTAATGTTATTTGTACCTGAAGTATCTCAGATGTGTTATGCTGGGCAACTAGTCTGGAGCTGTGCATATCCTTTATGAATATGGAGACACCACCACCTTTTGAGCTTCGGTCCATGTTCTGGGGCTGAAAGTTGTCGAATGAGTTACAGCATGGTAGCAAAGGAGTGCTTTCTGCTGCTTTAAACCAGGTCTCCGTTACAGCACAAATGTCAATGTTTTCCATTTTGAGGAGTGCTTCGAGCAAGTGCATCTTGAGATTTAGACTTCTAGCATTGAGCAGCATGACCCTCAGATTGCATTTATTTATAGCTGTCATGGTGATATTTTGGTCTTTGGAACATCACTTAAAAAGGCACTATAGGGGTGGCAAGAGCCTTAGCCACTATCCAGAAACCCAGGGGTGACAGATGCAGGTCATCTCTGGCAAAGCATCGAGGTCTGTTAATCATGTCATCCCAAGCAGACAGATACTGGATCGCTTTTAGAATGACACCAGAAACTTAGCCAATTGTTGAAGTCAATCATTTTCTGCTTGTACTGCAGTATCATTCTGGGCGATAATAACATTCTGCTCAAGGCTAAGGTCATACCTGCCTGGGCCACATAATCTGAGAGATCCTCCCATGCCTATTTTCATGTAGTCCAGGGAGATGCATCTCAGGTTATTCACACCCACATGGACAGTGACAGAGTCATACTTGTACTTGTTGTGGAGTGACCTGAGTGCGTGTGTTATGGGTCGGATTCTGTCACCTGATAGACAGCTGACTGTTACCTTTTTCTTATTCAACCTAGTGGGTGGGACATCAGTGTGCCTCACTACTGAGTCACCTATGATTAGTGTATTGGGCAAGCTATTTTGACTTAGGGGCTTAGGTTGAGGGGCACACTGTGCAGGTGAGCTATGTGTCTTGTGGTTTGTGCTGTGTTGTGGTGGTCGAGTGCGTTTCTGCCTTGGAGGTCTCTGCTGTTTGAGTAGAATTCTTTTGAGAGCCTCCGCAAAAGGTGGGTGTGTGGGTTGTGTTTCTATGTGAGAGCTGTGATGGTGGGTGTTCTGGAGGGCTATGTGTTGCATGTGGTTTAGTGCAGGTGTTGACTTTCTCCACTTGACTGGCTATTCCGGTCTTGGCTTGAGTGTTAATAGGAGAAAGCACAGGGAACTGACCTTTAGACATGCCAGGCAGGATGGTCATTATTACTAAGTACTGGAGCTGTTTCCTTATATATTCCTTTTACAGGAAAAATGTCAGTCAAGATGTCTGAGTCTGTACAGAGCACTGCCAAACACTTGAGGGGAAACTAATACGTAGACCCTGAAAATTTAAGGATGAAGTATTTAGGCAGATATTCTGAAGTTAGAAACAAATCAAGCAGTACTTACTGAAAATAAAGAATTAGCTTGTCATGAATGATAAAAAGAGGGTAGTCGCATGAATGGCTGCTGCCTGGCTACTACTAATGCTGGTCTCAGCATAGCTTCACTCTGTTGGGATACAATACTCCTTTGCTTCTTCACTCACCAGAATCAAAATGTTAGCACCAATCTCAAGAGGAGAAGCAGGCCACAGCCTGTTTGGTGATCCACGTTCTTGTCCCAGATGATGCAAGGGTCTGCAGGCTTGTAGCCTTTTTTTGGTAGATGCCACGAATAGCAACCAGACCAATCAGGTATGTTAAGCACAGGCACTCACTCTCCAACCAAAAAGAGTCAGGAATCAATGCACTCTGCTCGTACTCTCACCAGGATCAGAGCATAAGCACAGATTCCAAGCTGTCACCTATAAAGCAATTATTAAGCTAGAAAAGGAAAGAAGCAAATCTCTTTGAAATCAGAACTAAAGGAGGCAAGGTGCCAGACCAAAACGCAGAACCAGAAAAAACAAGGCACCAATCCTAAGAGGTATGAATAAACTGCAACCAAAGGGTGAAGTAGACAGCCGTTTATTCACATGAACGCCAAATACACCAATAATACACAGCGTTTAGAATTTGTGAGAAGAAATTTTAAGAGACGGCAGGAACCATCTAATTTATGTAATAATGGAGTCAATAATTGTTAAAAGAAGTAAAACACATATGAAATTATAATGCATGAATATGACATGTTAATATGGTCTATTTTCTTTCCTGTTAACATATGCGTGCCTTACAAGGTACAAGGTTTGAATCTCACAGGGGATAATTGGCTAGGCGTAAAATGGCTTGCAAGGGCAGTTAGCCTAGTACTAATCTATGAATCTATGAACCTATGTCTTAAGTGATAATTTAATAAAGGTGTTTAAAAATTGTCTGAATAGCGATAATGTCATGGAAAGGGCTTAGGCAGCACATTAGTGTTAGAGGCACAAGAAAAGTTAGAGTTAGGTTAGACTTACAAAGGTGGGAAGAAGGGCTTCAAAGAAAGAAAACAAATGCATTCTGGACATTGTAAATACTAACTTCTTATTCATTACCCATAGTCCTACAGATAAAAACAAATATGGCAACTGTGGTGAAAAGTGTTACTTGTCCTTAGTACTGATTGCAATAAAACTTTGGCAAAAATGGGTATCTTAAAATATGACGTCTGTAAATTAATACTGGCACCACACTGGAGCTGAAGTGCATTGATAGTCAGTCAACTGTTTTAGCAGTATAGCTTAGAAAGTTAAAGTTATAAGATTATAATAACCTTTCATCCTAACGTTCCACCTTTGTTTTCTTAATGTTAACTTGTACACTGCATGATTCTGAGCAAGTCACTGAATAAAGAGAAAAGTATTCTCTGGTCAAACCTGAAAAGAACTTGTACCTAGGTGGCCTTACATGGTTAACAAATGCAAATAAATGAATACTATAATTCAAAGAGTGGCAAACTTTAAGCAATGTAAAATATACCTTTTGTAGTAGATTGATGACATGGGGACAGCACGTTTTAAAGTATAGAAGGAGTACATTAATGCCAGGATATGTTGAAGTAATGTCCAATTTGAAAGCAATGACATTAGAAAGTAAAATAAATATGCATTTAAACAACTTGCTTTAAATTTAACAAACATGGTATTTTCTGTGAGTGAGAGAGAAGGAAAGTGCTTTCAGGTTACATATCAGGGTAAGTGCAATTCATTAAAGTAAGTCTGCTGCAGATAAACCTGACAGCTCAGTGGAGACATGTAGGAGTGCGTGTTCAAACTGCTGCTGTCAGATACCAGTCCTTGTATCTGCTGCAGCTAAAAGCAGTGTTCAGTCTTGTTCTACTTTTCATCTGTTTTGTTTTCCTTTTTCTACACACACACACACAGACACACACACACACACACACACACACACACACACACACACACACACACACACACACACACACATGCATTTCTTATGAAGCCATGTCTACATTTGTACTAGGTGATACTAAAAATGAAATACTGATGCTTCCTGGTAATAGAAGTTTCACAAACAATTAGCCTCCACCTCCATTAATGACTTAATGTAACAGCTCAGCAGAAACTGTCACTAACACAACAGGTGCATTTGTCTCTTATTATCTTGATTTTACATGGTCTGTTTCAAAAGTACATTAGTGGCTCCTCAGAACTCCAGTGTGTGTGTATGTACTGGGATATACCAAACCCCAGTGTGTGCATACTGGGATATACCAAACCCAGTGTGTGCGTACTGGGATATACCAGACCCAGTGTGTGCGTACTGGGATATACTAGACCTAGTGTGTGCGTACTGGGATATACCAAACCCAGTGTGTGCGTACTGGGATATACCAAACCCAGTGTGTGCATACTGGGATATACCAAACCCAGTGTGTGTGTAGTGGGATATACCAGACCCACTGTGTGCATACTGGGATATACCAAACCCAGTGTGTACGTAGTGGGATATACCAGACCCAGTGTATGTGTACTGGGATATAACAGGCCCAGTGTGTGCATACTGGGATATACCAAACCCAGTGTGTGTGTAGTGGGATATAACAGACCCACTGTGTGCATACTGGGATATACCAAACCCAGTGTGTGCATAGTGGGATATACCAGACCCAGTGTATGTGTACTGGGATATACCAGACCCAGTGTGTGCATACTGGGATATACCAAACCCAGTGTGTACATACTGGGATATAACAGACCCAGTGTGTACATACTGGGATATAACAGACCCAGTGTGTGTGTACTGGGATATACCAGACCCAGTATTTGCATACTGGGATATAGCAGACCCAGTGTGTGTGTATTGGGATATACCAGACCCAGTGTGTGCATACTGGGATATACCAAATTCTAGTAACAGCAAGTCATTAAGTCACAAGAGTACTTTTTAGGAGTAGGGATGTAGTATAGCGACCACCTGTGGGGATTAATGGGGTAGCACATTCCATGAAGCAGGAAGGGTTCAACATTTTTAGTAAAATGGGGGGATGGGCACTTAAAATACATTTTTAATTTTATGGAACTTCTCTAAGCAGTGTCCTGCTGCTGTGAGAAGGACAAGCACAAATAAAGTACAATCTGTAGTGGCTAAGGTCACCCAGACAAAACCAACAAACACAAATATATGTGAGAGATGCAACTATACAGCCAAACTGGAGGCCAAGCTCTCTCAACCCATGACTGGAAAAGCCAGCCAGGAGGAGAAGGGAAACACTTGCACCACACTTCCAGTCTCACATAAAACAGTCACACATGCACCAGCAAACAACACACATAAATACACAAAAACATACTCGGAGGCTCTAAATAAAAATCTGCCTAAGCAGCAGAGACCTCCAAAGCAGATATCCAAGCAACCTCCACCCTCAAACAACAACCACGTATCACATACTTCACAAAGTCAGTGTGCCACGCAACCAAAGCCCTTAAGGCACAACAACACGCCCAATACACTAGTAATTGGTGACTCTATTGTCAGGCACACTGATGTCCCACTCACTAGACTGAACAAGGAGAAGGTTACTGTAAGCTGCCTGTCAGGTGCCAGGATCTGCCACATAACACAAGCACTCAGGTCACTCCAAAACAAGTACAAATATGACTCTGTCATTGTACATGCTGGTGTGAACGACCTGAGACATACCTCCCTGGACTACATGAAAAGAGACATAGAGGAGCTGTCTGATCATGTAGCCCAGGCCGGTATGACCCTGACCCTGAGTAGCATCTTGCCCTCACCAAGAATGATGCCACAGTACAAAGAAAAAATGATCAGTTTTAACAATTGGCTAAGCTATTGGTGTCGTTCAAAGGGGATCCAGTGTCTGTCAGCCTGGGATGACATGCTCGAAAAGCCAAGCTGCTTCGCCAGAGATGGCTTGCACCTGTCACCCCTAGGCTTTCGAATACTGGCCAAGGCTCTTGTCACCCCCATAGTGCCTTTTTTAGGCAAGGCTCAAAAGACAAACCCACCTCCATAAACAACACAAGAAACCAGAAACTGAGGGTAATGCTACTTAATGCCAGAAGTCTAAACCTCAAAATGCATGCACTTGAGGCACTCCTTAGCATGGAGCAAATTGATATCTGTGCAGTAACAGAAACCTGGTTCAAAGCTCCAGAGAGCACCCCAGCATTACCAGGCTACAATTCATACCATACCTTTCGGCCCAAGAACCTGGGCCTAAATACAAAAGGAAGGGGTGTGTCCATTTTCATAAAGGATGCCCACACCTCCAGGTTAGTAGTACAGCATGAGGCCTCGGAGACCATCCATGTGCAACTATCAGTGGGCAAAGCTGCTTTTCAGATCATAGCCTACTACAGATCACCTACCTTATCTCAGGACCCCCAATCAGCATTCCTGAGAACATTGGAAAATACAAAGGTCCTACCTAACACCATGATATTGGGAGATTTAAACTACCCAAACATTGACTGGGTTAACTACTCGAGTACAAACTCCTTTGCCCAACGTTTCCTAGAGTTTATAAACTCAAACGTCCTGGAACAGCTGGTCACCACACCCACAAGAGATGACAAAATACTGGACCTGATCATTACCAACATGGGGGATCAGTGCTCCACACCACAGGTAACCCCCTCACTGGTAAGATCAGATCATAAACTAATCACAGTAGACATCCACATCCTGACCCCACCCCAAGTCAAGGAAACCACTGTGAAAAACTTTTCAAAAGCCAACTTCACACTTCTCAAGACCGAGGTGGAAAGTTTCATAGCCCCCTTGCTAAAGGATAATGCTGCCCAAACTGCAGAATCCTTTACATGTGCAATCTATGAGCATCTACAGGGATGCATGGATCGAGCCATCCCAAGTAAACCCAAAACTCACTCCTCCAAAAAGAGGAAACCAGTCTGGTGGTCCCCGGCCGTAAATAAGCTTTACAACAGAAGGAGAAAACTACTACATGACAGAGCAAAATCCCAAAAAGGAAAGGCATCACTGATCAATATTAGCAAGAAACTACGATCCCTCATAAAATCATCCAAGACCAGTTTCAAAAGAAAAATTGCCAAGGACTCTAAAGATAACCACAAAGCCTTCTTTAGCTATGTCAAAAATCTAGGTGGTAACTCTCAGATATGCTCTGAGCTAGTGCAAAATGGCAAAAATACACTGAACCAACTGACATTGCCAATATCCTGGCTGACAAGTTCAGTGCAAACTTTACCTCCCCCTCACCCCCAAAAGGGCTGGTGTCCATCCCAGAAGAATGCAGAGCCTCAGGCATCACAGATACACAGGTAAAAACAGCCCTCTCCAAAGCTAAGAACACAGCATCAATGGGACCAGATGGTGTCCCAGGCTGTGTCTTACATGTACTCTAAAAGGAACTAAACCCTCACCTAAATTCACTGTTCAGACTCAGCCTTACCACAGGCTATGTACCCATAGAATGGTGTACAGTAGCAGTCATCCCACCCCACAAAGGTGGTGCCACAACAATACCAGGGAACTATCGTCCTATAAGCCTGACTAGCCTAGTCTGCAAAACTATGGAGCGAATCATCATGGAATTCATAAACAGAGACATTGGGAACCTCCAGACACTAGACCCCACCCCATTCGGCTTTGTTAAAGGCAGATCCTGCCTCCTAAACCTAGTTGACTTCTTTGAAACAGTTACCAAGGCCATAGATGAAGGAAAGGTAGTCCACACAGCCTACCTGGACCTCACTAAGACCTTTTACACCATTCCACACTCTGGCATCATAGATAAGCTCACCAGCTTGAACATTAACCCCTATGTCTCGAGATGGGTGGCCAACTGGCTCACGGATAGAACATGCATGGTCAGAGTTGCAGGTGCCATGTCCGACTCTAAACCAGTTACAAGTGGCGTCCTACAGGGCTCGGCCCTGGGACCCATCCTGTTCGGTATATACTTCTCTGAGGTACAGGCAAGCACAGGTGAACTATGGCTGACCAAGTTCACAGATGACTGCAAACTGGGGGCCATAATCGACTCACCGGCTGACACAGACATCCTCCAGAAGGGTCTCACAGAGACAGATACCTGGTGTCAAAACCATGGCCTCAAGCTGAATGCCAAAAAATGCATAGTCATCTCCTTTGGGAAAAACAAAGTGCCCACGAATGATCACACAGGTGGTAATCCACTAAGTACGGAAGATGTAATTAGGGACCTGGGGACCCAGGTAGATAGCAACTTCTCCTTCGATAATCACATTGCCAAAGTAGTTAGAAATTCCTTCTATGTAGCCCACCTAATCATGAAAGGGTTCACCTTTAGATCAGGAGAGGTCATTGTGCCCCTCTACTCATAACTCATTAGGCCCATAATAGAGTACAATGTCCCATTTGCAATGTACCTTACTCGACACCTGCAACAGCTGGAAAGACCACAGAAGTACCTCACCAAGAGGATCATGGGTCTCAAAGAGATGCCCTATGCAGCTCGTCTAATAAAACTCCAGCTTTACTCAGTTGCTAACTGCCTGCTCAGAGGCTGATCTCTGCCTGAGGTATAAGGCCATGTCCAACCCGGAATTAAAGGACATGCTCCACCTCAAGAAAACCAAATCTCTTAGAGCCACATGCTACAGTGAACTAAACCTCAGCACAACAATAAACAGGACATGCTGGAGGGATAGATTCCTGTCTCAGAGACTTCCCTCACTCTGGAATAGAGTCCCAATTTATGTTAGGCAGTGCCCCTCGCTGACTCTCTTCAAGAGAAATCTTGAAGAGTGGATGGAAAATCGTAGGTTTACCCCTGGGATCACTTCAGTGGCCCTGCTAGACAAAGGCCCAGGAAACTAATTTAAAGGGGAGGCGAAACAAACACATTCTGGCTAGGCTTATAAATGCCCTTGGGCAGATAGCCTAGTACCTACCTATGAACCTATGAACCAATTACTTTGTTCTTTTTGTGGTTACTTACTTCCCTTGTACTGCCAGGTCACTCGATTGTGTTGTTACAGTGCAACTTTGAAGGGGTATGTGATGTGCAACTGAAAGAACGAGTCATATCAGACAAAAATCTAGAAAAATACTCTTATTATGGTGGTCTGCTTCAGTTTTGCTCTAAGTGCACAGTAATTTATCAGAAACTCTTTGGTATATGCAGATACATGAAAACTTACACTTTCTTCCTTTTGAATAGCTCAGCTATTTGGACTACACATACGCTCTCCCTCTCAGCTCCTGCTGCAGTACTTTCTGGTATCAGTAGGAGCCAGATAATTACTGTCCTCTGTTCTTGTCTCTGACTTACACTGCTCTATTTGAAAAAAGCTTGCATAGCAGATGAGCTTTGTCATCTATAATTAGGAAGGAGGGAGGGAGAGAGACAGAGGAAAGTACAGTGTCATCACACTTGGTATCTGCCTGCCGTCAGAGATCCCGCTGATCGGCCGAATGATGTCAGTGCACCAGGGGTATATAAGAGGCAGAGGAATTTGGTATTTGCTACGTGAAATTGACAATTTAGTGCTCTCATAGCTATCCAATTCTGCAGGGGCCAAAGTAGGTACCTCACCACTGAGCGAGATGGCTACCCACCCCAGCAGCCGCCTTGGAGGGAGTCTGGCTTCTAGGCTGGCTGTCTTTTATCTTGCATTTTTACGCGCGGTGGTCGGTTGCTCTGGCGGTATGTAATAAATTGTAATTTCCTACGAAGTAGTGTCATGCAAAAGCAAGCAGCATTATAGTAAAGCTTATTGAACCTAGCACAAAACCCTGCCTTTGCTCAAGAAAAGGCTGAAGAAAATGGGTTGGATACCTCTTATATACCCCTGACCGCTGGCGTCAGGCGTCCTCAGAGGAAGCAGCGACAAGACCAGCTGGACCAAGACTTTGGGCTGGGTACTTTCTTGCTGGATGGCAAGGATAACCCAAGTGTGATGACTGCAACAGGGTAACATGATGAACATCCGTAAGAGACATTATTTTACCATTGTGAGTACAGTGCATTTATGGCTTGCATATTTATTTTTATGTTATTTTGTTGTCTAGGTAGATGTTACTGCATCTCACCCATTTTTAATGATGGGGGGGATTAGGCCAAGCTCTTCACGGATAATTGCTATGAGATTCTAAACATGGCGCTAAACTTTAAGCAGATTAGGTAGATGTCTCTTTGCTTTTGGGGCTCCTGGATGAGACAGCAACTGCCTGATATGGGAACAGAACCCACAGCTTTCTGATCTTCTCATTAAAAGGAAAGAATGTGTCCTGCTGAACCACTAACACTTCAAAAGTCTTCCTAAAAGCATGCAGCTGAACCCACAGCAGCCACGCAACCATGTCACCACAGATATAGCTATTGATTTTAAATGTACTGTGTGCTGAAATAAGGGAACGGGAAGACTGGTGCCCATCCTTAATAGAACAGATCTGAGAAGGTGTTAACTGAGCAGAGCCCTTCACATCTTAATGGCAGAACAGTTTTCTTGTTGGAAGGAGGAACATGTAATAGTATTGTGATGAGTGTTATGAATCTGAAGTAGTTGTGTCATTTCTTGCAATGATTTTCCCTAATAAGTAAATCCTAAATGACATGTGGCACCTTGTCTGGATAAAGATATCCATTTAACTTTAACAGTGTGCAGCAGGACTGTGGAAAGTAAATTACATTTATTATATCAATACAGAAATATGGCAGAAAAGTGTACGACTACATAAAACCGCCAAAACGGTGCTTAAAGGTCAAGATCTACTTCAGTATCTGGCAAAACAATGCATCAGAGGACAATGCAGCTTAGGGCGGGATGTCTCCAGTTATTTCCTTTAACAAGATAGGCAATAGATAACACTGTCCTGAGTCAATATTCATGCAAACATTTTATCTATGCAATTAAAAAATCTCTAAAAACTTCAGCAGCTCCTCCCGTATTCAGTGTTTCATTTATGAGGCAAGAGTAGCCATTTTTACTGAGATGATCCCTTTGTTTTTAAATACCTTTACTAAATTATCAGACACACATACAGTAACAGAAAAGAAAACAAACCAATTTAACATTTCTCCATTTAAACACATTATACATTACATGTTTTTCTTTCTTTACAACAACTCTCATTTAGTCCAACATTACATACATTTTCTGACTTCCTGCCTTTCCATAAACCTCACTCATCTTTCTGATTATTTTGTATGTATTTGTCCCACAAACTCCATTTCTTTCGATGTCATTTGCTCCTTCCCCTTTCTTAAGACCCCTTTTCTAATTATTTTATCTCTTTTACAATATGCACTTCAAATACAGTTGGTTTATATTTTGATTTCCATTGGCTCCATATTGAAATGTTGGTAATCAACTCAAAATGCCAAGTGTCAGCACGTCAAAAAAAAAACAAAAAAACAAAAATATCGTAAACCCGAGGGAGAGAATCTCAAAAATCACTCTTCTCCTTAAACGTCTTTTTTTACAGAGAGGTAAGCCCCCATGGGAAAGTCTGACTGGGCTAGTAGCCCGTTTTCAGCAGAGGCCAGAAAATTACAAATATATTCTTTGATTAACAAGCATAAGTACATTAAACAGAACAGTTCAAGGTGTTAGAAACGTTCAGATTACTTAGAGTACAAATTAGACAGTCTTGAGGACCATGAAAGGTGTTAAACAAATATTATACTTGAAATGATATTCAACCTAATAACTGATTTCCATCGTAATAAATCGATAACATTGTAACATGTTAGTTGCCAGTATTATCTTTTTATCTTAACTCCTATCATGGAATCTTATCTTCAGTTCAGTTTTAGTGATGGGGGGGTACTCTATCTAAATCTGGGAAAGGAGACAAAGGGGGGGGGGTTAATAGATGGGGTTTGGACAAGGACAAAGCCAGTGAGAATTTAGGTGATCTGGAGTAGATTTTTGTTGCAGGAGCGTAGTGGTCTGGAAGAGTGTTATGGTTCGAGAATTGTACGGAGTGATGGGATTCGGAGAGGGTAGTTTACCAGTTTATGAGCAAAGGTGAGTTGAGTTTGGCGTAGGAGTTGTGGATGTTCAAGCCAGTCAAGATCTTTAAGGGAGACAGTGGTGGCTGCAGTAAGAGGCACCAGTGGCAAATTTTGCAATTTTATTGTCGCAGGCTTCGAGTATGTGTAGGTCTGACTGTCTAAGATTTGTAAGTATTGGGTGATGTGCAGTGTAGGGTGGAGATTAGGTGGGAATTGATGATAGAAATTCTAGCTTGTTTGGTGAGGTATTGGCGGCTCCTATATAAGGTGCCCAGTTTTTTGTGAACTTTTTTTATTGTTAGTGATATGTGGGTGTCAAATTTGAGATTGTCTATCTGTACACCAAGTAGTTTTGTGTGGACAGTTGGTGAAATGGAGGTATTATCTTCGGCTTGAATAGTGAAGTGTGGGGTGTTAGAGGCAGATTTGGAGGATTGGAAGATGAGGAGTTTGGTTTTATTTGGATTGAGGAGGAGCTGGGCATGAGATAGCAGTTTTCAACTGAAGAGAAAGATTCTTGGGTGATCTGTTAAAGTTCTATTAGAGTTGGGGCTGAGCAGATGAGGGTGGAATCATCTGCATACTGTATGAGAAAGGCATGTTTGGTGGCAGTGTGCAGGATTTTGGTGAAAAGGGAGAAAAGTAGGGGGCCAAGGATGGAGCCTTGGGGAACCCCGAGAGTAACAGGGAGGCGAGGGGATAGATTGTTGTCCCACATGACTGATTGCTGGAGGCCTTGTAGATATCTGTGGAACCAGTTTGTGGCTGGTGTGGAGAAAGAGAGGTCGAATAGAGCAGAGAGTAGTAGATTGCATGACACAATGTCAAAGGCTTTAGATAGATCCAGAAATACAGCAGAGGAGAGGAGGCCATTGTTTGTTATGCTGGAGGACAGTGTTGGTGAAGGAGAGGAGAGGAGTTGTCATGCTTTGGTATGGTCTGAAATCATTCTGGGTATTGGAGAGGAGGTTATTGTTAAGGAGGAATTTGGAGACCTGTGAGTTGATGCATTTTCTGAGTATCTTGGAGAGGGGGGAGAGGATGGCAATGGGGCGGTAGTTGGAGAGGTCAGTGGAGGGGACACCTTTGTGGAGGGGAATGATGTGTGATATTTTCCATAGTGTGGGTACATAAGATTCAGATATGGAGCAGTTTATTAATATGGAAATAGGATAAGCTAGGACATCAGCTGCAGTCTTTAGGTATTCAGCGGGTGGGTAGTCGACTGCTAGTTTAGTGGGTTTTAGTTTTGTCAGGAGTCTTTTTATGTAGGAAGTGGGTACTGTGGAGAGAAAGAAGGTGGGGAGGGTGGATTTGGGTTGGGTGAGGGAGGAATTTGTGTTGGGAAGTGATTTTTTGTTAGGGATAGAACGGATTCTGTGAAGTGTTTATTGAAAGAATCAGCAATGCTACTGGTGGAGAGAGGGGTGGTAGGTAGGGGGCAGAGTACAGAGTTAATTGTGGACCAGAATTGCTTGGGGTTGTTTTGGGAGGAGTTTAGGGACATCTGATAGAAAAGGGCTTTGTCTGCTTTTACTTGCTTTTTGACCTTGTTACATAGTTCAAGGAAGAGTTGCCTATCTGAGGGGTTTTTAGTAATGCACCAGCATTCCCATGTTTTATCCCTGGCTTTCATTAGGGCCCTGGTGTTTTTTTGCAGCCAGGGGGAGCTTTTAGTTCTGATTCTGGTGTTTCTTGGGGGGGCATGGGAATTAAGGATGTTGAGGAAGGAACTGTTAAAGAAATGGACTGCTTCATCTAGGATGAGGTATTTTAGAGGTGACCAGTTTACATTCTGGAGGGAAGAGGTGAAGGCATTAGGGTTAAAATTAGCTTTGTTGTGAATAAGTCTGTGGGTAATGGGTTTTCAAACATTAACATGTTTTTTTAGTAGGAAGGTTGGGGAATGGTCACTGAGGGAGTCAGGTAAACAGCCTGCTAGGTAGGTGTGAGGGGCTTTGTTAACTAAGACCCAGTCAAGAATGGTGTTGCTATTAGGGTTTTTATTGATCCTAGTGGGGGTTTGTATTAGCTGAGAGAAACCATGGAGATTTAGATGGAGGGCTGGGTGGTTGCTATTGCAAGATAGCCAATTGATATTAAAGTCCCCGAGGATGATAGTTTCCTGGGGTAGGGAGAGATTGGCCCAGTCTAGTAGGTTTTCAAGGGGAGGTATATTTTGGCCTGGTAGGAAATAGCACCCTATAATATTGATAGATTTGTTAGGATTTAATTTAAGGGTGATGTAAAGTATTTCTTCCTTGTCAAACTGGGGAGCTGACTTGGTAAGAATTTGGATATTGAGGTGGCATTTGTACAACAGTGCCACGCCTCCACCTTTTCTGGATAGTCTGTCCTTACGGGGGATGTTGTATCCAGGTAGAGGCTTATGTAGGCATGGAGGTTTTGGATTTCATTACACATGCTTCTGATGTTAAGAGACATAATGCTCTGAGATTGCCATATCTCACAAAAAAGGAATATTCAGAGAAATGGCATCTTGGACTTAGTATATGTAAGTCTGATTTTTCGGCCATTCAGGCTTCGCTTTTCAGGACTCCCTCTAGTCAGATGTTCACCTTTTTCCATTTTCTACTAATTGCTTTTTTTTGGCACCAAATAGAATTAAAATTAATAAAGCCTTACTGTATGTAGGCAGTTCAGATCCTGTGTCCCAGCTGAAAAAAATAATTTCTTTAGTTACAACCATTTGGTCCCCAATATTTACCCTTCCACCCCTTACTCTTTATCTTCTCTTCTCGCTGTGCTTACAAGGTCGCCCCTTATGCACCTTACCATTTCTTAACTTATACTCCTTGCTGTCTTTCTCCCCTTCCACACATCTTCTATCCCCTTACAGTCCTTAACGTCTCCCTCCTTGCACTTATTCCCCTCTGCTGCCTTGCTTTCCTTATGCTCCCTCCCTACATTCCATAACCTCTGTCCCCTTCCACTGATTCCCATCTCTCCTCTGACTGTCCTCATGCTCTCTCCCTACATTCCATAACCTCTGTCCCCTTCCACTGATTCCCATCTCTCCTCTGACTGTCCTCACTCTCTCTTCCTACATTCCATAACCTCTGTCCCCTTCCACTGATCTCCATCTCTCCTCTGACTGTCCTCATGCTCTCTCCCTACATTCCATAACCTCTGTCCCCTTCCACTGATTCCCATCTCTCCTCTGACTGTCCTCATGCTCTCTCCCTACATTCCATAACCTCTGTCTCCTTCCACTGATCCCCATCTCTCCTCTGACTGTCCTCATGCTCTCTTCCTACATTCCATAACCTCTGTCCCCTTCCACTGATTCCCATCTCTCCTCTGACTGTCCTCATGCTCTCTTCCTACATTCCATAACCTCTGTCCCCTTCCACTGATTCCCATCTCTCCTCTGACTGTCCTCATGCTCTCTCCCTACATTCCATAACCTCTGTCCCCTTCCACTGATTCCCATCTCTCCTCTGACTGTCCTCATGCTCTCTCCCTACATTCCATAACCTCTGTCCCCTTCCACTGATTCCCATCTCTCCTCTGACTGTCCTCATGCTCTCTCCGTACATGTTGTACCTTCTCTCTTCCCTTCCTATCCGTACCCTGTTGCCCCATGCACTCCTCCCTTTCTCTCTGCTCTCTCTCTCCTTTCCATCTCCCTTTTATTCTACTTACACTCCCTACCATCACCCAGCTTTACTGCCCCCTCTCTCTGATACTCTTTTCCCTTCCCAGCTTTGCTGCTTCCACTTAACCCTGCCATGTATCTGTTGAACACATTTTATTGCATTCTTCCTATTTCAGCTGCTTCCATACCTTATTCCTCGTTCATAGGTTTGTAATTTCATAGGTAGGTATGATGGTACCTACCCTTGCAGGCCATTTTAAGCCTAGCCAAATTCTCATTCAGAGGTGAAAATCAAACTCTGTATCTTGTGACTGTAAGGAAAACACCTTAATCATTATACCAGCCCCCAATCCAAAGCTTGTGAACCAACTTTTTTATTTTACCACTAGTCTTTGTATTTATAATCACCATCTTGCTCTAAATTATGCACATTTCTGCCCCTTGCCATCCCCTGCTCACAGAAATAATACTGACTTTTGTAATTCATATTAAGCTCTGTTTCAATCATCTTGTGGCCTTTTGCCTGGCCTGTGGCTGAAAAGGATCTTTGGATCTGTTTATTTACCTATCATATTTAACAAATATAAAAATGGAATAAATAAATGAATGAATGAATGAATGAATCAATCAATCAATCAATCAATCAATCAATCAATCAATCAATCAATAAAATGTTGTTCATTATAGTTTGGGGTTAGTGTTTGTATGATGTTACACTTTATACAAGAACAAGTTTTTTTTTTTACTTTCTCTGATTATACTCCAACACTTGTTTTGCTCCTTAGGCTGTGATGGAAATTGAACACCTTGGTGGATGGGTATTTTTATGAATAATATTTTGAAGTCTTGTATATGTCTCTTGTAGCTTTCTATATGTCTCAAGCTTACATGTGAAGCACAACAGACTTGCTGCCTTTCTATTTGTGAAGTGTTTGTAGAGAATATTTAAAAATGCACTGGCATACCTCTCAACTGTCCCTGATTTTCAGGTAAGGCCCTGATTTTGACTCAAATTTTAGCTTTGCCCCTCTTAATGCCTCCTAAAATTAGTGACTTTTGGAGATAAGCTGGTGAATTAATAATTACTAAATAATGACATTAATTAGAGTTATAGACTTCCTTTACTTTGGAAATGTCATGCTAATTTCTCTCAATGTCTCAAGTTAACAGCACTAATATTTTGAAGGTGTCCCTAATTGTTCCTATTTCTAGATGTGTCTCTGATTCCGTTGAGATCTGTCCATGAAGAATCGAGATCTATGTGCACTGGTAAGGTATTGATCTATATGTGGTGTGTCTGTAGAGAATATTTAAGAATGCACTGGTAAGGTACAGATCAGCAGCATCTGAGGCATGAAGGGAATTGATGGGGTGAACATGAAGGTAACTTTCCTTCCCAGGGGGTCTATATTATAAAGTCGAACAACCAAAATGCTGACTTACCTTTGATCTACACCTAAATGTCAAAGCTCCACTTTATTGAACGGCCAAATCTGGAAAGAAATCATTTGGCCGTTCTGTTGCATCTGCCCTTTTCCCAACTGTAGTGCAATCTTGGAGTTAGTATATTTAGTTAGTGGGGTGTGGGGGTGAAGCCCCCCACTTAATAGTGTTTATTTTAATGTGGTGTCCATTGTTGGCCTACTGATTTCTTTCTGTTGGAAAGAAATTGATGATTTCGCGTTTCGATGACGTGCAGCTTCAAGATTTAGATGTCGATCAAAGGTAAGTTGACATTTTGGTTGTTCGACTTTATAATATAGACCCTTCCCAGGAAGTGAAGTTATGGAAAATGTGGTACTCTAGCTCCCTCGTGTGGAGACTGGAGGTAGTTGTGGATAAGTAGCAATGTCACAGCATGTTAACTGTCACATCCCTCTGACACCTAAAAATCCTGGTAATGGATAGGGAGCTCTTTTGTGATATTGCTAAAGGCTGTGTTACTTCTAGGATGTGGAACCAGACTTAATCAAGACACCCAACAACCACATGGGTGTCTACAGAACAGTTGCTTAGGCTCTGTCTTCTGTATGGAAAATTTCTGTTTTGGCAGACTGTAACTCCTCAAGATAAGTGAAAAATCCGGATATTTTGGGATGGGATTAGGAACCATGGCAAGTCAGAGTTTAGTAAGTCTGAAGAAAGAAGTAGGCAAGAACTCTGACAGAGATAGGGATATTAAGGTGTTAAGTTTCAAAATATTAAAATGTTCTGAATCCAAAGTAACACTGTGAACAGGGCTGTCGTGTGTGTGTGTGTGTGTGTGTGTGTGTGTGTGTGTGTGTGTGTGTGTGTGTGTGTGTGTGTGTGTGTGTGTGTGTGTGTGTGTGCATGCGTTAGAAAAATATATAATAGTAATGTGCATGCTTAGTGCATTCGAGGTTTAAAAGGGTTAATACATTTATTCTGTTCAAACTGCATGAATCTGCACAGCTATTAGAAACTTAACAAGAGACATTTCATTTCTGCTAATGTCATGAAAATAATAAGAGGCATTTCATTTCTGCTAATGTCATGAAACCTAACAAGGAGATATTTCATTTCTGCTTATACCATGAGAAAATATGCAGCTGCTAGAAGCTTTGATAAAGAAAACAATAGATGCTTGAAAGTATAAACCATAGTCAGCATTACTTGTACCAAAGCTAGAAATGTACCTTGAATCTAGACAAAATGTAACAAATGTATTAGAACTGTACAATTGAAGAATTGAAAAGTTAAGGTGGGCTAAAATAAGCCCAAGGCCAGGTTGTTTTTCTCAAAATGTTTTTGCAAGACGATAGATAATCTGACCATGTCAGCAATAAGTCTGGTAACATTTTCTGTAAAACATACAGAAAGCTGTGTCCAACTATGTCAGCAATAGAATAGAAACATTTTCTGTGTGATATGAAGAGAACTGTATAAGAATAACATACTGATCACCAAAGAACTAGACAAATCCTGTACCTACATGCTTTGTCTCCTTGCTGCAAGCAATAAAGGGTGCCTTGCTTGAACCTAACGTGCATTGGTCTTTGAAGTTTTTTCCTTTTACAGATTGGTCCTTTGAGCCGGAACCCTCTCTTCACCTCGGATCAGACGGCCAGGTGGTTGAAACCGTACGGGGAAGAAACCAACTCGGTTCTTCTTATATGGAAAGTCCTCCGACTGAATTGCCAGCCACTTTCTGATCTGTGACTGAAAGACGGGTCTTCACGAATCGGTGATCAATCACATAGGCTCAGGTAAGGCGAATCTACTTTTTTCTGTTTTCTGTTTTAGATCAGGGACTAGATGTGTATTGTTTTTGACAGACTGTATTTTTCTTGCAAGTCAGGGACAAAAAAGATTACTGTCTTGTCATAGATCAGGAGAAACACAATAAGTAGGCAGTCATTCTGAAGAGACTATAACAAAATCCGTGGTACCACATTAAAAATTAAGAGAAGTTACGTAACGATCAAAGGGTAAAGCAAAATGGGCAATAATTGCACAAAAAGACCCCAAAACCCACCGTTAATGGAAGACGCAAAATATGTGCAGTCGCAGCTCGCCAACAATGTTAGATATTATTCAAAATGGGTTAATAAATACGAATTTGACGGAAAATTAGAAAAATCCTTGCTTATCAAACTTATCAAACAGCTCAAAAACGATTCCAAGGGTCGAGTAAAAAAGCAACATCGATTAGGAATTCCTCAGGCACACAGGTGGCTGGAGGAAGTAAACCGTAGGGAACAAAAAAGCAGAGATTCGAAAGCAATGTTTTTAGATAAGGAGAATAATAACTTAGTAATAGCATCAGCACCTCCGCCTCCCTTACCAGAATATGAAGCAAGTAAACAGGTTAGTCCATCCCCACTATATCCTGTGGTCACTGAAGATAGAGATATTGTGAAATTAAAACTGACTAAAATTAGAGATCCCATCGGGACC
Source organism: Protopterus annectens (assembly GCF_019279795.1). Classification (NCBI taxonomy): domain Eukaryota; kingdom Metazoa; phylum Chordata; order Ceratodontiformes; family Protopteridae; genus Protopterus; species Protopterus annectens. Next base: position 93,147,208 of record NC_056746.1, on the reverse strand, counting down.
AGGTCCCGAACAAAGGCAAGTAATTCAGAAGAAGGTATCAAGTTATGGCAAATAGTTAAGAATTCATGATCTATAGGTGAAGAAGAAGAAATATGCCCACTTATAGAAGTACCCAGTCCTCAGGCAGGTCGACAATCAGGACCCAACTATCTTAGTATATAGACCTTGGACTCCAGAAGATATCCGGAAAGCCACTGAGGGAATTCCCCATCCAAATGTTAATTTTACAAAATTCTCAGAAGATTTACAAGGAATGAGGTTGAGTTATAACCTAAATGGAGAAGAAATAGAAAAAGTAGTTAGACAAATTGTAGGGCCAGATTGGTACATGATTAGTGGGAACTGGAATCCCTGTGACGCTGCGCAAAGACCCCTCCCACATAGCAGCGCAGAATTAGACACCAGAGTAAAAGATCTTACAGACCGCATCTCTGAAAAATGGAAACCTAGTGCAGACTGGACTTGCATTAATTAATGCATCCAACAAGAGGGCGAAACAATTGACCGGTATTATGCCAGATTGTTAGAATGTTTTAATAACCACTGTGGAATGCAGGTTCCTGAAGATCAAACATAAGATTCCCCATATGAACAGCAATTAAAGAATGCATTTTTAAAAGGTAGTAGCATGCCTATAAGCAGTTTTATTACAAAACACATGGTAGACCATCGTACAAGCAGGTTACAATCATTACTTGAATATGCTAGGCATGCTGAAAGGCATTTTAATAGCAAAAAGAAAAAGAAAGCTCAAGTATTTTCTGTAGAAGATGGAGCAGAAGTTTATGTAGTACAGTCTGGGAAAAAAAGCAAGAAAAATGTGCAGGGAAACAAACAATCTGATCAGCGATCAGAGGACTTTGAAGGGCGGAAAAAAAGGGGAGAATGTTTTAAATGCGGTAAAAAGGGACATTTGGCAAGGGATTGCAAGAAAAACAAGAAGGCAACAACAGAAGACAAGGAGGGTGAGGACTGACTATATGGTAGTCAAGAATCACTAGAAGGGGATAGCAAAGAAAGGACAAATGAGAATGTGATAGAGGGAGTAGAGGAAGTGCAGGAAGCTAGTGACAATGAAGAAAACGAGATATTAGACCTAGCTTTATTAAGCTTGGAGCTCTATTTAGGAGACACAAAACCAGAAGTTGCACTTTTGGTAGAAGGGAGGGAGGTCAAATTTTTGTGTGACTCAGGGGCATCACGAGCCCTGATACACCCCTCCAAACTACCAGAAAACACAGAGTCACCTGATTATATACTGGTCAAAGTAGCTAATGGACAGCTGTATCGGGAGCCTCTCTCCCGTAACATTGCAATAACTGATCCAGGTTCAGGATTGACACAAAGAAGCAAAATTGTAGTTTCTGCAAAATGCCCAGTAAACCTCTTGGGCAGAGACCTCATGCAGCTATTTGGTATAGCAGTAGTCCCAACCATGCAGGGTATGGAAGCACAGTGACAAAATAACACCTTTGTAAGTGCAATCGGAAGGTGAAATGTTTTATTGGTACAGCCAGGACTTGGTTACGACTGGTCCAGGGACTGTGAACAAAGAGTTAATGAACCTAGCCATCAGCAAGTTCCCCTCCCTTGACATTGATAAGCAACACCTGTTGCACTGTACCCTGTATTATTGCAACACACCAGGACCTGATAAGGAATATGAGCAAGAATTTTTTAAAAATCATGCAAACAGATTGATATTGCGTAACCTGTACTGGGACACAGAAGGGAACAGTGTAGCCAGTTGTTCATTGCCCCAGGAGTTCTTTGCACTTTATAAATCTAATTGATTACCACATGTTAGCTTAACCAAAATCAGAAACATAGAATGGGCAAACCTAGGAGAAAAAGTCACGAGATGGGAGAAACATACAGAATTAGAACTGTCAGAACAAGGAATACAAGTACAAAAGTTGAACTGGATAACTCAGACCAACCCAGCTGTGCACTTGTAGTCTAGCGAGGACAGCTGATTGACACTCCTATTAAAGGAGGAAGATAATGCCTTATGAGACATACCAGAGACTCTCTGGTCGACAGGGTAATCAGATGTAGGACTCATTCGTACAGCGGGACCAGTTACTATCACGCCAAAGTCAGCATTCAGACCACAAAAAAGACAGTATCTCTTAAGAAAAGATGCAGAGGTAGGAATAAAGCCTATTATAGCAGCCTTACTTAAAGGAGGGATACTAGTAGAATCTCCCGATTCACCATGTAACACACCCTTATTTCCAGTTAAAAAGGCCAACGGAGAATGGCGTATGGTCCAGGACTTACAAGCCATAAATGATGCAGTAATATCAAGGGCACCCACGGTGCCAGACCTTCACACCCTGTTGAATAATTTGAAACCTCAACAAAAGTATTTTTCTGTGGTAGTCATCAGCAACGCGTTCTTTTCGATACTGATACACCCTGATAGCCAGTACTGGTTTGCATTTACATTTCAGGGGAAAAGGTATACATATACGCGACTACCACAGGGATATTGTGAAAGTCCAACGATATTCTCACAAGAAATGGCAAGCAACTTGGCGGGATTCACCCCACCAAGAGGCAGTCAGATTTTACTTTATGTTGATGACATCTTTGTGGCAGACCCCACCCAGCAGGATTGTAAAGAAGATACCATAGCACTTCTACAATTTTTAGCCACTGAGGGACTTAAGGTAAATAAAAATAAACTGCAACTTTGGAAAAAACAGGTAAAATACCTAGGATATGTAATATCCAAGGAAGGTAGAACGTTAGATGAGGACAGAAAAATAGCAATTTTGCAAGCACCAAAACCCACTACCAAGAAGAAAATGATGTCCTTCCTGGGTACAACTAATTTTTGCCGGAGCTGGATTTCAAACTATGCCTTGGAATCTGCACCTCTGACTGACCTTACATATAAAAAGCCTCAGCCTGTAGCAGGATTTGTTACAATGGACACCAGAAGCAGAATCTGCCTTCTGTAAACTAAAGCAGTTAAGAGCATCCTCATTAGTTCTGGGATTGCCAAACTACCATAAATGTTTTTTCCAAACTGTAGATTATAAGCAGGGTTACATGACATCAGTGTTAACACAACAGCATGGGGATAAGCAATGCCCCATTGCTTACTACTCATCACAACTAGACCCAGTGACACGGTCCTTACCCCACTGTGTACAAGCAGTAGTTGCAGCTGCAATGGCAGTACAGGCTTCAGCCGCAGTAGTCTCATTCCACCCTCTCACTTTGAGAGTACCTCATGCAGTCGCGATTATTTTACTACAAGAAAAGGTGGCATATCTTTCCCCTGCTAGGCATCTTTCCTGTATGACTATATTGTTGAGCCAACCTCATATGACAATTGAACGATGCACGACTTTAAACCCTTCTACTCTGCTCCCAGCCCCTGCAGATGGCACACCGCACAGCTGCTTGCAGGTAATTGAGCAAAAGACACTACCTAGAAAAGATCTCACGGATGTCCCCTTGGATGATGCCGAGGTGACATACTACGTGGATGGTTCGTGCAAAAGAGGTCCTGCAGGACAGAACCTAGTAGGATATGCAGTAGTTTCTGATACTGGGATTATAGAAGCAAAACCTTTACCACACAACTTATCTGCACATGCAGCAGAATTGATTGCCCTAACACGGGCATGTACCTTAGCAAAGGGTAAACGTGTAAACATTTTTACTGATAGCCAGTATGCTTTTTCTACTGTACATGTTTTTGTGCAACAGTGGAAAAAACGGGGAATGATAACATCTACTGGCAAACCTATAAATCATGCACAGTTTATTTTAGATCTTTTAGAATCTATTCAGTTACCTCAGAAAATAGCCATTTGTAAATGCACAGCTCACACCAAGCAACAAGATAGAATTTCAAAAGGTAATGCGAGAGCTGATATAGCTGCAAAACAAGCAGCCAAAGAAGTACTTCTTTTAAATGAGGAATTACAACCCTCTGAAACTTTAGATCTAGATATGTTAAAAACAATGCAGACACTCACTATGCAAGCTGAAAAACAGCGATGGATAAAATGAGGAGCAATCCTCGAAAAGGGGCTGTACATCTCTAGAGAGGGAAAACTGATACTACCCTTTAATTTGTTTCACTATGCAGCATTGTTGAGCCATGGGCAGTGACATGTCTCAACAGGGGGGATGGTACAGCTGGTGAACCAGGTGTTCACAACGTATGGATTTACAAACTACTCTAAAAAATTTTGTTTGATGTGTCAGATTTGTAACAAACATCATGCACAGGGGGCGATGAAGCCCAAGCAAGGGAGTTATCCCACACCACCATATCCGTTTCACACTATTTGTATGGATTTCATAGAACTGAACAAATGTGAAAATAAGAAGTATTGCCTTGTCATTGTAGATATGTTTTCCAGATGGGTGGAAGCCTTTCCAACCAAAAATCCAGATGCAGCTACGGTGGCAAAAGTACTTGTCAAGGAAATCATTCCTAGGTTCGGTATTCCGGAAAGAATCTGCAGTGACAATGGTAAACACTTTGTAAATCAAACCATGCAGCAGTTGAGTAAGCATTTTGGTATTTCTTTAAAATATCATTGTGCATACCATACGCAATCTGCAGGGCTAGTTGAAAGGCATAATGGTATACTAAAAAACAAATTGAGAAAATTAATAGCTGAGACAGGAAAACCTTGGTTGTACTGTTTACCCCTGGCACTGTTGAGCATGAGAACTTTCCCTACAGCAAAAGGATTGACTCTTTTTGAAAAACTATTTGGAAGGGCTTACTATACACCCCAGTGGAAACTTCTCATGTCATCAGACCAGGAAGCTGATTTTACACTAGCTGAATATATGAAAAAGTTGTTGAGTTTTAAACATCTGTTGCAGTCAAATTCTGTTTCAGATAGAAAACAAACCAAAACATCAGAGGTGGCAGTTACGCCAGGAGACTGGGTGTGGATCAAGATCATCAAGCGAAAGAATTGGGCATCGCCAAGGTGGGAAGGTCCCTACCAGGTGCTTCTTTCGACACCCACTGCAGTCAAGATAGCAGAATGAGCTTCTTGGATACACCTGATGCACTGCAAACTGGTTAAGAACTTTGAGTTGGACAAAAATCGTACCTCTCCATCGGGGCCCTCAGCACAAAGTCTGGCTACAAAGGGGGGTCATATCAATAGGACTGATCCGTCTCAACCCCAGTGAAGAAACCATTGGTGCTGAAGGTCCTATTAGGACAGAGAGTAAGAGCACGTGTCCAAAGTAAAGATGACAAAATCCAGTAAGATCCAAATACACCTACTTGGAAGAGTCGGAGAAAGCAGAAATGCAGAACAACTGTTTCCACAAAAGTATTGCATAACCATCCTGTTGACTGTACTAGTGACAATAATCTTTTTGTTGTGGCCATTCCTTTTCTCAGCCACACAAATTGAACTGAAAAAGCGTGCAGAGTGGCACCCAAACTTTAACACTAACCAGGCAATCAAATATGTGTATGCTGAAACTTTCAATGTTTCGAATTGCTGGATTTGCACAGCTTTACCAACAGCATATGGGGGGTTACTGTTAACTTCAGTTCCCCTAGGAGCCAACAAGATCTGGGAAAACCTAATTCATGATACATCAGATGTCACATCACAAGATAAAGTAGCATTGCACTTGTCTGTTCGACAGAAGGGAACTGTGTGTTTTTATAAGAATGATACAGTCAAGGTAGGTTGGAGCAATTGCAATGTGACTGTTCCCTATAGATGCTACACTAAACCTGATAACATCAGATTCTATTGCAACACTGGCTATGATACATTTTTTGAACTGATGCATAGGACAACTGAAGAAGTAAAACATAATGCTGATCTCTATAAGCAACTGTCCATAATCAACAAGAAAATGTTTCATGCAGAGTCAGGGTATAGTAAAGTTACTACTAAAGTAGAAGATTGTTACTTTATATGTGGTAGAAAAGCATATAAATGGCTACCTGAGAATTGGTCCAGCAGTTGTTTTTTGGGGTACCTGGTTCCGGCCATATGACACACAGCAGTTTTATCTCAAGGGAAAATTCGGAATGTTCAAGAAATCAAGAAGCCTGTCAATCCAGTGGGGCAAATCAATGTGCGCTGGAAAAACCATCATGCTGTGGGCGATGGACTGACACACATGGACTTGAGTGATACTGTTATATCGTGGGCAGATGTACTGCCAGCATATGGAGCAACAAAATCAATCTGGGAAATGAGAAATTGTCTAAGCTTCTCAAATCTCAAAATAATGAGCAATGCAACCTTTTCTGCCCTAGAATTGGTGACTGATGAACTGATTGCCATGAGAACAGTGGTGCTTCAGAATTGCATGGCTCTTGACTTCACCCTAGCGGCGAGAGGAGGTACGTGTGCTTTGATCCAGGAGGAGTGCTGTTTGTATATTCCTGACCACAAACACGAGATAGACAACCATCTTGAGGTGATTCAGCAGGTGTCAGCCATGACCAAACCAGGACCAAATCCACTGACTGACTTTTTCCAGAAATTGTTTGGGGGTTGGGGCAGCATCCTGATAAACATTCTGATTGCCATCTGTGTAGGAATAATTCTACTGATGGTATGAGTGTGCTGCTGCATCCCCTGCATAAAAAGACTGATTAAAAATTTTGTAGACATTTCAGTTTCAGAAACCTTATACCAAGATGCTGAATTGCTAAAAACTAAAAATGCTTTCATGAGCTTAAACTGAATGACTCTACTAACTGCAAATCCTGAGTGGGAAGAGGTTAGGGGAAGAAAAAACTGTTTATGCTTATCTTGAAAGTAGAATAAAAGTATTAAAAGGGGCGAAATCTTAGAAAAATATATAATAGTAATATGCATGCTTAGTACATTTGAGGTTTAAAAGGGTTAATACATTTATTCTGTTCACACTGCATGAATCTGCACAGCTATTAGAAACTTAAGAGGCATTTCATTTCTACTAATGTCATGAAACCTAACAAAGAGATATTTCATTTCTGCTTATGCCATGAGAAAATATGCAGCTGCTAGAAGCTTTGATAAAGAAAACAATATATGCTTGAAAGTATAAACCATAGTCAGCATTACTTGTACCAAAGCTAGAAATGTACCTTGAATCTAGACAAAATGTAGCACATGTAGTAGAACTGTACAATTGAAGAATTGAAAAGTTAAGGTGGGCTAAAATAAGCCCAAGGCCAGGTTGTTTTTCTCAAAATGTTTTTACAAGACGACAGATAATCTGACCATGTCAGCAATAAGTCTGGTAACATTTTCTGTAAAACATACAGAAAGCTGTGTCCAACTATGTCAGCAATAGAATAGTAACATTTTCTGTGTGACATGAAGAGAACTGTATAAGAATAACATACTGATCACCAAAGAACTAGACAAATCCTGTACCTACATGCTTTGTCTCCTTGCTGCAAGTAATAAAGGGCACCTTGCTTGAACCTAACGTGCATTGGTCTTTGAAGTTTTTTTCCTTTTACAGTGTGTGTGTGTGTGTGTGTGTGTGTGTGTGTGTGTGTGTGTGTGTGTGTGTGTGTGTGTACTTGCTCTTGAGTGTACATGTACTTGTTTGTGTATGTACATGTGCATCTGTGTGTATGAGTGTACGTGTGTGTGTGTGTGTGTGTGTGTGTGTGTGTGTGTGTGTGTGTGTGTGTGTGTGTGTGTGTGTGTGTGTGTGTGTGTGTGTGTTTTTGTGTGTGTAAGGCTGAGTATGTACCTCCACATATTTGTTTTCACTATGTTTCATCTTACATGAAAAAAGGAGGACAAGTTGGGAAATAGCACCTGCTGGAAAATAAAACAAATTGATAAAAGAAGCCAGAGCCCAACTTGCTTAGTTTTAATAACTACATTGATGATTAAGTAGCAGCTTAACAAAAGAAGCCAAAACATTTTCAAGCTTTGAGTTTTGCAAATGCATTTCTTCTTCACTTATCTGTAGCAGATCCACAACATACAGTTGCATGTTTGCGAACATTGTTTTGAATGGTTATTGTGTGCTGTTTTTCTTTTTTTCCTTATAACTAAACATACCCCTAAGAAGTATGTATTTTTACTGTGTTGGAGAGCAGTAAATTGTTAAACGCATACAGTCCACAAGTAGTCTCAGGAATTAAGCACAAATCTGCTGGCTAATGTTAACCAGCATCAGACTACTTTAATGACTGGGCCACACTGACATCTCACCCTGAATAATTTTCATATTAAGAATGCTTTCAGGGCTCTGAAGAGAGGTTATCACTTTAGTTACACTTTACAGACTGTACTAATCTAACTATATTCTCCAGAGCACCTACAACAACAGCATTGTGGTGCAGAGAACTGCCATACTGAGTTGTTTAGAAAGCAGAGTTTTACTCACTTTGGTCTGCAGTGGCATGGTCTGGTGTATCTCAAACAACAGTACCACCAACCTATGTAGTAAGAACTCTCCCTTCAGTATCAAGAGTTGGTTGAACTTTATATACATGACTGATTAGCACAAAGGCCTTCCTCTATGGCCTGGAAACAATGTGGCTCATGATTCTGCCATCTTAGTTAATGATAGTTAAAATGCTGTTTCTGTGATTTAGAAGCAGATGCAATTGTGTCTTCTTCGTTTGAACCAACCACTCTACTACTAGCATACTGTAAAACTTAGACCTTTCTCTCCATAAGCCAATGCAAAGAGATTATAAAAAAGGAGATGAAGCCAAGGAGAAGCTTAGCTCATTTATACCAGTTGAAACTTTACCTCCAGGCTCTAAAGTAACCAGGGTCTATATCAAAATCACGAAAGATGGAAATCGTGAATACAAATACGTCGACACATAAACAGCGAACCACCATAAGAGCGAACCACCTACTGACCGAAAGGCAAAACATGAATAAAGATCTACAACACAGATGGAACGTTATGGTAAGACATAACTTCTTTTTTCACAGCTAGTCAGAGTAAACTTTAACTTATGAGCTTGGCAATTCGAAATTCTGAAAATCAAAGTTGCCAAAGTATACACTTTTCCCATCGTTATCAATAATTTTCCCATCCTTATCAGAAAAAGTAGGATTGGAATTTCTTAAATGTTTAGCAGCAGCAGGATTCATGAAAGCTAGCGCTTCCTGGGTCAGGTTTGGGAAGAGTGCATGAAGATGTAAAGATTAAGGAACTTTGTACATTCTGCCTTTTTAGGGGCACAAAACTGTCAGAAAAACTGCAAGCAGTAACACACACACATCCTCCAAAGCTGATGACACTGCAGGAATGGGTGAAAGTTCTGTAGATTCCATTTCGAATACCTCATAATAATTTATGAGGGACTGAGAAGCCTCTGCGTTCTCCCACTGAAAACAGTAGCACTTTTCTGAAAATAGTCTGAGAAAGAGGAAACCCCCAAAGGGCAAATCAAAAAGTACGATCCCCCATGAATCTGAATCAGAAATAGAGAACAGCCTGTATCTGTCCCTTCATCTTCCAGTCGAGATTCATAATCTTGAATCTGTTCAGGAAAAGAGGTATCCCTCTTTTACCATAACCTACCTTACAAGAAGGATCAGTATCCTGAATTAAAGCCTGAGCCAGACTCAGTAAACTACTTCTGTGTGGAGATTTGAGGAGGAGTAGATACATTAAGTTTTCTGTTTCTTTTTGTCAAGAAAAACAAGGCCAACAGTGTTCTAATGGCGGCAGCAGCTTACCCAGGAATGGGCACATCACTTTGACAAAATAGGGAAACCTTCCCTTTCCTTCTTCCAGGACCAACAAGAATGTCTTTCCTTTGCCTTCTGATGGAACCTCAACAGGTTGCAGAGGACGTGGCTAACTTCTAGTTCATAGTAGATGCAGGGGCTATATTGGGGAGATCTGAGGTAAAAGATGAGTGGTCTGAGGAACAAAGAATAACCACAGCAGAGTCTCCCACCAGCGGCTGAGACAAGTTGCTAGCCTGCTGTGGTGGTAGAGCCTGTTTTCCACCCACAAAAAGCAAATGTTAATCAGAAGGACCTGGGACCAGTAGTTTATTCCATAGTCGAAACTTAAGAGGAGTCTTTCCCAGGGAAAACTAGCAGCAAAATCCAATAAAAATTAAAAGTCTTTAAAAGTAATTTTTTTTAACACACAAACCTAGTAAAAACACTTTTTTGCCAGACCCAAAAAGTAAAATATACACATCTTCTCCACACATGAAAGAGTGTACTCTCATTTAAAATTATAAAAAATGAACAAGCACAGGAATCTGCCTAGTTCCAACCTCACCAACGCGAGTGTTGAGAGAAAAAAAAACAACCCCCCCCCCCAGAAAAACTAGTAGTCTTAAAACATTGTTGATGAGCGCGGTCACAATAATTTCCAAAAATCATGAAACCCAGGTAGTGTACCAAAGCAATAAGCCTTTATTCGTCACAGACATACGATCCTCCGTAACAAAACAGAAATACTTCATATTGTTAAACATATCAGCTTTTATACACTTGGGTGTGGAAAAAAATATGTATTGTTTAATTTTAAACCATCTTATTCCAGGCAGACAACATAAACAGAGCCGTAAAAGTACATTTAAGAACAGCAGGTAATTCCCCCATTTAGCATACTGGTGCACACTCATGCACACTCCTCCATATTTTTGTACATTACTAGTTTACTTTCTCCACCATTTTCTATATTTTGGGGGGGTTTTTTCCAACTGGTTTTCATTGTATAAACATTTTTTGGTGCTGCAAGCCTGAAAACTGTTACGGCAGGTGTTTTTTTCTCAACCGCAAAACACTGACATTGTTTCTGTGTTGTAAATAACTTAGTTTTTATGCCTACTAATATATATGAATGGATGCTTATTAGACAATGTTGTGCAGATATATACATTTATAGTGCTTTAATTAGATGATGTTTATGGTAAGATAGCTTTGTGTACTTTTTCTTGTATCTGTCTAGTTAGCTCTTTTTACTTATCTACCTACATATATGATTTTAGTTCTTGTAACAGAACTGATGAAGGATTTATTGCATTAGTTAGCGGAAAGTGATTTTAGTTAAGTCAGTCTGTTTATATGTATGTTACACTTTTCTTAAATACCTGATTTTGGAGTGTGGGTCACAAATAGGTAATGTTTTCATTAACTAGGATTTAGTTTGATCTAATCAGTCATAGTGTGTGTGCGGGTGAGTCCTGTTTATATTATGGGTCCTGTTTATATTGTTTGCCTGGAATAGGCTGGTTTAAAATTGAACTCAAACATTATCTTCTCAACACTAAATCATGTCTCTGCTTAGAACCTACCTGATATGTCCCCTTTATACAAATGGTGTTCCTTTCCTCTGAACTCCTGAAAGCACTTATACCTTCCTACAAAGCCTATGCAATAAATTCTGATTCACTTATATATCTCTTATTTGATCACTTGTATATAACTTGTTTTTTTGTACATAAAAAAAAAACACATTAGGGGTTCATATACTCATTCTTTGAGAAAACCCTCTTGCTGTAATTTGAATATGTTTGAGTCATAATTTGTATTAATATGTTATGCAGTTATAATTGGTTATTGTACTTTCTATGCTTTGTTACCTATGTTATCCTAATTGTTTTTTGTAATTGGAGCTTTTCTCCTCGGGTCTCCACTGAAAATGGGCTTGTGACCAGCTGGACCAACCCGGTTAACAAATGTCAAATAAAAATAAAATAAAAAGTCAAAAATTGAACGGATTCATTTGGCCAGCAGTGCAATTCTGGGGATAAGGGAATATACCCTTTCCCCCACTGTAGTGCAATCTCAGAGTTGGTATATTTAAGTAGGGGAGTGTGTGAGGGTGCAGCCCCCCACATGGGGGTGCAGGAGGGCTTGCCCCCCTGCAAAAGTGTGTTATGTTACTTTTTTGTACTTAGGTATACCTGCATGGCGCTGTTGGTTAGGGAAATCCGTTCAGTGTTTTGGTTTTCTCTCGAACTAGGTGGTTTGCTCTTATGGTAGTTCGCTCTTTACGTGTCAACGTATTTGTATTCGCGGTTTCCGTCTTTCGTGATTTTGATATAGACCCAGTAGCCAAACCTTCAGGAACAGGTTTCTTTGGTAACAGGTTTGAATAACCATATCATCCATTTTAGCTGAGTGGTATAGTGCAAACACTTTGGAATGATATCAGAATTAAAGGCTAAATAAATGGAAAAGGTTTTTGGGTAGAGATGAGGATATTTAACATAGTGAGTATCTAAAAAGAGACACAAACAAAATCTAGGGGGTGCATCCTGTTGCCCACAGCAAAATTTGGTTATAAACTAATGGGCTATCATTTGGTTGTTCAGTGGTTGAAATGTCATCTACCTCCTGTGAAAGTCCATTCGGCACACATTAAGCAAACCATAGCAAAAGAAGCAGGAACAACTTGATAGCTGCTTAGTACAGTCTTTCATACTGGGGTGCAACTCTGTTAAAGCAAGTCATACTTCAGTTCTTACTAACAAAAAAGAAAAACCTGAATACATAAATGGGTAAAAAAAGAGGAATGTATGATAGGCAAATGGCTAAAACAATCTTAGCCTGAGAGACAAAGGTCACTTTTGATCATAAGTCTATTTCTGGGGACTCAAGGGATGGAAAACAAATGACACAGTCAAATAGACACAGACACACACATAGAAGGCACCAGCCTGGAGGGTTGAGCACTAAAGGCTCGATCCCGAGCACTAAAGGCCCGATCCCTTTACTCCGTCTCATATCATTTATTGAGAGCTGACTTATGCCTGAACTACAAGGCATTCTCTGATTTAGTCCTGATGAAAATGTTACATATTCGCAAAATTATATGTGGGTTACGCATTTCATGGACCTCAACTTTATTTGTGACTCTAACAGAACTTGCTGGAGAGGAAGATTTGTATCCCAAAGGCTGCCTCGTCTATGGAACAAACTTCCGATCTTCATAAATCAAATCCCATCCCTCACTCTCTTCAAAATGAATTTGGATAAACAGGACAGGAAACTGTAAATTCACTCCCATGGTACTGCCCATTTCCCTTATGGACACAGGCAATCTGTAGAATAACTCAGGGCTACAACACCCAGACCCACTACCCTAATACTACCCCATCTCATATCTGGGGAATTAAGATATAACACTGTCATATCCTGGGTATTATTAGCTAAGCTTGTAAAGTCTGTTTTGCCATTATCCTAGTAATCAGCTATGAGACTATGAACTAAAGCCTGTTATACAGCAAAGCAAGGTGCTCCAGAAATATGTTACTCATTACTGTGACAAAGCACTCAGCTATAAGTGGTTTTAACAGCAAGTGAAAACCTAATGTAGCTGGACAGTACTACGCTGTTTGCTATTTAATACTAAGACTTGCCATTTAATATGGTGACTTAATGAGGAGAAAAACTGGGGTGCTTTCGCTATTTGAAACCAACAAAGTATTGATGCTTTAGTGGCATGTCATGGCTTACATCTATCAACACCATCCCAGGTTAGGAATGTTTAAAAAGAATTAATACTCCTTATGACTGCATCATAATCTAGAACAGCTTTGTCTATGCTGTTAATGTTGCATATAAAACAAAAAATAAGTTCACATGAAGAAACAATGACAAAATGAATACCTTCACTGCATTGGATGTGTTGCTATTTAAAATAGAATGTATCTTTGTCCTGTTAACCAGTTAAAATAAGATAGCCAAGAAAACATCTCCTCTATGGAGATACAGCAAATTCTTTCTGAGTGGGGAAAAACATAACACAAATGAAAAAATGTACATTCTTGAAATAACAGAGAATTTGTAATGAAGATTAATTAGAGGTGTATGTGTTTTTTATCATAACTGTTACATTTGTTTGACAGTAGAAGAAGGAGGCAATTAACTTATCTTGCCTGCTGTTTTACATGAGTTTAAAATGTACCTCCCTCCCACCTTTCCATTCATGTCATGCTTTCTCCATCAAAACTATTCTTCCCTGAAAGCTTCTCTGGATTTATTCTTTACCACTCTTTATTATGATGTAGAGAAATGGAGCCATGACTATGACTTAGGCAATTTGTGTTTGATTAATGGTGAGGGGTGTTGTTTCAGCCAGCCAGGTACGAAGATGAATGCTGGGATTCCAAAAGAAGAAAAAAAAAAAGACCTGAGAAGAGGTGCTTACTTATAAAGTTGGCAGGGGGTACTTGTGAGTACATATCCCATGGAAGTCCGTGACTTCAAACACTGCATGTGTATTACATTCAATTATTAGTTTTTAATGGAGAATGTTTAGGGCCTCTGGTGGAAGCTAAAACCTGCTTTCACCAAGGCGACATGGCATATATGTAAATTACCCTGATGACGTGAAAGTGTTGTGCATACTGGATCTTGAATGCACAATGACATACAAATCTATATTAATGCACTCAAGCCATTAACCCAGATGCTAGAAGCTCTGGACATGTTTTATCTATTTTTGAACTCCTCTGAAACAATGTTAAGTGGAGAGTCTAGCTATGCTCTGAAGCATTTGGCTAATAAAAAGTCTAATGTCCATTACTTTAGGGTGGACATGCCAAACAAAATTAAATAAAAAATGGCCTCAAAGATCATGATGGAGAGATATAAGGAGCTATCCTAAGCAGGATGGACAGAAAGGTGTGGAAAGTACAGGCAGCAGATTATTCACATGAACTACTCCATGGATCAGTGAAAGTGCTTCTTCAAAGAGTGGACTGTGGACTCATGAGATGACCTGTCAGAATGGATGATGAGTGAGACCATGAAGGCATTCAGGAGAGAAAAGAACACACAGAAAAAATGGTTGAGAGGCATGATGAAATGTTAGAATGTGTCATTAAATAACTCATCTCTAAGAAGGAGGATATCCTGCCTCTGAACAGGTTACAGATTGTCAGTTGTACGAATTGCATATTCATCTATATGCCATTACTTAAAGGAAGGTGATATCATACTGGTTAGAGGTGTTAATGTCAAGAACCAAGATGATAAAAGAACAAATCACAAAATATGAAAACCAAAAACTCTGAAAATGTATTCACGTGTATGTTAAAAACTATAATATACCCTGAAATGCTGCAACTTTCAAGTGGGCATATTAAAAAAGGAGGAGATTGGAGGGATGAATTCCCCAGATTAGGAGGTTAGGTTTTTATGGACCTGTTTTATGATTTTAGGAAAATGCATTTGCAGTTATTTGCCTTTTTAAATCTTATGGTTTTGTCTTTTACAGTACTTCCAAGTAAGGTGAGTGAGGTGAATTAATGGAAGTGAAGTTTGCTCAGGTTTATGATGAATGGTGGAATGTAGAAGGCCTGATAAAAACTACGAGTAAAACCTTAGTGCATCTGAACAGCACAGACTAGCAGAAGCAAAGAGCATAACTGCATTAAAACACAATATATTAAAGAAAATGGATATTAGCTAAGCACAATGGTGAAAGAAATACAGTAAAATGAAAATAAGAAAATACCTTTTTACTGTAAATATGGTGAAAGGGTATAAATGGTTACTGAAAAACTTGTTAGAAGATAATAGCTTCTGGGAGAGGAAAAAGAAGGGATAATGAGGAACGTCAGGACCAAAAGTGGTGAAAAATATCATCAGAGAGAAAAAAAGGAACTAAGTGATCCATTCAGTAAAGTAGGCTTAAAAAAACATAGGCCCATGTGTGCTGACATGTACCTGATTTCACGTTAGTTCACCCCTATTGGTTATACAAGGCTTGCTAATGAGCCTGCAATAGAAATTTATACATTTTAATGGGTAAGTAAATAATTATATCGAACTTTGCAGCAGTAGGTGAATTTTGAAGAGTCATTTTTTACAAGATGTGCCTCTTGTTCTGTACAGTCTTTATGTATGTATGCATGTGTGTGTGTATGCATATGTGTGTGTGTGTGTGTGTGTGTGTGTGTGTGTGTGTGTGTGTGTGTGTGTGTGTGTGTGTGTGTGTGTGTGTGTGTGTGTGTGTGTGTGTATGCATATGTGTGTGTGTGTGTGTATGTGTGTGAGTGTGTGTGTATGTATATGTGTGTGTGTGTGTATGCATATGTGTGTGTGTGTGTGTGTGTTTGTATGTATGCATATGTGTGTATGTGTGTGTTTGTATGTATGCATATGTGTGTGTGTGTGTGTGTGTGTGTGTGTGTGTGTGTGTGTGTGTGTGTGTGTGTATGCATATGTGTGTGTGTGTGTGTATGCATATGTGTGTGTGTGTGTGTGTGTATGTATGCATATGTGTGTGTGTGTGTGTGTGTGCATATGTGTGTGTGTGTGTGTGTGTGTGTGTGTGTGTGTGTGTGTGTGTGTGTGTGTGTGTGTGTGTGTATGCATATGTGTGTGTGTGTGTGTGTGTGTGTGTGTGTGTGTGTGTGTATGTGTGTGTGTGTGTGTGTGTGTATGTGTATGTATGCATATGTGTGTGTATGTGTGTGTTTGTATGTATGCATATGAGTGTGTGTGTATGTATGCATATCTGTGTGTGTGTGTGTGTGTTTGCTTGTGTGTCTATGTATGTGTGTTTGTATGTATGCATGTGTGTGTGTGTCTTTGCATGCGTGTATGTGTCTATGTATGTGTTTGTATGTGTGCATGCGTGTGTGTTTGCATGTATATGTGTGTGTGTATATGCGAGAGAGAGTAGCTATGTTTTTCTGATTGTGTGCTTCTGGGTAGCCAGTCAATTTTTATGAAGAATTGATTTGAAACACTCATCATTTGTTTCTTTAATGTATGGCACTGATGTCTGCCTGGGACTTAAGACAGAAGTAAAGTAATTCCAGCACTGCTTAATGCTTTTCCGGACAACCTAATTTATAGCTTATGCTCTTTGTCTTTAACATGAGAACTGACTCCCAATGTATACATATGATATGTCATGGTGTTTTAAACCATCTCTACTCCCATGAGGTCTAATAACAGTTCTGTTAAAACAGCTTTTTATACAAGATATAATTTGATGCTCAATGCAGAAAAACAGTTATATTTACTAAAACAGACAAAAGTGATTCAGCTCAGTCTTTCTGCTGTCTCAAACTTTTAGGTAACATGGTGAAAGGGCAACTTCTAGTATCTGTCTTTCAGAAAAAAATGTATTAAATATGTTTGTTATAATGTTAATATGTTTACAAATGATGAAACTGAGCAGTGGAATATTGGCATCAGCTTCAACCCCCCCATTCAAATTTTGTACTTGGGGTCAGGGGGTCACATTAACAGTGACCATCATCTAAATACTACACAAATATTTCCAAAAAATACATTTCGGCACATGCAGCATGAAAAAAGCTTAAATGTCAGTCTTACGTATTAAAATTCTAATCAGCACTTACATGTTCTGGTTAGTATCTCTAGAAATAGTGATAAAACAGTGGAGAGTACAATATGTTGGACTAATATTGCCAAACTGCCTTTTCACATATACAGCATGAAAGTAGTTAAAATTCCATTTGTTCACATTTACTGTTTATCTCAGCTAAGTAGTAAACTTAACTTAGAAATACTATAGCTATGTAATTGTTATGCGTTATTTTTAAATTATTAATGCCTACATTATACCATCTAAAATGCTCAGAGGAAAACAAGTATTAGTCTTGCAAGGTGCCTCATTTCATCATCTGCACAGTGCAATTACAGTGAATTTTATTGCCATAATAAATAAGAAAAGACAGGTATCACCAATTTTCAGTTGTCCATTGAAGTGATATATCCTGTAATATATAGTTGACAAGAATTTCTTTTCAAACCATGTTCTAAGTTAGCAGCCTTCAGGTTAATATAAAACTATGAGTGAAAAATAAAATGTAATGCATCTGAAAGTCTCCTATTGATTTCTGTTTTATGTGTCTTGTAAAAGAATCACAGCTTTTCTGTTATTTATGCTATGAAATGATCTTATAATCCAAAGACCCATATGTTATCAACAGCGTCAAACTATACATTTTAGTAACGGCAAAAATAATACATTTAATTGAAACACTTCCTTAGTAAAAAGCTTTGATGAGGTTTACAGTGCAACAGTTACACATAAAAATCAAAACATTAAATTTGCATAACCTGTGGCTGGGAGCCACAAAAATGTGTTACCGCAGTAGAACATGTCAGCATTCAAGAAACTGACCAATATGTTATTTGTAATTGAATTAAATGAGTAAAATTTTTCAAGACATAACTTGTGCATTTTAATATATGCAGTTCAATAAAATTGCCAGAGGAATGAATAGAAAACTCATTATAACTGTCATTCTGAGATCCAAACAAATCTCAAGAAAAGTAAGATACAGAATTATGGCTTACAAATTTGGATAATCAAAATTAGTCAGTTATAATATGTTCACAATATATGTTCCATGCTGAGATTATGAGTAATTGAATGAATAAATTGCATTATAGTGTGGGGAGTGATGATGAAGAGAGTACAGGCAGGATGGAGTGGGTGGAGAAGAGTGTCAGGAGTGATTTGTGACAGACGAGTACCTGTAAGAGTGAAATGGAAGGTCTACAAGAGTGTAGTGAGACCAGCTATGTTATATGGGTTGGAGACAGTGGGACTGACAAAAAGGCAGGAGTTAGAGCTGGATGTGGCAGAGTTAAAGATGTTAAGATTTGCACTGGATGTGACGAGGGTGGACAAGATTAGGAATAAGTATATTAGAGGGTCAGCACAGGTTGGAAGGTTTGGAGACAAAGCCAGAGAGGCAAGATTACGTTGGTTTGGACATGTGCTGAGGAGGGATGCAGAGTATATTGGGAAAAAGATACTAAGGATAAAGCTGCCAGGTAACAGGAAAAGAGGAAGGCCTAAGATAAGGTTTATGGATGTGGTGAGAGAGGATATGCAGGTGGTTGGTGTGGCACAGCAAGATGCAGAGGACAGGAGGAAATGGAAACAGTTGATCTGCTGTGGCGACCCCTAACAGGAGCAGTCGAAAGAAGAAGAAGATAGTGTGGGGAGTGATGCCCGTTCACAGAGGCATGGGGTACTCTATGCCAGACTAAAGTAATCTATGCCAGACAAAAGTAATCTATGCCAGACAAAAGTACATGCAGCACTTGTCACAGTCTCATGAGCTTTAATGCTAGAGTCCAAAAGGAAACCATGCAATGCACAGCACTCCAAGGAAGTGTTACACAAAACAAATAGTGCTGTGATTTCTAGAAAAGTATTCGGTAGGCATACATCGTTAATGTGGAACGGCATACTAAAATAATATTAGCAGACCGGTGATGCAATACTATGCGGCCACCAAATGGAGCTACCAGCAATAACTACAATTCACAAGAGATGTTAATCACTTGTCAGCATTATACAGTGTGCAAACAAAAAGAATAAACAAAAGATTAAATCTGCAAAGCACACTAAAATCAAGCTGATTAATGCACTCCTGTGAATGGAGATGATATAGGCTTTGACAGAGGATGAACTTTAAATGTGGATAGTGGCTGACAGCCATCCAGTGCAGTAGATGGCCAGGCTGCAGTAAGCTAGCTCTCTTACCAGGAAAGCATACACAGATACAAAATACACAGAGAACTGGTGTACACTGTTTGTGGGATGTGTGTACCTGAAATGTCACCTCACAGTCTGCAGGATAGCCCAGATCTACTGCAAATAAATGTATGCATATGACTTGGTACCAACTGAGACATTCTTGCAGTACAGAGGAGATACCATGGGAATATCCCAGACAGCCATGAGTCACATTCTAGAATAGCTCAAGAAGCAGGAAAGCATAAAGTTCCCAAGTACAACACAGGATGAAATACTGACAGGAAGCACTTACATGACAATGACAGTTTCCCAGTGTGTCCTTCATTGCCACTACATGCCAGTCAAACCCCCCTCCCCTCTGAAAATAGTGCAGAAGAGTACTATAAATAGAAGGGATGGCCCCCTCTTAACTATCAGGTCATGTGCACATCAGATGGTCTCATCATCACCTTAGAGCAGCTGATCCCAGAAGTGTACATAATGTCTCCATAGGGCAGGAGAGCGATCTAAGGCTACAGTTCACAAGAAGTGTACATAATGTCTCCATAGGGCAGGAGAGCGATCTAAGGCTACAGTTCACAAGAAGTGTACATAATGTCTCCATAGGGCAGGACAGCGATCTAAGGCTACAGTTCACAAGAAGTGTACATAATGTCTCCATAGGGCAGGACAGCGATCTAAGGCTACAGTTCACAAGAAGTGTACATAATGTCTCCATAAGGTAGGACAGCGATCTAAGGCTACAGTTCACAAGAAGTGTACATAATGTCTCCATAGGGTAGGACAGCGATCTAAGGCTACAGTTCACAAGAAGTGTACATAATGTCTCCATAGGGCAGGACAGCGATCTAAGGCTACAGTTCACAAGAAGTGTACATAATGTCTCCATAGGGCAGGACAGCGTTCTAAGGCTACAGTTCACAAGAAGTGTACATAATGTCTCCATAGGGCAGGAGAGCGATCTAAGGCTACAGTTCACAAGAAGTGTACATAATGTCTCCATAGGGCAGGAGAGCGATCTAAGGCTACACTTCACAAGAAGTGTACATAATGTCACCATAGGGCAGAAGAACGATCTAAGGCTACAGTTCACAAGAAGTGTACATAATGTCTCTATAGGGCAGGAGAGCGATCTAAGGCTACAGTTCACAAGAAGTGTACATAATGTCTCCATAGGGCAGAAGAGCGATCTAAGGCTACAGTTCACAAGAAGTGTACATAATGTCTCTATAGGGCAGGAGAGCGATCTAAGGCTACAGTTCACAAGAAGTGTACATAATGTCTCCACAGGGCAGGAGAGCGATCTAAGGTGAC
The DNA here is from genome assembly GCF_019279795.1 of Protopterus annectens. Taxonomy (NCBI): domain Eukaryota; kingdom Metazoa; phylum Chordata; order Ceratodontiformes; family Protopteridae; genus Protopterus; species Protopterus annectens. The sequence continues at coordinate 93,126,445 of NC_056746.1, read as the reverse complement.
AGTTCACAAGAAGTGTACATAACATCTCCATAGGGCAGAAGAGCGATCTAAGGCTACAGTTCACAAGAAGTGTACATAATGTCTCCATAGGGCAGAAGAGCGATCTAAGGCTACAGTTCACAAGAAGTGTACATAATGTCTCCATAGGGCAGGAGAGCGATCTAAGGCTACAGTTCACAAGAAGTGTACATAATGTCTCCATAGGGCAGAAGAGCGATCTAAGGCTACAGTTCACAAGAAGTGTACATAATGTCTCCATAGGGCAGGGGAGCGATCTAAGGCTACAGTTCACAAGAAGTGTACATAATGTCTCCATAGGGCAGGAGAGCGATCTAAGGCTACAGTTCACAAGAAGTGCACATAATGTCTCCATAGGACAGGAGAACGATCTAAGGCTACAGTTCACAAGAAGTGTACATAATGTCTCCATAGGGCAGGAGAGCGATCTAAGGCTACAGTTCACAAGAAGTGTACATAATGTCTCCACAGGGCAGGAGAGCGATCTAAGGCTACAGTTCACAAGAAGTGTACATAATGTCTCCATAGGACAGGAGAGAGATCTAAGGCTACAGTTCACAAGAAGTGTACATAATGTCTCCATAGGGCAGGAGAGTGATCTAAGGCTACACTTCACAAGAAGTGTACATAATGTCTCCATAGGACAGGAGAGCGATCTAAGGCTACAGTTCACAAGAAGTGTACATAATGTCTCCATAGGGCAGGAGAGCGATTTAAGGCTACACTTCACAAGGAGTGCACATAATGTCTCCATAGGGCAGGAGAGTGATCTAAGGCTACAGTTCACAAGAAGTGTACATAATGTCTCCATATGGCAGGAGAGCGATCTAAGGCTACAGTTCACAGATGGCATTGTACCAGAATGCCTGCTAGTAGTTATGTATGCAGGTATGCATGCAGGCATGTGAATGTGTATTACAGGTGTGGCAACACTGTAACCAATGCTACTAATGCAATGTATGTTGCTTAGTAACAGGTGCAGTTATCATGACATTCATGCCTCCCAATGATGCACATAAGAGACAGTAGTATATGTAACATCACTGAGAGGGTATTAGGGGATGCCAAAGGTTCAATTCAGTACCTGGATACCTGTGGGGTTGCACTACAATATTCACCAGGAAAGCCAGTGCAGATGTGTGCAGAGGGATACATATTATTGAAAGATTGTGTACAAGGGGATATAGATGATTGAGAGGCTGTATGTCATGTTGTACAATATAGAAAAAAAAAACTCAGTTTGAGATCTTCACACGTGTGATTTCAAAAATGTAGCATAGTCATAAAATCCAAGAAAATATATTGTAATCAAATACAATATAATAACACAGAAAGAAAAATCCCAATGAGGCAAGCCAATAAAATCCCAACAGCAATCAAAATGAAACATCCCAACCTGGAAGGTAAATGCTGACAGCAACTGATGTAAAAAATCTTTCATTGCAAAATGGAACCGGAAGTAAGCACTTTCACGGTCAAACAAACCGCTTCATCAGACATAGTTACAATAAAAAACAGAGCATCCTTATATACAAACTCCCCAACAGCCAATTAATCAATAAAATTACCTCCAAAAACACAATTAATAATCCAATTAGTAAAAAACAGGTTAAAGCAACAGCTACTTACATACAGCATAAAAATCCACACAGATATATGGCTATACATAGTTTAACCTTTTCATTTAAGTTTCTTCATCCTTAAAGCTGATTTAATAGGGACTAAATCATTAAGCCCCATATATCCATGTGCCCCAAGTCTCAGGATCCACTCTAGTTCAATATTTTCAGTGTTGTTACTAATGGGTCCTAGTCTGCCATTGTCATGTATAACAGACAGAACTTGAAATAAAAAGTGTGTTCCCTTCCTAACTGTAGAGTGTGCTTTGCAAGTGCACTAAATAATTCACCTCTCTTAATGCAATAATCATGGTCCTGAATTCTGTCTTCTATTAGTCTTGCCAACGTAAAAATTATAACATTTGGCACAGTTGTTCTTCTTTTGGTTTTTCCCGGTTAGGGGTCACCACAGCGGAACTCCGGTCTGCTAATGATTGGCAGTAGATTTTTTACGGGTGCCGAGGTGCCAGCTCGACATCCAACCTTCAACGAAGGCATGCTCATTCTATGCATGTCTTTCAAACACCACTCAACTGTGGGGAGGACATGCAGACTCCACACAGAAGGCGCTCCAGCCGAGAATCGAACTGGAGAACCTCTTGCTGTGAGGCAACAATGCTACCGCTGCACCACCGTGGCTATAAAACATTTGGCACTGTGTGCAACATAAACCAAATTAGTCATGTTGCAGTTAGCTAACGGACATAACTCCCAATGTTTTCCAGTGACAGGATGCTTAAAAAATCTTGATTCATCCACAAATGAACAATATGGACAAGATCTACATTTCAATGTCCTTCCCAAAGATGTAGATGCTGTTCGTGCAAGCTTGGGATAACACAGCATTTGTCTCAGATTTTTCCTATTCTTATAGACAAACTTGGGGGAAGGGCCTACTACCTTACTTGTTTCTTGATCCAGTAACAACACTGACCAATTCTTGCTTATTATTTGTTTCACCAAATCAATATCTTTTGTAAAAGAAAGAACTAAAGGAAGATGAGATGGCTTCTGGGATGAGCAATTGTTTGATAAGATTGAATGTTCAGAATAATAGGGTCTCCCCCTTCCAGGATGTTCTCTACGAACTTTCATAAACGCTTGATCAACAAGATCAGGTTTTTTCGTCTCTTCCACTGCCACTCCGTCAGAACAGGAAGAAGTCATTAGAGCAGGACTATCGTCGTTCAGGACAGAAATGGAAGGAACCACCAGCCTCTTACCAAAACAAGTAATTGAAGAAAATGTGGAATCTAAATTCAGAGACTTAGTCTGGAATATTTCCAGGAATAATTTGACTTTACATGAACAATCATTGTTGCAAAGAGGACTTGGCTTTATACCTACTTCACATACATATGTTAGCGATTTATTAATTGAGTTACGGCTGTTTGCTCGCAATATAACCCTGGAATTGCTATACATGGGCAGTAATGATAATATGCCCACTAACGTTAAGTCAGTTTGTTCCATTACTGCCTAGTAGTATTGAGGTTTTTATTAGAGCCTGTGACAATGATGTATACAGTTTACTTGATGTGTGGCGACCCCACAATGGTTTTAATTTAACAAATGAAGAGTCTAAAGCATTGCAGAGTTTATGTTTAAATCCAGATATTGTAATACGTCCCTTGGATAAAGGGGGTTCTATTGTTGTTTTAAATACTGATTATTATTTGAAGAAAATGAATGAAACGTTAGCAGATCAGGCAGTTTATACGATCATTCAGTTGAATGATGTGTATAACATAAAACAACAAATAGATAGTGCTTTGCTTGAATGTTTTCATATGGGATTGTTAGATAAACAGCTATTTGATGATTTCAATGTTAAAGAACCACTGGTACCACAACTACATGGTCTTCCAAAAGTACATAAGCATCCAGCACTCCCCCCATTAAGACCTATTGTTGCCGGAGGGGGGGTGGTTGACTGAACCTCTGTCTATATACCTTGACACCCATTGAGGAATGTTTTGAATTTGTATCCTTTTGTTTTAAAAGATACACAACAGTTTTTGTAGGATTTATATAGTTTTGTCAGTAAGGCATCTGAGTTTCCTTTTGAGTTACGTGCTACAATGGATGCAGTCTCACTCTTCACATGTATTCCCAGTGATGAAGGTATTCGAATGGTGAAGAATGTTCTGCTTAGACATAATTATAGCACACACCACAGTGATTTTATTTGCATGCTTTTAGAACTAGTTCTAGAACATAATGTGTTTTTTTTTTTTCAAAATATTCTTTATTTCGGTTTATGTATCACTCCATATAATCATGTTAAACCAGAAGTTAAGAAATAACAGAGGTTACACAAACATAATAAAAAAGAAATCAATATTAACCATACAGAACTAACACATCTATTACTACTAAAAAAAACACAAGAAAAACTATATACAAAGTGCCAATATCTTCAATCTTCTAATAACAAAACATAAAGCCACCTTATAGTATGTTACTCAATCGGGAGCAATAACCGTAGTAGGAGAAGATCTCATTTAACGTTCAACACAAGTTAGAGAATCTCAGTTTCATCGTATCATAATTAAGATAATGTCATCAAACTTCAGCCAGAAGTAAAAAGATAAAATCCCAGAGTTTCTGGTTCTCCCGTCTTTTATGTGGACTAACAATTATCAATTTTTGAGAGGATATATACGTAATTGCCAGGTTTCTGAAGCCCCCCTACGTTAGTTTGGACCGATCCATCCAATGTTTGGTGATATAAAATTTAATTAGAAGGCAGATGGTGATCAACACTTTAAGTCTAAAAGGTGTCATATTGATATTTGTAATATGAAGCAAGGCCATCTCTCAGGTTAATGTTGATTTATGGTATCCCATTTTACTTAGTCTAATCTTAAGAGAACACCATAGGTTGTGAGCATATTTACAAAACCATAATATATGAATAATGTCAGATTGGGGATATGGACAGCAGGGGCATGAGGCGGAGATAAATGAATTAAATTTATTTAAATGAAGAGGAGTTATATATAAATTATTTGTAATCATGAATTGGGTAAAGTTAAATTTCTTAAACGGGGAGTGTTTGAGAGTAAGATTAATCGACCGCAATTTCTGTTGTGGAGATAAATTGATACCATGTCTATTCCAATAGTCCACGAAAATAATTTCACCTTCTCCCAGATAGGAGGAAAATGCTTTATATGCTATAGAAAGCATATGTTTCTTGGTAATTAGACATTGTAAAAAATGAGTAACTACTTCAATTTCAGCATCAGAGCTATGTTGGTTTAAAAAAAAAAGATGAGGTGAGGTCTCATAATTGCCTCAGTATAATAACATAAGCTTTGGACAGAGACAAAGTTTCTCTCAAGTCCGTTAGAGAAAGATGGTTGAATCTATAAAGCTGCCATAATGTGTAATCCTTAATAAGAGGAAATTTATTCAAGTTTATCGTCTGACCCCCCATTTTAATATTAGGATTAAGATGAAAGGGCTGAAACAAAAGGAGGGCACTATCTAAGCCCATAGATTTAAATAATTCCTGGAACATATTAATTAGTCCTTTTAATATGCTGTGTAACTTGAATTCTTTAATGGAAGTCTTTGTTAGGAAGGGTAGAGATTTGGGATTAATCTTAATACTGATAGTATAGTTGTACCATAGTTTAATGCATAATGGAGTCCATAATGGGGAGTCAGGAGTATAGCTGGCGATAGCCAAGATTCTATTGGCATGAATAATTCTGTAGTATAAAATGAGGTTGGGCATTGCCATACCTCCCCTTAATTTAGGAAGCATAAGTCTATGATACGACATTCTAACCGATTTTGGGTACCAGACAAATTTTATAATCTCTTTCTGCATCTTCTTAATGAAGGTAATTGTAACTGGGGATAGGGATGAATTACATTGGTAAATAATTTTGGGGAGTATATTCATTTTAACACGAGAAATTTTTGAGAGTGTAGAAAGCTTTAGTAATTGCCATCTCCTCATATTCTGGGAGATAGACGTCCAAACCTTAGATAAGTTAGCTTGCAGGATAGAGGAATATGAATGATCATAAGAGACACCTAAATAATCTAAAGTTTGACAGGTACGCATGGCCAGCACTGGGAAAAGATGAGGTTTATGTGCTACAGGATTACTCTGGAAAATAAAGGATTTATTTGGTATTTATCTTAAAATCAGAGACTGCAGCAAATGCATTTAAAGAGTTTACTAATTTCATAGCATCTTTGGACAGGTACATAAAGTACAAATTAAGATCATTTGTGAAGGCAGTAAATCTGATATCCAAATTACATATCCTAGGAATAGCATGATGGGATTTCTGTACAACAAAAAGCAGCAAAACCTCTAAGTATAGGTTAAACAACAGAGGAGAGAGGGGGCATCCCTGTCTGGTGCCATTAGTTATCTTTATGGGGTTCGAATATTTACTATTTATATAAAGATAAGTATACGAGCCCTTGTACAAGGCTTTGATCAGGTTAATGAATTCAATAGGGAGATCAAATTTCAAAAGAGCCATAAACAGGAAGTCCCAATTCACCCTATCAAAGGCCTTGCAAGCATCCAATATCAGGGCATACTTGGGATTCCGATCCTGTTTGGTTATTTTTATAACCGACTCTAATATTAATGTGTTGTCCCATGTATGTCTATTTCTCATAAAGCCAGCTTGCTCTGGGGAAACCAGATCTTTCATTACACTTTTTAGTCTATTAGCAAGTAGAGAGGAAAAAATTTTAATATCAACATTCATAAGTGATATCGGTCTATAGTTATTGAGGTTAGTAGTATCTAAGGTGTTTTTGGGAATCAGAATAGTTTTAGAATAATTAATGTATGCATCCAGAATACCGTTCATAGCAAAGGATTCAAACAGCTCGAGTAAGATAGGGGCCAAAGTAACTTTAAATGATTTATAAAATTCCGATGGAAATCCATCTGGGCCAGGGGCTTTACCTACATTTAACCTATCAATAACTTCAAGAATTTCTTTTTCAGTTATCTGAGCCGAAAGTAATTCTTTTTGAGATTCGGTCAGTTTGGGAAAGGTAATCCCATCCAAAAATCCCTTCATCTCTTCCTTTGTGGTCACAAAATTACTATTCGCGAAAATTTCGGAGTATATTTGATGTAATAGCTGAATAATGCATTCATCAGACCTATAAGAATGATTATTATACTGAAGGCAAGATATCCTAGGAGACTTAGGTAAATTAAGAATTATTTTCGTGAGAGCTTTGGAAGGGGTTTGTACATATTCTGAGAATTTCGCTATGTATCTAAATTCCCAAATGGACAGATTAGATTGATGGTAATCAAATAGTTATTTTTGTTTAGCGGTCAAATCCTTCTCCGTGTCTACCAAGTAATTATCAATCAGCTTTCTTTCCAGATGATTAATGTCTCGTAGTAACTGGGCTAACCTGTTAGCACGCATTTTTTTAAGAAAGCTCGCTTTTTTAATATAGATACCCCTGAGTATGGCTTTTGCCGCTGCCCATCTGATGTCAAAGGGGATAGTTTCATCCTGTTTTACTCCGAAAAGATCATTAAGAGTCGCTTTAATGTTGTTACTCAAAGATTGGTCTATCAGAAGATTACAGTTAAGTGACCAAGTAGAAGTTTTATTTACCGTGATATGAGTTAAATTTATTTCCAACTCTATTCTCGAGTGATCTGAAAGGAAACGGGGTTCTGTTGAAAATTTAATTTTCTTGTTATTAAAGTAGTTTGAGATTAAGAAGTAATCAATACGGGACCACGACTGATGGCATTTAGAAAAGTAGGTGAAATGATTTTGTTTGTAGACAGGGATACTGGAACTGAAGGCAATCGGGTCAACTAAATCAAAATCTTCAATCAAATCTGTCAGGGCTTTACAGTTCCCTGGGTTCTCAGACCTAGATCTACATGAGCGATCCACTTGAGGATTGATAACCATATTCCAGTCACCTCCAATTATAAATCTATGATTAGGGAATTTAAGGAGGAGATTATAGATAGTCATAATAAAATCTGAGTGCTCTGAGCACAGGCCATAGATATTAAGAAATAATACTGGGTAATCTAGCGCCTGTACAGACCAAGTAAAAAAGCACCATCTGCCCTCTTGGTCATTCCCTTTCAAGATAATTTGTGGTTGAAAGGCTTGTTTAATAACTATTGCCACACCGTTGGAATTACTGACAGAGCCAGAGGAAATAATATCCCTGATCCATGTTTTCTTGATTTCATTTGCCCATTCACTATTTAACAAGTGAGTCTCCTGTATAAAACACACCTCAGACTTAGCCTTAAGTAACAGGTGCATTACCAGTTTTTTTTTATCCCTGTTATTGAGTCCCCTAACATTCCACGATGAAACTGAGAAACTACTGATTACATTAGACATATTAATACTAACAACCAAATATAATGAAATCTAGATCTAAATATATAAATGTATGAAGTTTAAGGAAACAGCAAGTAGCAAAAGACTGCTATTAATATTTATAAATCGTAAAATTAAGGCAGCATCAAGTAGATATATGGCACACAAATCCCTCAATCCTAGAACCGTGCATACCCACCCTACTATAGCAATTGAGAGAATGCATAAGTGAAATATTCTAGATAAATCTATTGATGAATAATATATAAACATTTTAACCCTAAGAAGTAAGATAGAAAATATACAGTATTTACAAAAATCAAACCAACTCCTACCAAGTCCAAGCCCGGACATCACATCCCTAGTATCCTCCTATTAGCATCCAGTATAGCTAAACAGTATTCTAAGGCTAGTAAAATAGTACAGTATAAATTCCACTTTTAAAGAAGTTTCAATATAAATGTAACTACCCTATGCAAACCAGTTAAGAAGAGCTAAAAGGTAGGCATACATTAGAAAAAAAAGACTCTTCAAACAGTCAGAACATAATGTGTTTTTATTTGCAGATAATTACTATTGGCAAACAGCTGGTGTCACCATGGGCACCAGCTGTGCCAATTCATATGCAAATTTAGTGATGTTAGAGTGGGAACAGCAGAATGTTATGAATGTGAAAGATGGGCAAGTAGCTTTTTATCGATGGTTTGTCGATGACATTCTTATTTGTTGGAAGGGCAATGAACATGATTTGACTTCATTTTACCATAAATTGAATAGTAGTGGTCCCTTCTTGCGATTTACTCTTAATATGTTCACAGATAGTGTTAATTTTTTAGATGTAATGGTTTCTATGGAGAACAATACTATAAGAGCTAAGGTGCACAGAAAGGATTGTTATACACCTGCCTTCTTACATAGAGACAGTATGCACCCACATCATGTTTTTTCTAATGTTGTCATAGGACAGGGCATGAGGGTGTCTCACCTGTCAGGCGACAAAGTGAGTTTTTCATGTGAGTTGGACTACCTTAAAGATGGCTTTATACATGGGGGTTACTCAGCAGTTGAGGGTGATCAAGCATTTATGAAAGTTTGTAGAGAACGTCCTGGAAGGGAGACCCTATTATTTTGAACATTCGATTTTATCGAATAATTGCTCATCCCAGAGGCCATCTTATCTTCCTTTAGTTCTTTCTTTTACACAAGATATTGATTTGGTGAAACAAATAATAAACAAGAATTGGTCAGCGTTGTTAGTGGATCAAGAAACAAGTAAGGTAGTAGGCCCTTCCCCCAAGTTTGTCTATAAGAATTGGAAACATCTGAGACAAATGCTGTGTTATCCCAAGCTTGCACGAACAGAATCTACACCTTTGGGAGGGACACTGAAATGCAGATCTTGTCCATATTGTTCATTTGTGGATGAATCAAGATTTTTAAGCATCCTGTCACTGGAAAACTTTGGGAGTCACGTCAGTCAGCTAACTGCAGCACGGCTAATTTGGTTTATGTTGCACACTGTGCCAAATTTTTAAATTTTTATGTTGGGAAGACTAATAGGAGATTAAGAGACAGGATTCGGGACCATGATTATTGCACCAAGAGAGGTGAATTATTTAGTGCACTTGCAAAGCATACTCTACAGTTAGGAAGGGAACACACTTTTTTATTTCAAGTTCTGTTATACATGACAATGGCAGACTAGGACCCATTAGTCACAATACTGAAAATATTGAACTAGAGAGGATCCTGAGACTTGAGGCACATAGATATATGGGGCTTAATGATTCAGTCCCTATTAAATCAGCTTTAAGGATGAAGAAACTTAAATTAAATGGTTAAACTATGTATAGCCATATATCTGTGTGGATTTTTATGCTGTATGTAAGTAGCTGTTGCTTTAACCTGTTTTTTACCAATTGGATTATTGTGTTTTTGGAGGGAATTTTATTGATTAATTGGCTATTGGGGAGTATGTATATAAGGATGCTCTGCTTTTTATTGTAACTATGTCTGATGAAGTGGTTTGTTCGACTGCAAAAGCGCTTACTTCTGGTTCCATTTTGCAATAAAAGATTTTGTACATCAGTTGCTGTCAGCGTTTACCTTCCAGGTTGGGATTTTTCATAACAGCAAAGCATGGTGGCCTGCCAGCCCATTGTGTCAGTAAACTACCCTAAAACCCCTGACAACTGAACAAGAACAACTACAGGCACCATCAGGAGAACATGAGGACACAGGTTAGCTGCCATCTAGGTGTGAGTAGCAGCAGATGTGTCACATTGCCAAAGCACAGGCAACATGTCAAAACCTGACTCATAGCATTTAGTTCATGACAGGCCACAGGTAAAGAAGTATACAAACTGAGCAATCAGTGATAGCAAAATTCACAGGGTCTCTGACCATATATATAATAGGCAGCTAAAAATGTGTTACCTATATATGCAACTGTCTGACACTCATACTTTTACACTATATGCCTTAATAGATGTGCAGAATATTGAGTAAACAGTTATAGTTTTAAGGATGTATGGCAAACAAACAGACAGGAGGCAAACCGTATCGCGTAGAATAAGGTAGCAATGTATACTATTGTCAGGACATGTGTAATAACAATATCACAGACATTTTGAAAATGTGCACCCTGCAGTATTTTACTAACAATATCACAGACATTTTGAAATTGTACACCCCCACATTATTTTAAGCCAGTGCTTTGTCAAACGTAGGTTTTCAGATAGACAGGATAATAAATAGGAATGCATTTGTGCTCCCTAGATGGAGAAAAATGGTTTTGCACCTACATGCATACAGGGAGATAATGTGTGATTGCCAAACTACATCAATGCTATGATACTATATCAAAGGCATCTGTGAAACAGAACAGTTAGACCTGCATGTATGATACGCACACAACTGGCCAGCACCATATAGGGTGACATAAAGAACATAACACATGCAGAGACGGCCAAGGAGAAATAAAATGTCTAGGCATACACAGGAGCAGCATGTGCACAATAGGTGATTAAACTAAATGGCTGGTATGGCAGAACAGAGTTGTGATATGGGTGCACCTATGCACACTGCCAATATATGCCATCTTGGGATGGACAGAAACAGTGGTGACCCAAACAAGCATGTAGCTGTGCAGCCATTATGTGCAAGAGACAAGGATCGTGAGGGAAAGTCAGGGCAGCAAACACAGGTGGTAGCTACTGTGAATGAGTGTACCTATAAATGGGTAGATTGTCACCATTATGAGGAAGGATAGTGTAACCAATGGTGTGATGTGATCTGACAGGTGTCAGAATCTGCCATGTCACCAATGCACTCAAGTCTCTCAACAGGTACTGTTATGACTCTGTCATGGTCCATGTTGGAGTGAATGACTTGAGAGGTACCTCTCTGGACTATATGAAGAGAGACATGATCGAGCTTGCTGAGTACGTGTCCAAGGCAGATATGTCCCTAGCCTTAAGTAGCATTCTACCATCACCCAGAATGATGCCTCAATACAAACAGAAAATGATTGACTTTAACAGCTAGCTTAGTTTCTGGTGTCGTTCAAAGGGGATCCAGTACCTGACAGCCTGGGATGATATGACTGACAAGCCACGATGCTTTGCCAGATATGGACTGCATCTGTCTCCCTTGGGCTTCAGGCTCCTGGCAAAGGCTCTTGCCTCCCCCATAGTGCCTTTTTAGGCAATGCCATGAGGTCAAAACTAACAACATGAAAATTTCATCAAAATGTAAATTAAAGGTCATGCTTCTAAAAGCTAGGAGTCTAAACATGAAACTGCACTCATTGCAAGCATTCTTAACCCTAGAAGAAGCTGATATTTGTGCAGTCGCAGAAACCTGATTCAAAGCTGTGGAGAGCACCTCAGCCATACCAGGTTACTCATCCTATCATTCATTCAGACCCCAAGCCATGGGCACCAAAACAAAAGGAGGTTCATAGGTTCATAAGTTCATAGGTAGGTACTAGGCTATTGGCCCTAGGCCTATATAAGCCTAGCCAAATGGTACCCTGGCTTTTGCCACCCAAGAAAATTATTTTCCTGTGCTCCTGTCAAGCAGAGCCACAGTAGTGATCCCCGGGTTGAATTTCCTATTTCCCATCCAATCATCAAGATTTTTCTTGAAGAGTGCTATTGAGGAGCTCTGTTTGATATAGATAGGCAGTTTGTTCCAAAGTATGGGAAGCCTCTGGGACAGGAATCTATCCCTCCAACATGTTCTGTTTATTGTGGTGACAAGGTTTAGGTCCCTAAAGCATGCAGCTTGGAGGGATTGGGATTTCTTTAAGTGGAGCATGTCCACCAGCTCTGGGTTTGACATAGCTTTGTATGTTAGGCAGAGATCGCCTCTGAGTAGGTGATATGCGACAGAGTAAAGCTGGAATTTTTTGAGACGGTCTGCATAGGGTATCTGTTTGAGGCTGGTAATCCTCTTTGTGAGGTATTTCTGTGGCCTTTCCAGTTGTTGTAGATGTCTTGTGAGGAACATACCAAAAGGGGCATTGTACTCTATAATGGGTCTAATGAGTGATGAGTAGAGGGGAACAATAACCTCTTTTTTTCCTGGATGAGAAATCTTTTGTGATGAAGTGTGCCACATAGAAGGATTTCCTGACTACTGTGGTTATGTGATTATCAAAGGACAAACTACTGTCCACCTGTGTCCCAAGGTCTCTTATCACACTTTTGGTGTTAAGTAGACTACGGCCTATGTGGTAGTTCATGGGTACAGAGTTTTTACCAAAAGAGATGACAATGCACTTTTTGGCATTGAGCTTGAGGCCATGGCTTTGACACCAGGCATCTGTCTCAGTGAGGCCCTTTTGTAGGATGTCCACATCGTTAGGAGTTTTGATTATGGCTCCTAGTTTGCAGTCATCTGCAAACTTTGTTAGCCAAAGACCTTCTGTGTTAGGCTGTACTTCAGAGAAGTAAATACCAAACAGGAGAGGACCTAGGACTGAACCCTGTGGTGCTCCACTTGTCACTGGTCTGAAGTTGGATTTAGAGTCTGCTACTTTCACAGTGTGGGTTCTGTTAGTGAGCCAGTTGGCAACCCATCTTGTGACATAGGGATTTATACCTAGTTTAGTGAGTTTATCTATAATTCCAGAGTGGGGGATAAAAGACATACACACCTCTAGGCTGGTCAAACAGTATGATGCACAGGAAATACTCTAGGTGCAGTTAACAATTGACAAGACCCCTATTCAAATAATAGCTAGCTACAAGCCTCCAACTCTGACTCAAGGTGCCCACTCCACCTATCTGGACCTCTTTGAATATATCAAGATTCAACCCTTTACCCTGCTCCTGGGTGACTTTAACTATCCAACCATAAACTGGAAGAAATGCTCATGCCAAAACACAAATGCCCAGAGATTCCTTGATTTTGTCAATGCAAATGTCTTGGACAAGTTGGTTGACACCTTCACAAGAGGTGAAAATATCTTGGACTTGGTATTAACCAACATGAGTAACCACTGCAGCATCCCTAGAGTGGCATCATCCCTGGTAAGATCCGACCATAAAGCAGTCACTTTCGAAGTCACCATTTCCACCAACCCCCCCCCCCCCTTTAGCTAGGGTCAAACAAAAACACTTCTCCAAAGCTGATTACAACCTCCTGAGGAAAGGTACAAACAGCTTCACAGCCCCCTCCCCCTCCACAGAAACTGGCACATATGTCCAAACTTACACCAAAGTACTATTTGATCATTTATATAGCTGCATGGAATCAGGAATACCAGACAGGACAAAATCAACCTCCACAAGGAAGAGTAAACCTGTCTGGTGGACATCTACAATAAATAAACTCTATAATAAAAGGAAAATATTGCTGTCCAGGACCAAGAAACTGCAGGTGCCTAATTGGAAGCAATTTCTCCTTCTAAAGCAAACTTTGAGTCCAAACTGGCCACATCTACTAAAGACAATCATAAGGCCTTCTTCACATATGTTTGCAATCTCAAGGGAAGCACCCAGATCTGCTCAGAACTGGTGGTCAAGGATACCACTTACACAAACCCTGTAGATACAGACAACCTGCTAGCAGACAGGTTCAGTGAAAACTTCACTTCTCTGTCCCCTCCATCAGTAAAACTGGACATCCCCAGTACCTGCCTACCTCCCCTTATCTCTAGGGAGCAAGTCAACTCTGCCCTCTCAAAGGCAAAAAATGCAGGTTCCGTGGGACCCGATAATATCCCAGGCTACATCCTACATGAACTCAGGCAGGAACTTGCAGCACCATTAGGCATCATATTCAACCAAAGCCTGAGTACTGGCTTCATCCCAGCTGAGTGGAGGAAGCTACGGTCATCCCTTTGCACAAAAGTGGAGCATCCGCTGATCCAGGAAATTATAGACTCATCAGCCTAACTTGCCTGATCTGCAAGGCCATGGAGCAGATTATCATAGACCTCATTAACAAAGACATTGGCAACCTCCAGACAGTTGATCCCACACAGTTTGGTTGTGTCAAGGGGAAGTCATGCCTGTTAAATTTGGTCAACTTCTTTGAGACAGCCACCAAAGCCATAGACGAGGGGAAGACGGTACACACCATCTACCTTGACCTGGCCAAGGCCTTCGATACTATTCCCCACTCAGGTATAAAAGATAAGCTCTCTCAACTAGGCATCAATCCATATATTACCAGATGGATAGCAAACTTGCTCACTGATAGAATCCACCTAATCAAAACAGGGGAAGCCACCTCAAGTAGTAGACCCGTAGCAAGTGGTGTACCCCAGGGATCGGTCTTGGGGTGTTTGCTGTTTGGGATATACTTCTCAGAGGTGCAGGCCAAATCTAGTGGGCTATGGTTGACTAAGTTTGCAGATGATTGCAAGCTGAGTGCTGTCATAAATTTCACTAGTGATGTGGACATCCTCCAAGAGGGTCTCACCCATACAAATGACTAGTACCAGAAACATGGCCTCAAACTAAATGCCAAAAAATGCATCATCATTCCTTTTGGAGAGAATGACTTTCCCACAAATTATCACATTGATAATAAGGCACTAAGCACAAAATCAGTCGTGAGGGATTTGAGACCCCAGGTTGATAGCAAACTGACTTTTGACCACCATATTGCCTCCATTGTATGGAAAGCTTTCTACATGGCCCACCTTATTAGTAAGGGTATCTCATCAAGGGACAAGGTGGTCATAACATCCCTGTATTCTTCCTTTATAAGACCGATTGGTGAATACAATGCCCCTTTTGGCATGTACCTCACAAAGCACATGCAGCAGCTGGAGAGACCGCAGAGATTCCTCATCCAGAGAATCCAGGGCCTCAAACATCTACCCTACACAGATAGGCTAAAAGCCCTGTCCCTCTACTCAGTCTCCAACAGACTCCTTGGTGGTGACCTCTGTCTGGCATACAAAGTAATCTCAGACCCTGCCCTGATGGGACTGCTGCATATCTGCAAGTCAAGCTACACTCGAGTAACCCACAAGCGAGACCTCAACCTGGTCTGTGACATCAATAGGACATGGTGGTGGGACAGATTTGTATCCCAGAGACCCCCCTTTTGTGGAATAGACTCCCTGTCCACGTAAAGCAGAGTACCTCATTAAACCTTTTTAAGTGCAACCTGGACAACTGGATGGGGAACAGAAAACACACCCCTGGGATTCCACCTATGTCCCTGCTGGATAGTAGCATACGGTGCTGACTTATTGGAACATGGGCTAAATTCTTGGCTAGGCTTATACGGGCCTCAGGGCCAATAGCCTAGTAACTTCTTATGATCCTATGATTCTGTGTGCTTGTGTGCAATATAGGTGAACCATGAACCTTTAACATGACTGGTTGTAAATAATTGTGCTACCCACAGCATGTTGTAGCATGCATCATATTACAGACACTATACGCCTTATATACACACAGGGGGTGCACTACAGTCAGACAATAAGACAGCATGTGTATATCTGCAGCATGACTTATGCAACTATGACAAGTAACATTTAGGCGACTATTGCATGGCACACAACAAACACAGAGGCACAACGGCATTGATCCAGGATGTGCAAAGTACCAGTACACGAGAGAACTCTTCAGCAACATTAAAGCACATTAGAAATGTTCACTGTAATTGTATGCAAGGCCTGTGGTTTCAGAGAAGGGTAGTATTAAATGTATCCATAGCAGGTTGTTGGCATCACAGTACTGAACACTACTACCGGCAAGGGTGGACACACTGGCACTGTAAAAGGCTATACTACTGTAGGTGAAGATGTCCAGGTTGATGACCACCACAAGGTATGGAGGCACCTCTGGCATGAGAGGGAATAAGATGGTCCTGAGAAAGTAGGAAAGTGTCATTAGTATAACTCTCAACCTCTTAGTGCAAGAAATCTGGACAAAGCCTAAATAATGGGGTGAAAGGCACAAAAATAGAACCAGAGTTTAAAATATTCCTCTTATAAACAAGGAAAGTTGCTAGAATAACAGGATTATGAAGGATATGAAGTCTGAAATTCATACATATGTCATTACTTAGTGATTTCAGTCTCAGTGATATGCCAGAAAACACCACAAATTGTATAGAAACAGATCAAAAATACGAGGGAAAAATCTGGATATTCTGTGAAAATCTAGATCGTTGAGAGGTATGGCCATTAGTACTAACAGCAAGTGCTAAGGATACTGTGGACATCAGTGCTGATGTGTCAGGGACAGCATGCACAAAAAGTATGCGTGAGATCTGAACCACTAGCTGCAGTACCTGGTGCACAGTGTCCACTGGGCTGAACAGTTGACTGATTGCTACAGGTGGCATATCCATGGCAATCCAATTCCCTAACCACAGGGGAATGGACCAAAAGTCTATGCAATCACCCTATGGTGCATGGACATGCTGTGGCAAAACAATCCATTCTGTGTTCTGAGCAGCATCCACCACAGACACCATATAGCATCCAGTGTTGTCCAGTAGTTCTGTATAGTGGTACTGAAGGTCATTATGTAGCATACCCTCTTGTTGAGCAATGCAGTCAGTGGCAATCACAAATGTATCGTGTGCTGTACACGTGCTAATGCATCTGTTCATGTTACTGTAACAGCATATGGGCACCTGCAGTGATACATCCATGCATATGTGCAAGTTTCACCCATCCACCTCTATTTACTGCCCATGGCTACTGGCTGTGTTTCCTAGCATTAGTTGAATTGCCATGCTATGACTCCTGGTTCTGCTTTATGGCCTCAGCTCCACCTGACTTGGTATCAGCATTATCATATGACAATTGAAGACGTGGATGAGAAATGGTGTTATGGTTTTATTCCATGGTCGGCAATGGCACTTATTTATCCTCCCCCTTCAGTATGTCCTTTGTGTCACAACATGCCACGAACATCAACCGCCATATCAAAGTCAGTAAAAGAGGAAGGAAAGGACAAATATGCAGTAGGAGCTACAAAGGATGAAAAGGTAGCCATTACTAGCAAGGCCCTACCCTCACATCAATGACTAATATAGCTGACAGCAGGTGCATTCAGAATAGAAATACAAACATCATGTGTACGTACTGCCATCACCATCCCTATCTGCACAGTATGTGATAGTCCGTTAAAGAAATGCAAGTCTAATGAAAATGCACCTACGGGTGGTATGTTATAACTTCTTATGAGATGGTATAAATAGCTTCACTGCACCTCCCTCCTCACATGGAACTGACAGCTATGCCGAGTTCTACACCAATGCTTTATCCAAACATCTATATAACTACACTGACTTACTGATAGGACCAAAACAAGCACCTCAAGGAAGAGCAAACCTGCCTGGTGGACAACTGCCATTAACAGGCTTTACAACAAGAGGAAGAAATTGCTGTTTAAGAGTAAGAGAGAGTGAGCCCTAAACTGGAAACACTCCCTCCTCAGCTGAAACAAGCAAATAAGATTTCTTGTGATGTCTTCCAAAGCAAACTATGGATCCAAATTAGCTTCCTCAACGAAGGATAATTTTTATTGAGGAGTAATTAAAGCCTTCCAAAATAATGGAGTTCTTATTTATATGCAGTTTATCAAGTACATTTATGAACATTACATGATCTTGGGGAGATATGCACAATGTCCTGTAATAGGCTATAAAACGAAGTCGGTCCTGTTTACTGTGATCTGCAGTTCAATGAGTTACATTTCCGGAATTGTGGGGATTTGTCTAGAAGTGATGAGACACCCCCACAGTTTAGGTCTAAAGGCATGGTAGGCACAAAACCCTGGTATGGAGGAGGACTTTTGAACACTTTAACCAAGTTACGAAACCATCCTACTAGGAGACCTAAACCTAGACTGGCTAGCCTGCAATGCCAACAATCCTACAAACCATATAAACTTGTTTGGTTTCTCACAATTGATCCAAGAACCCACCAGAGTTGACAAAAGATCCAATAAACCCTCCATTCTTGATTGGACTTTAGTTAACCTCCCCAAAGAAAATTATCAAGTGGGCTGCCTACCTGATATACTGAGTGACCACTGGTCCACTTTCCTCCTTCATAGACAAGTAAAAATACCCAAACCCATACTATACAAAGAGACCAGAAATGAGCACAAGGTAAATCCACTAATCCTCAACTGCATGCTACAACAAAGTAACTGGCACCCACTACAAACCCTACCACTAGACCAGGCAGTTGAATATTTTAATAATACCTTTATGAAAGTGCTTAACACACTAGCCCCCATCAGGAAACATAGAACTAAGATTAACTACGCCCCTTGGCTAAACAGCACAACAAAAGCTCTACTAAAAGCCAGAGATAATGCATGGAAGAACTGGAAGAAAAATAACACCATCCAAGATAAACAAAGATATCAACAACTTAGAAACCAGGCCAAAAAACAAATAAAAATGGACAAACAAAACTACTTCCTAGGGATCCAAATCAAACATTCAAAAAACCCCAAAAAGTTCTGGCAAGCTTTAAATACCCTTCTAAAACCTGGCCAAACTACAACCCCAGCACCCAACACCATCAATGATAACGACACCATAGCCTCCCAGTTTAACCATCACTTCACAGACTCTATTCTATCCTTATCTACCCAACTATCCAACAATAAACCTATGCTCACCCCAACTTTAGATCACAACAATACACCCCCTTTTACCCTCTCACCCATACCCACCTCCACAGTAAAAAACCTACTCTATAAACTAAAACCCACCACTCTCGCAGCAGATGGCCTACCCACTACTTTTATAAAGTTAGCTGCAGAGTCCCTAGCCTACCCCATCTCACTTCTTATAAACTGCCCCATACAGGAATCCTACATCCCCCAACTATGGAAAGTGTCATATATAATACCCATACACAAAGGAGGTAACTCCTGTGAACTATCTAACTATCGTCCCATTGCTATCCTATCCCCCTTTCCAAGCTTCTGGAGAAATGTATTCACACCCAGGTGATGCACTTCTTAACCTCACATAATCTCCTCTCACTCACACAGCATGGATTCCGCCCAAACCATAGTACAACTACTGCTCTTCTCTCCTTTACCAACCAGGTTAACCAACTTAGAAACAACAACAACTTTGTATCAGCCATATTCTTAGATCTATCTAAGGCATTTGACATGGTCTCACATAACCTACTTATAGACACTCTAACCACCATCTCCTTCGCACCCTCTGCTACTTCCTGGTTCAAAAACTATCTCTCTGATAGAAAACAGTCAGTAAAATGGCAAGGCATACTATCACCACTACTACAGGCATACTATCACCACTACTACAGGCATACTATCACCACTACTACAGGCATACTATCACCACTACTACAGGCATACTATCACCACTACTACAGGCATACTATCACCACTACTACAGGCATACTATCACCACTACTACCAACTACTGTAGGCGTTCCACAACGGTCAATAATAGGTCCTTTACTATTTACCATTTTCACCAACAATCTACATACCTCCACCCTACATCCATCACTTATACAGTATGCGGATGATTCAACTCTAATCTGCTCAGCCCCAACCATAACCACACTTCAGAAACTTACCCAAGAATCCTTCTGCTCCGTAGAAAAATGGATTACTGATATCCACCTTATTCTAAACCCCAAAAAGACCAAACTACTTCTATTCACCCCCAACAAATACAAAACCGCAACTCTTCCCTTCACCATCACCTCCAACAACGGCAAAGTAAGCTCTCCCTCCCCACATACCAAACTACTCGGTGTTGAAATAGATCAGGATCTTAACTTCAATGTCCACATCTCTCAAACCATTAAAAAAGTTCATAAAAAATTAGGAACTCTATATAAACACAAACAGTTCCTATCAGACCAGGCTCGTATCACCCTAGCCCAAACCCACCTCTTGTCTACCCTACTGTATGCATCATCAATCCTAATTCACATCAGGAAAACAGACCTTGACAAACTAGAATCATGCTACAATAAGATTGCAAAATTTGCCAATAACTCCCCTTTTAGAAGTCATCACTGTCTTGCCTTAAAACACCTACAATGGTTAGAGCTCCCTCAACTAATTAGGTACCACCAGCTAGTACTCACCTTCAACATATTAAAGCATCCCCACAAGATGCCAGCCCTAAACCAAATACTAAACCAGTACTCAGCAAACCGTCCTCTACGCTCATCTAACAAGACCTTGCTCTGCATATCCAAAGCCAACAACACTGCAGGGAAAGCCCTCTTCTCTCATACCATTGCCAAATAATGGAATAAGCTCCCCCAAAATATATCCTCAGCCACTTCTATCTCACTGTTTAAAAAATCACTCAAGCCACACCTCCTGCAGTCATGGCTCTGTCCTTGCATTACATAAATGCTTTCCTAAAGCCACACCTCCTGAAGGCGTGGCTCTGTCCTTGCATTACATAAATGCTTTCCTAAAGCCACACCTCCTGAAGGCGTGGCTCTGTCCTTGCATTACCTAAATGCTTTCCTAAAGCCACACCTCCTGAAGGCGTGGCTCTGTCCTTGCATTACCTAAATGCTTTCCTAATCCCCTTCATTTCCTCTTTCTCCTCTCTATCACTACTCACTGTGCCTAACACTTGGTACTTCACAAAATCCTAAACGAGGACTACTCTCAGCTACGTTTTCCTACTAAATTGCCGTCTATGATGTCACTTTGATTGCACCAGGTAATGAGTATATCTACTCTTCTCTTTTTTCTCCCAAATAACCAACATCCAAGGTTCGCTCTTGACAATTGTAAGCCCACCTTGAAAGAACTTTGTAGGAATTATCTTCTTGATTGTTAATAAATCTGTATGAAACTAATTTTCTTTTCCTTCACAAAAACCAATATCCAGAGTTCTCTGTCTGTAATGTAAACCTGTCTGGATAGATCCATTGTATGTAAATTTTTATTATTTGAATTTTTTCTGACTGTTTATGTAATACTGTATAAAACTGTTGTTGTGGAGCTTTTCTCCCCGGGCCTCCGCTGTAAATGGACCTAGTTCCAGTCGGACTTTCCCGGTAAACAAATGTAAAATAAATAAAATAAAGTTTCAGTAAGTTCACTGATATGGATATGTTTTAAATGCAGGCAAATCTCAAGATTTGTTGAGACTTCTGAAATTGAGCAAGCCACCTTACTGGATCCTGTTCAGGATTTGATGTTAGTTGTGTCAATATGATAGTTAGCTAGACTCTGTCAATCTGTCAAATACTGAAAAAGAAACCAAGCAACACAACATGCAATCAAAAGTCTAAATCTAGATAAAGGCTTCAGTATCAGATATCTGCTTTTGGATTGCATCCCCTTTTTTAGAAGCAAAGATGATTTTATGCTTCTGTTTTCAAGTAGATAGATGCACTTTGTATAGATAGTTGAAATAAATAGTTGAATAAATCACGTCAAATGTCAGTTCATTTCAGGAATTTTCCAAACAGCAATAATTTATTTAGCTATAGAGAAATACCATTTTATTATACCAGCATCATTTCACTTAATCAAGTTGCTTAATTTCTATGACTTTTTTCAGTCTTGTCTTAGTATTTAGCTATTTTTCTTAACAGTTTTCCATATCATAGTTTGAAGGGCTTATGATGACAGCGATGATGATGATGATGATGATGATGATGGAGATGATGAGATGATGACAATATTGATGATGATGATGACGATGATGAGATGACGATGAGATGATGATGATGATGATGAGATGATGATGGAGATGAGATGATGACAATGGTGATGATGATGGTGGTGATGATGAGATAAGACAATGGTGATGATGATGATGATGAGATGATGATGACGATGATGAGATGATGATGATGATGATGACGATGATGACGATGATGATGATAGCGATGATGATGATGACAACGATGGTGATGATGATGATGACGATTATGACGATGACGGCGATGATGACAACAATAGTGATGATGATGATGACGACGATTATGATGATAATGATGATGGTGATGATGATGACAACGATGGTTATGATGATGACGATTATAACAATGATGATGGCGATGATGACAACAATGGTGATGATGATGATGATGATAATGAGATGATGATGATGAGATGATGATGACGATGATGATGATAGCGATGATGATGATGACAATGATGGTGACGATGATGATGACGATTATGACAATGATGACGGCGATGATGACAACAATGGTGATGATGATGATGATGATGATTATGATGACAATGATGATGGCGATGATGGTGATGATGATGATAATGACACACTAGGGACTTCTGGTGACACACTACATAGTTCATGTTAGTGCTTTGTATTTTGGTGAATTAGATTATCCTCCTCATCGAACTTCTGTAGAAATGCCTGTTGGAACACCTCAATGGATCTCTCTGGACTGAACAATTCTCTTGATATCTCAAGATTTCTCAGTGTATCTAGAAGCACAGTCTTTGTATTCAATGCAATTACAATGAAACATATTTATTTTCAACAAATGTTTTCATTTTATTATTAGCAGTTTTCCAGTCACAGTTTAAACAACAAATGAATGTATTCTTAGCAATTTTCCAGCCACAGAACAAAAAAGAAATTACCTTGACTTCTCACATAGCCTCAAAACAGTTCCCTTCTTATTGTTTCCTACTGGCACACTGCAACCCAGCTGAATTCTTACTCTGTCCCACTGTTTACAAAAACATAGGGGGGGATTTAATAAAGCCTACACAGTCTTTTTTACCATATAGGTATCGTGGCATGCTGCTTACACAAAAGTAAGCAGATTTGTGATCCAGTAAGCAGTGCTGAGTGGTGTGTACGAGCACGCCAAAACGGGATGTTCCATGGCACGCAAATCACCTCTCAAAAAGGTGAATGTCATACAAATGAGGGATTTACAGTGATCCAGCAAGCAGACAGGCAGCCCTGAACATCCTGTGCTGTTGTCCATAGTGTACACAGAAAAATTCCATCCACAGGATTTTAGACAGACAACAGGGGCTGTAAAAACAAAGGTAGATGGACAGAAATGGCATAGCATATACAGATATGAGCACATCTATCCACTGCGTGCCCAAAAACATAAGTGAAATAAGTTAAAATAATTTTATTTTTTTTTATTATCTGGGTAGGTTTGTACAGTGCACTACAGTGCACAAACATGCTTTTATAATGAAATTAAAAAAAAGATTGGAAAAACCAAATGTAATACTATATGATAGAAATGTATTATAGGACCTGCATGTAGTATCCACAATGGTGGAATGGTTCTGTTGCAAAGGAGGCATGGCCTGGAACCCAGTGTAATTTCCAGACTTTTTGCATGGATCCCTATGCAAATGAGCTGGGGTTACTGAATAGCACAAATGGTATCTATGTCCATGGATCTCTTCCATGTAGGCACAGAACTGTGCTGGTGTCCACAGAAGAGGTAGCTGACATCAAGGAGGCTGTGTCTGAAGACTGGTAAGCTCACTGGAGCTCATCTGCACCTGTTTGCACAGCATGCAACTATAGTCAGTGGTGGGGTGCACAATGTTTGCTAAGCTTTATTTACCTTCAGGGCGCATGTTTCCAGATGTTTGCATGGCATGCTGCTGTGCTGAGAGTTACCTTTAAAGGGGGGTGTGTACAGTGACTGCTGAGCTTTAATTACCTCCATGGTGCTTTGCTAAGCATTGCTTATGTGCGGGTCGCACATTTGCATGGTGCACCTCAGTGCTAAATGTATCTAAAAGCCAATGATATATTAATTACTGATAACCCGTTTCACTTAAACTAGGGCCATTAAATGTTCTTAATGATGTACTTAGCAGGTGGAATGCATCATAGTTAGCTAATCACACAGGCTACACCTACAGCAGTGCACTATAAAGGTTGCAGAAACCCTACAATCTGATTTCACCCCCATACTCTGCACCAGTGGAGTACAGACATGGGAGTTTTAACTGAAGGAATGCTAGGGGCTGCTGCAGGTCTGCTACATCTGCATGTGCTAGAGGCTGAACTCAATGCTGATACTGCTGCTGCCTATAGGCCTAGGGAGAGAAGGAGAAGAGTGTTCAGGCCCAGGGTTACCTTCCAGGAGCTGTATGAGCTGGAGATTGTAGAGAGCTACAGGGTGGACAGGGACATACTACAAGAACTCACTGAGCTCTGCTGCCCTCAACTCAGACCCAGAGCCAACAGAGGGGAACCCATCCCAGTGGAAACAAAGATATGTGTAGCTCTTACTAGCTACAGGTACATTCCAAAGATCAGTTGGGGACATGATGGGGGTCTCGCAGGCATGAGCATCCAGGGTACTCCACCAGTTGCTGGATGCCATGCTACCACATGCCAGTGAGCACATTTATTTTCCCCTCATCCCTGAGGTGAGGAACAGCAATATGCAATACTTCTACTTTGTACCATACCTTTCAACCTATTACTGCAAGGAATTTGGGCAAAGCCTGACAAAAAGGGGAGACAAAGGCTCAAAAATAGGGACACATTTTAAATATCGCTGTTATAAACTTAGAAAGTTGCTAGAATAACAAGATTTGTGTTACCATGCCTTTTCTGAAGGATATAAAGTCTGAAACTCAAAATTGTGTCATTATTTATTGACTTTAATCCATAAATCATCCCAGTAATTTGTCAAGAAAACACATTTTTTATGAGGAACAGACCAAAAATATGAGGCAAAAATCTGGACATTTTGTGTAAATCTGTACAGCTGGGAGGTATGCTGTGTACCACACTACCTTGAGGTACTGAGTGCCATAGACTGCACTCATGTGCACATCAAGGCACCACCAATCAACATCAACCACAAGGATTATCATTCCATCAGCTGCCAGGTTGTGTGCAATGGCCAGGACATTATCATGAATATGTGCTGGCAACCGTGGCAGTTATCATGACTCCCAAATCTGACATGCATTACAGCTGTACTAGTGAGGACATCCCGCATGGCCATTTACTGGGGGATGCTGGCTATGCACTGGTACCATGGATGATGACATCCATCAGAAATGCACACATACCCACGGAAGAACACCTTAATTTGGCACATGCACAAACTAGAAACATCATAGAGTGTGTGTTTGGGCTGCTGAAGTCATGGTTCTGGTGCCTCAATATATCTGGTGGAGCCCTGCAGTACTCTCCAGTCACATGTGCACAGATGTTCACAGTATGTGCCATGCTTCACAATATGATCCTGTGGAAACAGCTGCAGCAGGATCGGCAAAGGGAAGGGATATTCATCCCCCCACCAGTGGCTAGGTCCCCACAGCCACACCCACAGGAGAACTTGGAGGAGGAACCCCCTGAGAATGTCCCCGTAGGCAGATGTAGGTGTGCTCAGTATGCCCTGGCCTTGGCCAAGAGACAACGCATAGCACATGCACTGACAACCTAGGGCCTTATGGACTGACACCTTACTTTGACTTGCATACATACAGTAAAATGGATGCCAGTCAGCCCACACAACCGGTACCTAACCATGTATTGGCTGTGTACTGTGTGCATCAGACAGAGTCAGCCCCAAACTACAGGTCTGTCAACTGCTGCATTTGCAAGTTAAGTCACTCACCTATACACCACTTGTTATGGGTACCAGAATATGGTAGGATATGTACGGACTTGCCACATGTATGCAAGGGAATATAGTGGGCTACTAAGCTACTTGGAGAGATCTAATAGCCATATAGGACAACAGGTACCCTATCCATAGTAAGTGCTCCATAATATTCACTGGGCCACATGGCTAGAAAACCCACTACATTAGTCAAGGGAGATGGCAAACAGTGGGGTCACAGGACAGTCGCACAGCTGTCTATGCCAGCAGATCATGAGCTGGTCATCCCCCACCCCCAACACATCAGTGTTCGCATACAACTGCTGTAACAGAAAGTCAGCAATGATATATCAGCAGACCAGCCAATTCCAGGGCTGTGACATAGAACCTGGACACACGTTGTATGTCTCACGTAACGCAGGGGTGACAATGTATGTCTGTATACTAAGTGTGTGAGGAAAGACACATCTCTGTCTGGTGGCTGGTGTGGCACAGTGATCTAGGGACGTTAACATGGGTGATGGTGTTGATGGCTTGAATCTGGCTACATCCACATCTTTTGCATGTGAGGTACTTGTGTGGTGGTATTTCCACACTGTCATACCCCTCAATCTGTTACTGCAGGAAAGGTGACAAAGTCAAAAAGAATGGGGGGACAAAGGGCCAAAACTACAGACAGATATTATACCTACTCTGAATAACCTAGAAGGTGACCGGTATAACAGTGGGTTGCATCAGAACAGAATATCTGCAGGATGTAAAGTCCATCACTTAAATGTGTCAGTACTTAATACAATTCAGTGACTGCATTATACAATATTTTACCAGAACACCACAGATGTATGAGGAACAGACCAGACATATGGAGCAAAATGCTGGACAATCTAAAAATATGTACAGTGAGAGGTATGCAGACTGTCACCCTGTGTGTGGCATTACATTATGTACTCCAGTCACATATTAAGTACAGCACACAGCCAGCAAATGCCATGGACAATTTCAGGTAAGTGCTATACTGCAAAAACAGGTGCAGAAGCCAATGTCTGCAGCACACAAAATCTCAGACTGGAGTACAGGTAGCTATGGCCTGGAGTCACCTTGTAAGTACTGACAGTCCCACTGGGCATGCTCCTACACTTAACTAACTTGAGTGCAATTCTGTGGACTTTTCATCACAAAGACCTGCTATGTGGAAATACGTCTGTACATACAGACAGCTATGTCTACATATCTGTCTGTCCCTATCCCCCTCTCACATGATTAGTGTATATATCAGTATGTATCACATATACATATGACACTGATATATTTATACATATGGTTACACTTCAAAACATCTAAAACTCATAACATCTAAATTCAAAACATCGAGACCATAACATCGAAAACCCAAAACATCTAAAACCCATAACATAACACTGAAAATGTATAACATCAAGTAGTGTATCATCAAACATGTAAATGTTATAGCTTAATCTGTTAATCTTGTGGTATCACTATGAGATGTTGTAGTTTTTATTTGTATAGTTACTATTTATATAGTGTAGGAATTTATACTATTTAGATAGTGTTTATTTTGCCACTCTGTATGTGTTTTTTAGGCCATACAGGTGCTGATTTAGACATTATGTGTACGTTCTTTATGGTGATTGCGATACAGTGGGGTTAGAAAATTAACTTTTTCCCAGTGTAGTGCAATCTTAGTGTTGGTATATTTAATTTACAGGGGTGTGCAGGGGGGCTTGCCCCCCCTCCCTGCAGAAATGTAGTAAAATGTGTGTTTGTTAGATTGGTGTTGTTATAGGTGGAGGAGATGTTATTTTCATGTGATTTATAGTGTTCGATGTTGTGATGCAAAGTTTCTGTGTTCTGAGTTTTCGATGTTATGGGTTTTAGATGTTTTGGGTTTTTAATGTTATGGTCTCAATGTTTTGAATTTAGATGTTATGAGTTTTAGATGTTTTGAAGTGTAGCTATATATATATATATATACATATATATATATATATATATATATATATATATATATATGTGTGTGTATATATGCATACATACATACACGGTTTACTAGCAAAAGGGCATTCGGACTATGTCCAAATTGAAAACATCAAATGCCCTACTTCAACATTTTAAAATACTGAAAATAAAAATGTTGAAGTCACAGCAGCGAATGCACACTAGCATTCACTGTTGTGGATTCAATATTTTGAATGCAGATTGCACTATAGTGGGAATCTGGAAATGTACCCTTTCCCTCACTGTAGTGTGATCTCGGAGTTTGTATATATAAGTAGCAGGGGGAGTGGTGATGCAGCCCCCCATGGGGGGGGTGAAAGGTGGCTTGCCCCCCTGCAAAACATTCATTGTTCATCACTGAAAGTGTGGTATTTTCGGTAAAGTCAATATTCCTGAGATGTTGACTTTCCTGAAATACCTTGTTCAGTCGTGTTCTTGGTCATAGATTTGATTTCTGACATTTAGGGTCGGAAACATGAACACTCGCACATTGCAGGTGTCAGATTTTGATAGTAAACCTATATAGCTATATATATTACAATGATATGTAGAGTCTCCACATAACACATATACATAACGTACACACACAGCAACATTTTAAGAGACATCCCTGTATACACATTTATATCTATATCTATCTATCTATCTATATATATATATATATATATATATATATATATATATATATATGTGTGTGTGTGTGTGTGTGTGTGTGTGAATGTCTCCACATACCCTCAGAATGCTGAGGTTATCTGCACTCATACATCAAAACAGTTGTCCAAAGGAACCAGACCAAGACTACAACAGTACATAATCCAATCACCCATAAACCCCTGTGCCTGCAGAATGTCACCATGTAGACAGACACAGGTGAGCAAGTGGTATAATGTACAATGGTTTCAACACATGCCTTGGACAGGCCAAATTGCCCATGGCCACATGTTTGCCTGTCTAACTGCAACCAGCTACATATGGTCATACTGGTACCTGTACACACATAGCAGGGATATTAACAGGCATCCCATTCCTAAGACACCAGATACAATAAAGATACCAAGCAATATCACTCTGCAGGCCACACATGCTGTCCAACACAAAGCTACTTTGTGTACTCCACAAGTACAGTGCTTGCAATCACATATACAGACATAACCTGTGGCACATGCAATAAATACTGTGAGCTAAAGTGTGTAATAGTAGCTAGGAAGGTGTTCTAATCTCACATCAGCCAACTGTGTGTGTGTGTGTGTGTGTGTGTGTGTGTGTGTGTGTGTGTGTGTGTGTGCCTGTGTGTGTGTGTGTGTGTGTGTGTGTGTGTGTGTGTGTGCGTGCGTGCATGTGTGCATGTGTGTGTGTGTGTGTGTGTGTGTGTGTGTGTGTGTGTGTGTGTGTGTGTGTGTAAATATATCCCCTTGCAACACTAGGGACATGCCCATATGGGATATCTCCATGAAATGGTTATGCATTTTATGGCCCTGTAACTAGCTGTTGCTCCTAAATTGTCCTCCTCTACAAGGCCTGCTGATGTCATCCACCTTAAGACCGCTGTCCGACAGTCTAATATCAGATAAACTCTGTGGCACATGCAATAAGTACTGCAAGTTATAGTGTGTAATAGTAGATAGGCAGGGGTTCTAATTTCACATTAGCTAACTCTGTCTGTGTGTATGTAAATATATCCCCTTGCAGCACAATGGACATGCCCATATGGGCTATTCCATTCAGTGGTTATGCATTTCATGGCCCTGTAACTAGCTGCTGACCTCTAAATTGCCCTTTTCCTACATATTCATAACTGATATCCACCACCTGTCTGACCTGGACACGGGATATATGCAGATGTGTCAACTCCATTACCACACCTTGCAGATTTGTCAGTTCAGGAAACCTAGGAGACACATATCAAGGGTAGCAGACCTTATCACAAAGTATGAATGCATGATTACACTGAATGCACCCATTGTCCCTGATAGACTGTTCTACACATATACACCTAGGGAGCCATGAACGTATACTGCCGTACCTTTCTAACATCATATTTCTGCTGTGCTGACATGCCATCCTGTGCTGCTGTAGTGATGCCATGTGTCCATAGTTTATTCCCTCAAATTCCTGCAACAGAAACATACACAGGTCCATGACACACCTGTCATTCTGTAACACTACCACCAGTACAACGTCATGCAATATAAGATGCATAAAGTTTGATGCATAGTCATGACATATGCCAGCATACAGTACCTGCTGTGAACCACAAGTGGCATGTCAAAACAATACTGCACTACACTAGTACATGTGAAGTAATATAGTCACCCCATACATTAGACACATAGTTGCATTTCCCCTGCATCGATGGCAAGGATGACAGGGATGTGGCACAGGTGTCATCACATGCGCAGGGTGTGGTGTAGGGTTGCTGGAGTCCTAGGCTGTGTCAAACAGTTGGTAGCAGGTGTGTGAGTCTGGAAGGGGTGCATGTTAGATGGGTCATGGAGAGGTGCTGTGTGTATCTGTAGGTGACCTGCATGTGAGACTGTGTGCATGTACACAATCAAGCCCAGTGCTAGCCCTACACATGTGTATGTTGGACAGCTGTGGACCATACATGGTAGAGTGGACAGTTCACCATCTCCAGCCATGAACAAGGGAACTGGCTATGCCAGGAGCAGCACTGGCACCACCATGCCCAAAGTCAGATGCAGTGCTAGTACCTGACAGTGACTGCAAAATGACGGGGCCGTGTTCCCCACAGGACTACCCAGGATCACTTGTCCATGACATTTTCATGTCATGGTGTGGACAGCACACTTCCCTCTGTAGCACTGGATGTATGTACTGCCACTACTAGTGCATGACTGTGCATGGCCACGTGGACTCTCGGTGGATGTTGTTGCTGACCAATGTACATGTGTCCAAAACCCTACTCCAACCATATGTTCCAGCACAAACAATGTGTGGTCCAAGAAAACTGTCTGTCCTCTGCATCAGTGAACTTATCCAGGGTGGCCCCAATGTGGTGGAGGCAGTCATGGATGTCAGAATGGGCTGCATCCATAACCCTAAGCATATGTCTGGCATTCCATTCAGAACTTGCCTGTGCCTCCATGACAGCCCGAAACATATGCTGAGTGACTCATGATGTGATACCAGCAACAGGTGGTGAACAGACAGCAGACCAACTACAGGCACCCTTGTCAATCCGATTATGTGGGACCTTGCTAGCTGTCTGGCTATGGCCAGTGTCTACACTCATTGGAGCCATAGTTGGCACACTTTCCTGTTCAATGTCTCCACCCTCTGACTGCCCAATATCTATAGCCTCCTGGAACTGGGTATGTGTGGGCATACTGACTGTGTGTGGAGACAATGGGGGCAGAAGAGGGATGTCAACCTCTGGGAGAGATTCAGCCCCTGACAATTCCACCTGTGCCTCTCTATGGCCACCATTATTATCAGCATCTGATGAGATGCTGATATCAGATTGTGAGAGGGATAGACACCAACCCCCCCCCCCGTCACCTGT
Organism: Protopterus annectens; assembly: GCF_019279795.1. NCBI lineage: Eukaryota > Metazoa > Chordata > Ceratodontiformes > Protopteridae > Protopterus > Protopterus annectens. The sequence goes on along the minus strand of NC_056746.1, from coordinate 93,094,858 downwards.
GAAAACCAAGACAAAAGCAGTACATTACTACCTGCACTATTATGTATGGTAATCCACACAGACTCATGCAAATGAGGATCCACAACTGCATTACCAGTCTCACATCTTCTCATCTCCGCTCCCATGCACAACAGACAACCTCAGACCAACATACATAGACAAGTCCAGCCCTTTATAACATGCACATCAGCCACATCCAGGTAAAGTTGCCAGTACAGTACACCTGTAAGGTATGCAATATGACAGTGTATGTGATAGAACTACACATAAAACCCAGTACACCTATCTTGGGAATGATATGCCAGTACTTGTGTCACTGCCTTACATATGTACTCCCTTTTGTGTTTGAACAGGCATCTTGGAGTAATCGTCTCATGTATACCAGGTAGTTGATCATAAATATAAGTGCAAACATGTTAATGTTTGGTCAAATACACACCTGTGATTACTTAGTCTATGAATTGCGGTTAACTGTTCCAGAATGGAACATACAAATGTTCTTTTGTGGCTAAACACAAGATTTGTACATAGGCCAATATGGCAGCCCTTAACTTTCATGGGGTATAAATGATCAGTAAAACAACAGCATCATACTTACCAGGTACAGGACCACAGACTTGGGCCACAACTGATGGACCTATGAAAAGGTGAGGGAGAGGCATTGTCATCAGCACCAAATGTTACAGCACTATAAGGTAATATGTGCATATATCCACATGTATAGTAACTACTGTGTTACTGGCTGTATTGCTGACATTCTGAGTATGTCTGCACAACTGAGCTTAAACTCCAACCCCCTCCCCCCAGTGCAGATAGATCTGACACCCATAAACAGGTATATACAGCCTGCCACAATGACTGATACAGTATTAAACTGGTGAACACAGCAAGCTTACCTGGACGCTCTTCTGCTGTGGACACTGTTGCATCCACCTCGACGATGTATGGTGTGATGGATGCCTGGGAGCTGTCATGTGTTTCTAGGTTCACCAGGAATTCCTCTGTGGCCAAGAGTGGTTGTTCTGTTGCAGTTGGCATGATCCCTGGCAACATCAGCTGCCCTTCGACATGCAGCATTCACCATGTCTGTGGCCCAGTCTCAGACCTGCTCAGAGGTCCTGTCCAGCTTGCCAATCTCATTGACATCCTGCACAAGGTCTGCCCACAATGCTGCCCACTGTTCCCAATTATGCCTCCCCCTGGCCAACAAGATCTGATGATGCTGTCTTAGTCTATCTTCTATTATCTCATTCTCCGCATCAGAGAAGGAGGCATGTTGTCTGTGGTACATGGTTTCTGAAAGACAACAAAAGGGGAACACATTACAGGAGCAGATCGGTGGATGTCAACTATATACAGATTCAACACACCCATAATGGCCTGCACTATCCACTGCTCCCTCACACATCATACCTAACAGTCTGACAACACACTATATGTATGGATACCACCAAGACAGTAGCAATACAGATTCAGCTGTATGTTCCTACAACCAGCACTGCATTCTACTGTGGTGTGTCCCCTACGGGCAAACACCCACTAATATGTCATATGGCCACTGCCAAACAAATAGCAGTGTGCTATTACAGCCACTATATGGGGACAGTCCAGCGACACCCGTGTGCCACAATGACAGAAAACAATACAAACCTGCTGTAGTATATGTTCCCTGTAGGCATCATAAATCTCAACTATACAGATGTTAGCAGACTGTCAAGCTTTTTGACTAATATTTTTGGTCGCTGTCACACAAAATTTAGGATTTCTGGAGAATTTCTGGCAAATCACTGAGGGCTGATGTCAGAAATTAAAGACAGACATCTGACTTTCAGACGTCATACCCTTCAGAACACAGTCATGCTACTGTAATACCTGTTGTTCTGTTAACTTTCTTAGTTTGTAAGAGCAATATTTAACAACTGTCTGTAAGTTTGGGCCTTTGTCCCTCCATTAATTATGACTTTGTACAGATTTCTTGCTGTAAGAGGTTGACAGGTATGTTAGGCATAGCTGTCAAACAAACAGGGATAGATGTCAACAGAATCAGGGACTTAGCCAGAGTACATCAGGGACACTTTTAAAATATTAGAACTATTTATGTGAGACATTGACAGAATGAGAGGAGGTGAATTACTGTACATCATTTGATGTTACAGGAGTGTACACCCTTACTTATTGTCACTACTATGTATTACGTGTAATCTATTAGCTTTCCTACAAAAGCCATCTGTTGTAAGAGGCATAAAGAGGGACAGAGCTATGATTTGAGCGAAAATCAGGGACAGTTGAGGGAAATACCTGTAGATGTAGGTCAGCAGAGTATCAATGACATGTCATTACCATAGGTCCAAGACTAGCTTACTGCTGTAATCCCTATTCCCCATACCTCCATCCCCCCATCTGCATCTTTTTATATGGAGAAATCAATTACATACCTGGTGGATTGCAGTACTTCTTTGTTTAACTTTGCTTCCAGTAATGTTTTGCAAAGACTGTCTCTGTGTGAGGTAAGTTTCATACAGACTTGTTCCCCATAACCAGCCGCTTGCCTTTTTAAGTTAATGCTCATTAGAAGGTAATTGCCTCTGCACCAGTCTGTGGCTCTGATATGCTAATTGCAGTCAAATGGCTGAATTACACTATCATTAGCCAATGACATGCCACCACAGTGCAATATATAAGACATTCATGTATTCCTGGGCCCCTTTCTAAGTTGTTAATATGGACATTACTGAGGTGTGGAGACTACAGCATCACAGAGGGTAGGTGCCAGGACTGTCATCAACTGTAGAGATTTATGCAGTATGTCCACAGGTTCACATCATGTGTGTGGTCAGTGTCCCATGACAATGTGGTCATCTGGCAAATCACTGGCAAATCATTTGTGGGTTGAACTCAGTAATGAAAAACACATATTGGAGTATCAGACTTCATACCCATCAGAATATGCATGCTAATGCAATAGCTGTTATTCTATCAACTGACTATCTTTGTAACAGCAAACTGCAAAACATGCCCCTATCTCTGGCCCTTTGTCCCTCCATTACATATGGTTGTGTCTGGATTCCTTGCTCTAGGAGTTTGGGAGGTATGGCAGGTCTGTTGCAGCTACCTTTACATACAGCTGTGTATGCTACAGGCTGCTGCTGCAGGCTAGAACACATGGAGGACTGTGAACACTCTGGAGGACAACAAGCTGTATGTGTAACTGTGGCAGCTGTGGCAGCCCTCTTATTATGGCAGAGCCAGGGTAAGGGTACCCTTTACAGTCCAATTGAGGCATGTGATTAAGGTACGCCTGTTATGCAACAGTGCCAATAACAGAGTAGTAGGCAACATATAGTTATGCTGTCTGGATATGTGTAGTGTGTCCCTACCTGCAGGCCTCTGACTTGCAAATCTGGATAGCAGTTAAATAATTAGCAGTATCTTGTGTGGATAAATATTGCATGCCTTAGTCATTAATTGCTGTCTTTACAATTATGTAACTGAACTGCATCAGAAGACTGGATTTGAACTCAGCATTGTGTGTGGCAAACAGACTGATACAACTAACAGAATGAACTACTGAGTCACTACTACAGCAGGTGAGTTACAAGATATATGTGCAGACATACAGGCTGTGACACACATTGCCTGCATCCATCAGTATGTGCATGGCTTTATATGGCTGTATTTCTGCATCATGGTCCCAGCTGAACATGTAATTTGCCATTGATGCCTTAGCACATGTCTTTTTGTACATATTTCTGATAAAAGGGTACATTTACCTGCTATCACAGGCCTCACTGACATCCGTTATTATGTCTTTGTCTGTCTAGTGGTTTATTATTGCACTAGAGTCAAAGGTACACTCCCATCTTTCCCATTAGTTTTTAATTCTAGTTTGCACAGTGCGGTGCACCACGCAGCTCTGCCAAGACACACCTAATGACTACAAGTGGCAATCATTATGTTTTGATGAAAGCACCTGTTATAATCCAGATTTGTGTGGTGTGGTGGATTAATGCAGTGTACTGTAGGTGTGATGTGCTCGGGTTCGACACATGGCAGAGGTGGTTATTTTATATATGTGTGTGATAATTTTATAAACACATTTAAGCATTAAAGTTCGATTTAGCTGAGCTAAGCACAGCTGCACAACATGGCGCGACACACAGCTCTGCGCTAAAAAATATAAAGAAAAGAAAAAGGAGGTGATAGGAAAGCGGCGAAATGGGGGCAAGCACAGGGAAAACATAGTAAAAGACAGGTAGGGATGTGCAGGAAGGGTGTAGGAAAGAACCATAGCTATCTATTTTTTGGACAGCAACAGCTGTGCACTTTGACAGATTTGTACATATGTTTGTATTCTCCACCTGAGAGAGAGGGGTGAGGACAACATAACTGTGTTGTCAAGCCAATTGGACCAAATTACTTGTGCACAGTTGACATGTTCAAAATGGAGAGATATGTATGGGACAATATTTATTTGGGACAGGTGCCCATATTTGTTTTAAGGAGAGAGCAGAATGTTGGAGAAGAGACATAGGTACATATGGGGGAGGTAGATTGGGTATGAGAGCATACATTTGCAGACAGACAAGACAGACAAGAAAGAGAACAGACAGGGGTGGAGTGTGACACGTTAAGGGGTGAACACCTTGGATGGGGAAGGTGTTGTGGAATCTGAGTCCCTTGTGCTTCCAGGTGGCTGCAGCTTGACTGACGTCCCCCACCCATGGGACTGTCGGTGCTGCTTCTTCACTACCCTGAGGGTGGCTGTGCTGGAGGCTGGGCACCAGGGTAAGGCTGCCACACCAGGTTGGCCAGCATGCCCTCAATCCAGTGCAGGCAGTGTTCATAGCTATGATGAACAATCCTGTGCACCATGACTGGCAGTTCAGCCTGGGTGACAACAGCCCATCTGCCACTGCTTCCATGGGGAGGCTGGGCCCCATCCCCTGAGACAGTCCTACCTGACACCATGGGTACTGCAGGGGCAAAAGAGGGGGTAGCACCAGTCTGGATCCCAGGCGTGGTTCCTGATGCCGTGGCCGGTTGAGGAAAGGTAGACAGATCAGCCAGAACTGGCCTACCTTGACGTGCTGTGGTAATTGAGGTATAGTAATAAGTTGAGGTTAGTTATGAACAAATCATTGTTAGTAATAACAGCATGGCAGAACATTGGAAATAACTCAATTACATATCAATACACATTATGTGTAACATAACAATACATAAAAGAACAGTCAGTATGTTAACAGTATGCCAGTAACAGCTACAGCATAAGGCCAACAAAATAGGTAATTTAACATGATATGTTAATATGCAACCATTATAATGCATAATAATAAAACATGTCCCAAAATACAGTTAATGTAACAACATATGTTAATAGTAAACCATAACCAATGACTAGCAATAATAAATAAATGAAGATAAGGGGTGGGGAGAGAGAGAAAAACAGTCCATTAATGACATTGCAGGTTATATCCCCTGACAACAGTACTACTATCCACTCTACAGGTCTGTATTTTCTTTATGTGTACAGTGACTACAAGTCTCCTGTAGCTGATATAGCATGTACAGACCTCTCAAGCTATTTGCATGGGACATGTTAGGCCAAGTAGTAACAACTGCAGGTACATAACTACATAGAACACTTGTACATCAGGTGGACCTATATAACTACCAAGGTGTTATGTGGGTTGCTTTGGTGATACTTTGCAATCTAGATAATCATTTCCATGGTAATCATGTGACAGAAGGATTACACACTATTAATTACATGGGAAATCAAGACATCTGAGAGAAATGTATGTGTACAGTGCAGACACTAAGCAGCTGTCATCCCTTGGTTGACAGGCATGGGAATAGAATATAATAGCAGTGACTGCAGGGGACATCTGCATAAAATGTATTAATTGACTGCAGCAACTTTTAATAGACACTTCAGGAATACAGCCATATCAGGATTACACATTTTATTTCTGACTCAACATTGCTGATGAACACAGTCTTGCTATCGAGTTTAACAGTCTGTGACATCTAAACACGCACTCATCTAAATATGGGCTGCCTCACCCATTTTCCTGTAGTTCCTGTGAAGAGAGAAATTGTGAGCATTATGTGACTGCTACTGCAATATTTACTGCTACATACTACTGGATTCGAACCCCAGACTGTGTATGGCAAAATGTACTACATACAGAGCATTTAACAAACTAAGCTACTGAGTTACTGCCACTTACTGAATGACTGATATTTGCCCAGAGCTCACCTGGAACCAAAATATGACCTATAAGTACTACTACAGCGTTATACTAGACTGCAGTGATAGTAGAACGCATATGCATGGAATATAAGCATGACACAGATAGTAGGTAAGCTTTATTTCAGTATTAACAATGCTGGTGTACACATTTTATTGTTAGTGGTTTGAAATATCTGTGATGTCAACAAACAATATCAGCTCATGCAGAGGGCTACCTCACCCATACCTTTATTACCTGATGTCTGTGGATGAACAAGAACCAATTGCTATTGCCAACATCCTGGCAGATAGGTTCAATGCTAACTTTACCCCCCCTCACCCCCTAAAGGGCCCATATCTATACAGGAAGAATACAGAGTCCCTGTAATCACAACTATGCAGGTAAAAGCTGCACTCTCTAAAGCCAAAAACACAGCATCCATGGGACTGCATAATATTCCAGGCTGCGTTTTACATGAACTTCAGAACGAACTGTCTCCCCACTAAGCACCATGTTCAATAATAGCCTCACATCAGGCTTTGTGTCCACTGAATGGCACACAGCACCAGTTATCCCACTCCACAAAGGGGGAGCCACTACAGATCCCAGGAACTATTGACCTATTAGCCTGATGAGCCTGGTCTGCAAGGTCATGGAACGTATCTCTTGGAACTCATAAAGACATTGGTAACCTCCAAACTCTGGATCCCACCAGTTTAGGTTTGTGAAAGGCAGATCATGCCTCCTGAACCTGATCGACTTCTTTGAGGCAGTCAACAAAGCTGTAGATGAGGGTAAGGTGGTTCACACAGCCTATCTTGACCTCGCCAAGGCTTTCGACACCATCCCCCATTCTGGAATTATAGCTAAACTCACTAAACTAGGTATAAATCCCTAAGTCACAAGATGGGTTGCCAACTGGCTCACTGACAGAACCCACACTGTAAAAGTTGCAGACTCCAAATCTGATCTCAAACCAGTGACAAGTGGAGTACTACAGGGTTCAGTCCTGGGACCTCTCCTGTTTGGTATCTACTTCTCTGAAGTACAGGCTAACACAGAAGGCCTCTGGCTAACGAAGTTTGCAGATGACTGCAAACTAGGAACCATAGTCAAGTCCCCAAATGATGTGGACATCCTACAGAAGGGCCTCACTGAGACAGATGCCTGTTGTCAGAGACATGGCCTCAAGCTCAATGCCAAAAAGTGCAGTGTCATTCCGTTTGGTAAAAATTCTGTACCCATGAACTACCACATAGGCAGCAATCTACATAACACCAAATGTGTGATAAGAGACCTTGGGACCCAGGTGGACAGTAGTTTCTCCTTTGATAGTCACATCACTACAGTAGTCAGGAAGTCCTTCTATGTGGCACACCTCATCATAAAAGGGTTCTCATCCAGGAAAAAAGAGGTCATTGTTCCCCCCTACTTGATACTCATTAGACCCATTATAGAGTACAACGCCCCTTTTGGAATGTACCTCACAAGACATCTGCAGCAGCTGGAAAGGCCACAGAAGTACCTCACAAAGGTCTGTCTTTGAAACCTAGTGTTCCATTTGTACATAGTGATTTTTGCAATGTAGTTAATACCATTTCTTGCGGGACTGTCTAAACATAATTAATCTTTCAGATTGTATATTAACTGAAAATATATGTAGTGTTTTACAGAAGGGCACGAAATTCATTCCTACACACTTTCCTTCACTAGCGGAGGTTCTTTTGGAGGTCAAGGCCTTCTGTAGAAAGTTGTATCTAAAAGTTTATTTTCATAGACAAACAACAGACACTGGTTTTGATATTAATTGTGATGATAGTCATGATGTTTTGAATGATTCCATTTTGGAAAGTTCATTAATGGATGTTTCTATTCATGAGAATGAATTAATTGACATTTATGATGATGCTGAAAACTTCGTGAATATGAATAGGAATGTTGATAAGAACAATGTAATGTTTGAATACAACACAGGGTATGGTAAACTTACTATTCCCAAGGTCCCATATGTCAGCGATTTCAATCCTGTTAAAAACAATTTATGCATGAGTTTTTTTGAAAAAGTTCTATGTAAGCAGGTCATGGATGAATATTTTTCATTTAAACAAAGTACTAAAAGTTATAATTTAAATAAGGATGAATGGCAAGCCTTATGTGAGTTGAGAAAAATGAGTGACAAATATGTATTTTTGGAATCGGACAAAGGTGGGAATTGGGTTGTTTTTGATAGGAATAGATATAATTCCATAGCCCTTGAGTTACTTTCAAATAATAGGGTTTATATGTCTTTGTCTACGAATCCAATAGTCGAGTTCAACAACAAACTATTGGAATTGTTAGAAAAAGGTGAGAGGCTTGGTTTCTTCTCCCAAAATGATGTCAGGAAATTGTATATTAAAAGTCCAAATGATGCCAGATTTTTTATTTTGCCAAAAGTACATAAGGATTTGACAAATCCCCCTGGACGTCCTATAGTTTCGGGCAAAGGGGCTTTTTCACAAAATGTGGGCATATTTTTGGACTCTATATTAAAAGAATATTTAGTGAGAATTCCATCTCATGTGAAGAATACGAAAGAGGTGTGTGACAGTTTCAGAGGAAAAACATGGCAAGATAGTTATTATTGGGCCAGTGTGGATGTGGTTTCATTATACACATCCATTTCTAAACAATGGGGTTTAGAGGCCATTTATTCATTCATGGGGGAAGGACCAAAACCCATTTATTATTTCTTTGGTGGAATTTTGTCTCACCCATAATGTTTTGAATTCAACAAAAATATTTCTTACAAAAAGAGGGAACGGCTATGGGTGCTAGTTTTGCACCTTCATATGCCATCCTGTTCATGGGCCACTTTGAAAATTTATTCATTTACACTACAAAGTTTTTTCAAAATAATGTTTTGATCTATAAGAGATACATAGATGATCTCTTGTTTTTGTGTAGGGGTAACCCAAGAGATTTTGATAAATTTATCATGGGTTTAAAGTCGAATCCCTGTGGAATAGATTTTACATATCAGATTAATACAAAGAGCATGGATTTTTTGGATGTGCATTTTTATATTGGTACAAAGGGGATGGTTGAACATAAGCCTTTTCATAAACAGACAGCAGTAAATAACTTCTTGCATGCAACCAGTATGCACAGCAATTCTTTAATTGAATCCTTGCCTTTTGGTGAATTCAGACGTATTGCTTTAAATACATCGGAGAGTGTTAATGTCCAAAGGGAATTTGACACTATTTGTAAAAAATTGATGAATAGAGGTTATTCCAGAAATACTGTTTACTCACATAGGACCAAAGTGGAAGAAATGTTAAATTTAAATTTAAATGGACAGGGGGTAATAGACAAAAACAAGAAGAGATTTGTGCATAAATCTCTTTCTTTTAAGAAAAAGGATCCTGTGGAGATGGACAAAATATTTTTTGTTGACAATTTTTCTCCTTTTTCTTCAATTTTGAAGAGAATTGTTTTGAACATGTGGCCTATCATAACCAGTGATGAATTTTTGAGGAACATAGTTCCAAATAATATTGTTTTTTCTTATACAAGATGCAAAAATCTGAAGGAATTAATTAGAAGTAAGGGTAAGAAGGATAAGGCAGTAAATGCAGGCTCTTTTGCTTGCAATAAATGCAAGATTTGTAACAAAATTATTAACTTAGATGGCCATAAAATTAATGGGGTCACATATCATGCTTTAGATCACTTTGATTGTAATTCTTCAGGGGTGATATATATTATTGGGTGTAATTGTACAAAACAAAAATGGTATATAGGACAAACGAAACGCAGGGTTAAGCTGAGGATTCTAGAACACCTGGGGGATATTAGGAACAATAGACTAGACAGTCCAGTTGCAAGTCACTTTCATCAATTCCATAGGGGAGATCATACTGGTTTCAAATTTAGTATTTTGGCAAGACCATGGGGAATGGGAGAAAGTAATATAAATTTTCAGACTAAATTGTTGAATATGGAATCAAAGTTCATTATAAACTATGGAACATTATTTCCCAATGGCATGAATTTAGAGGTATGATATATATATAGAACATTATTTAGATTGTATATTTATTATTTATTCATTATAGAAAAACATTTATATTTATATTATTATATATGTATATTAATATTTATGCATATTTCTTTAATAAGTGATTTGTTCTTGATTGATTAATTGTTTAATTAACATGATTGAGGTGTGTATTTATACTGGTTTGTGCTTTACAATACTATTCCATGTGAAGGCGAAGGCCGAGGTACCAGAATCCAGTAAAGAAATTATTCTTATATCTTTCCAGTTTGTGCTGCTTCATTTGTTTTTTTTGTGGGGACCTATATAACTACCAAGGTGTTATGTGGGTTGCTTTGGTGATACTTTGCAATCTAGATAATCATTTCCATAGTAATCGTGTGACAGAAGGATTACACACTATTAATTACATGGGAAATCAAGACATTTGAGAGAAATGTATGTGTACAGTGCAGACACTAAGCAGCTGTCATCCCTTGGTTGGCAGGCATGGAAATAGAATATAATAGCAGTGACTGCAGGGGACATCTGCATAAAATGTATTAATTGACTGCAGCAACTTTTAATAGACACTCCAGGAATACAGCCATATCAGGATTACACATTTTATTTCTGACTCAACATTGCTGATGAACACAGTCTTGCTATCGAGTTTAACAGTCTGTGACATCTAAACACGCACTCATCTACACATAATATGGGCTGCCTCACCCATTTTCCTGTAGTTCCTGTGAAGAGAGAAATTGTGAGCATTATGTGACTGCTACTGCAATATTTACTGCTACATACTACTGGATTCGAACCCCAGACTGTGTATGGCAAAATGTACTACATACAGAGCATTTAACAAACTAAGCTACCGAGTTACTGCCACTTACTGAATGACTGATATTTGCCCAGAGCTCACCTGGAACCAAAATATGACCTATAAGTACTACTACAGTGTTATACTAGACTGCAGTGATAGTAGAACGTATATGCATGGAATATAAGCATGACGCAGATAGTAGGTAAGCTTTATTTCAGTATTAACAATGCTGGTGTACACATTTTATTGTTAGTGGTTTGAAATATCTGTGATGTCAACAAACAATATCAGCTCATGCAGTGGGCTACCTCACCCATACCTTTATTACCTGATGTCTGTGGATGAACAAGAACCAATTGCTATTGCCAACATCCTGGCAGATAGGTTCAATGCTAACTTTACCCCCCCCCCCTCACCCCCTAAAGGGCCCATATCTATACAGGAAGAATACAGAGTCCCTGTAATCACAACTATGCAGGTAAAAGCTGCACTCTCTAAAGCCAAAAACACAGCATCCATGGGACTGCATAATATTCCAGGCTGCGTTTTACATGAACTTCAGAACGAACTGTCTCCCCACTAAGCACCATGTTCAATAATAGCCTCACATCAGGCTTTGTGTCCACTGAATGGCACACAGCACCAGTTATCCCACTCCACAAAGGGGGAGCCACCACTGATCCCGGGAACTATTGACCTATTAGCCTGACGAGCCTGGTCTGCAAGGTCATGGAACGTATCTCTTGGAAACTCATAAAGACATTGGTAACCTACAAACTCTGGATCCCACCAGTTTAGGTTTGTGAAAGGCAGATCATGCCTCCTGAACCTGATCGACTTCTTTGAGGCAGTCAACAAAGCCGTAGATGAGGGTAAGGTGGTTCACACAGCCTATCTTGACCTTGCCAAGGCTTTCGACACCATCCCCCATTCTGGAATTATAGCTAAACTCACTAAACTAGGTATAAATCCCTAAGTCACAAGATGGGTTGCCAACTGGCTCACTGACAGAACCCACACTGTAAAAGTTGCAGACTCCAAATCTGATCTCAAACCAGTGACAAGTGGAGTACTACAGGGTTCAGTCCTGGGACCTCTCCTGTTTGGTATCTACTTCTCTGAAGTACAGGCTAACACAGACGGCCTCTGGCTAACGAAGTTTGCAGATGACTGCAAACTAGGAACCATAGTCAAGTCCCCAAATGATGTGGACATCCTACAAAAGGGCCTCACTGAGACAGATGCCTGTTGTCAGAGACATGGCCTCAAGCTCAATGCCAAAAAGTGCAGTGTCATCCCGTTTGGTAAAAATTCTGTACCCATGAACTACCACATAGGCAGCAATCTACATAACACCAAATGTGTGACAAGAGACCTTGGGACCCAGGTGGACAGTAGTTTCTCCTTTGATAGTCACATCACCACAGTAGTCAGGAAGTCCTTCTATGTGGCACACCTCATCATAAAAGGGTTCTCATCCAGGAAAAAAGAGGTCATTGTTCCCCCCTACTTGATACTCATTAGACCCATTATAGAGTACAACGCCCCTTTTGGAATGTACCTCACAAGACATCTGCAGCAGCTGGAAAGGCCACAGAAGTACCTCACAAAGAGGATTACTGGCCTCAAACAAATGCCCTACACTGACCATCTCAAAAAACTCCAGCTTTACTCCGTAGCATATCGCCTACTCCGAGGTGATCTCTGCCTAACATATAAAGCTATGTCAAACCCAGAGCTGTTGGACATGCTACACCTAAAAAAATCCCAATCCCTCTGAGCTACATGCTGTAAGGACCTAAACCTTGTCCCCACAATAAACAGGAAATGCTGGAGGGATAGATTCCTGTCCCAGAGACTTCCCATACTCTGGAACAGGCTACCCATCTATGTCAAGCAAAGTTCTTATTTAGCACTCTTCAAAAAAATCTTGATGAGTGGATGGGAAACAGGAGATACACCACGGGGATCACGTCTGTGTCTCTGCTCGACAGTGGCAAAGGAAAATAACTTTCTTGGGTGGCATAAGCCGGAGAACCTTGTAGGCTAGGCTTATGTAGGCCCTTGGGCTGATAGCCTAGTACCTACCTATGAACCTATGAACCTATGACAGAGCATTATGTGAATGATATTGGCCTAGAGATTGCCTTAAACAGTACTATATGAGTTAACCAATACATTTTGCAGTCATAACATTTGCATTCTACAGCTATTACAGTGTTATACTTGAGTGAACAACCTTACCTTACAGCCTCAATGCATACAGCTCTACTTCCATGGTTACAACAAGGCAATCCATTTTCCTTGCTGTTATTGGTATTGTTTCATGTTTTTATTAAACTGCAGTTGGTATTATTTATTTATTGCACTACAGCTCTCATTCCACATTTATTGCACTACAAAATTTATTGTATATACTTTATTGCAGTTAATGCTTTACTCTTTCCTGCTTATTGCACTACAGTTGGCATAATACATCCATACTCCCCACACTCTCACAGTGCAACCTGACCAAGCACCCAGCATGGTTCTCGACATTGTGAGCCCTCTCAGCTGCAGCTGTTGAAAGAGAAGCACACCATTATGCACACCAGTTTTGTAGACATACAGCTTTCACTTATTTAAAAGACCAGAAGACATACTTACATATTATTGGGGAATTCCCAGGCTTCACTTCTTGGACCCAGGTGTCCAAGGTTCCCCTCTTTCACTTTTTCAGGTCATCATGGTGGTGACAACACAGCTTACCTGTGCAGGGGATGCCAGTAACACTGGTACGTTCTCTGGCCAACCCATCCCAGGCCTCTGCCTTATACTTGGAGCATTGGAAACCACCCTGCAAAAGCCTGTTACCATGGTTTTTCACAAGGAGCTGAACCATGACCATGGACTCCAGAAAGTCCCACTTCTGCTACCAAAAGTGTGCACCTTCTCCTGCACCACAAGCCATATTCACAGTAGGTAAGACTCCAAAGAATGATGCAGATTCCCACCTACTGCACTTAATATAGGCTGCTGTCCTGCCCTTACACATCACTGAACACCATTCAAAAAGTGCTGCATTGCTTAGCAATGAGTAAACCAGCTAAGCACAGCTAAGCAAAGCTGAGTGGCACGCAGGCATTCACAATTGTGGTTTTAGCAAAGCTGAGTACTGTACAAACATTGCCAGCCATTACCATGTTTAGTTGGTGCTTAGCAGCCTTTAGCACAGTTAAGCAGAGTGCAGCAGACCACAGTGGAGCCATATTTTAAAATTGTGTTCATAAAGCATGCAATAAAAATACATAGCTCTTAACATAACAGAGAGACACTTTAAGAATTTATGAACATCAATATAGTATAAATAAACAGAATACTACGAATGCTTTGGCTAGACACATAATGAATGAACCAAACCACCAGTTTAAATACTTAGTAATTGAACAAGTAGTACCCAATTATGGGGGGGGGGGTCCATGGATTTTGAGGTTAGAGGAGCATAAGCTTTTGTGGCAATTAAGGCTAAATGCACACTCATATCCTGGACTAAATGACTATTGCTCTTTGAAATGTATCTTAAAATTAAAGTATTTTTTAAGATAAATAAGGAATAAGAACACCAACATTTATGGTGTTTATTCCTGTTTATATGTTAACATATTAACTTATTTACATATATATATATATATATATATATATATATATATATATATATATATATATATTTGACATCAAACAAGAATAATAATATGTCTGTGAATGAATTGTGTGAAGTTTTTGATCATATGACTTGATAATCACATGACTTCTTAGGGTGGGTTTGTGATGTCATGAATCAGGAAATGTATTTAAATGTTCTTTTGAATGCCTTTTATTTGTCTGAAGAAGTTCATTTTATTTATGTGAATGAAAGCGCTCACATTAAAAGGTTATAACTTGGATTATTTGATTACTTCCAGCTTTGAGGTGCCTGGATTCCCGTTTTGGATTATTTGCTTATAAAAAAATCTTTGGACTGTACTATACAGTGCAGCAGTTAAATAAAGCTCATGCATGGTATAATGGGTGTTATTCACTCTGTTGAACTGTCAGCTTGACAACAGAGTGAGTGACTCTGAAATGTAGTTGAGTGTTCGGCTGATTGAACGTTGAAGATATCAGAAGAAGGAAGACCAAATGCATGCGGGCAAAATAAATGTGGGCTTGGGATACTAGTACTGACACTTTCAGATATACTGAAGGTTCTGGCATTAAGGGTTGGGAGTGTTTATGCAAGTTAGGTTTAGAGTAAGGGCTAAGTAAGAGGATAGCTTAATGTTATGCATGTGTACTGATGCGTGACTATGTGACTGCGCGTGTGAGTGTGTCCAAGTGTCGTGTGCATTGGTAATGTTGTGGAAAGGGTTTTTCTAAGATAGGTGCAGTGTTAAGGTTACGGGCAGGGACAGAAATAAGGTTAGGTTTAGCACACATTAATAAGCTGGTGCATGATGGTGAGGCCCCCCCCAACCTTACTAATATGTACTAATCCTAACCTTGCTCCCCCTCCCCCACAGAGGTAGAAAATCATCTCACTTTCTCACTTGCCAGTTCACCATGTTTCTGAGCAGTAAATACTTCTTTATCCAGTTTTGAGGTTCAGCTGTCTTTTAAAATGCTTCTGCATAACTCACTGTGAACTTTAAATGAGGACTTTGTATATATTATTTAACATGCTTGCAAGTGCCTACTTACAAAGATTTGTATGGGGAAGTACCTATTAAGTCTTAAATTACTGTGTAGGCTACAATCAGAGGTTTTAATATGAATGTATGTAGAGAAATGATTAATTAGCAGTGCACTGGGTGGTGACATCTTTTATGTTGTGTTTTTTCTTGTACATTAGTATGCAGTCATGTTGTTTGTGTAAAAAAAAAAAAAAAGATTCTACTTTCACTGTATCTCTTTCTGTTTGCATTTTATAGTACCTTGGTCCTTTTAAGACTCCATACTCATTATAAGACCTCTGTGGTTGCCTTGCAGATATTTATTTATAAACATATTGTAAAAAGCCAATGTCATAAATTAGTTGGCATTACAATAATCTGCACTGTTTCTTTCTACAATGTGAAAACAACAGGCTACAGCATGAATTTACTATCTAAGAAAACAATCTTGTTATATAATGGACTCATCAGAAATGCACATTTTAAAACCACGGCATTTGGTTGCAGGTTGCTATCATCTACTAGAGGGTCCAACTTCACTTTTTAGTCAAGAAGAAAATCAAAACTATCCTCAAATCTAAAGACACGCATTACCTCTTACATTATTATTGCAAAACACATAGAAAAACTGAATTCACTAGGCACCTTTGGCAGATATAATCTGCAGCAGCACTCAGGGATGTAGCTGGGTGCATCCCATGGGTACACTTTTAAAAAATGTATCTGGTTATTTTGTGCAACGCGTTGTACAAGAACTTCAATTTAAAAATGATATATTTATCAAGTTTTATGGCTATATGTTTCAGCTTTTTATTTCTTAAGCATTTCAATTCAGGAATTGTTTGTCTACATTTAGGAAACTGGTAAGCAATTTCAAACTGCTTACTCTGCGACTAACAGCACTGTTCTGATTAACTGTGTAAGAGTGAATGAGTGTAACTTGACTGTTTATATCACTGTATGCCTTGTAGTCTCACCAAACTGGAAAAGATTCAACCAGACAAAAACAACAGGTTGAACCTTCAGCTCATTAAAACATTTAATGAAAAGCTTTTTTATAGGGATAAACTACTCCCCACTACCCCAAGTGGCAAAATCTGCCCTCTACCCGATATGCCAACTCTATGGCTGCACAACCACAAGGAAAACAAAACTTGCAAAAGAGCAAATCATTGATGGAGCAAAGTTTTGAAAATACACTGGCAATAATTTTTTATGCGAAAATAGTTATCTGGGTTTTCAGCTCGGGATTTTCAACTTGACTACTTGCTACCTCATCAATTTTACACACAGCAAATAAAAGGGAAGCCATTCCATATATCACAGCACTATGCTTAACTACATTAAGCTGATTAACACTTCAAAGCACAAAAGCATGCTATCAACCAAGCACTGTCCACAGACTTAAACGCAGACCTTCATGCAAATGATAAGCCCCCTTGAAAGAGATGCTGTAGTCAGAATGTAAGGCACCATAGAAGGGAACAGAGTTAAAAAGTATTAAAAAAGACTTTGCAGATGGAGATATTTGCACTGCAATACTTCTTTGCTACTATATTTTATTTGAGTAGGTGTTTTACAAAAAGCATGGCAGTGGAATATTCCTTGCATGTTGCACTATACCATAGCACTGACCTGATGTACATTTTTAATACAAACTTGCGCATTTACTATATTTTATTCTGAATAACCTTGCATTAACTGTACTCATAATAACAATTGCCCTGTACTCTGTATTCTTGCATTTACCTCCCTGATCACCCCGAAAAAGGGCAACAATAGGTCAGGGGGTCAACTTTCTGGTCAACAAAGCTACAAATAAACAGCAAACAATCCAAAATGTTTTGCTATTTTTTTTACTTGGTGCACCAAGATGACTCCTCAAATAAGTAGTGTAATATTCTGGTTGTGGTACTAATCTGTGTAGTTGGAGATGCTGATTTACATTGCATGAGCCCAACCAACATATGTGACACAGAAAAATTATTAATTTGTCTCTGTTGCATCATACCAGTTAAAGGGCCTGCAATATCCCTGCATCTATCTGGTTAACACAATTAAATCAATGGAATCATTTATTCTGGCCCATCAGTAATCAATCAAATCATTATTCTGGCCCATCTGTAATCAATCGATTCATTTATACTGGCCAATCAGTAATCAATCAAATCATTTATTCTGACCCATCAGTAATCAATCAAATCATTTATTCTGACCCATCAGTAATCAATATAATCATTTATGCTTTCCCATCAGTAATCAATCAAATAATTTATGCTGGCCCATTTGTAATTAAATGACTCATTTATTCTGGCCCATCAGTAATCAATTAAATCATTTGTTCTGGCCCATCAGTAATCGATTGAATCGTTTGTTCTGGCCCATCAGTAATCAATTGAATCATTTATTCTGGCCCATCAGTAATCAATCAAATAATTTATGCTGGCCCATCAGTAATCAATAGAATCATTTACGCTGGCGTAGCAGTAATCAATCGATTCATTTATGCTGGGCCATCAGTAATCAATCGAATCATTTATTCTAGCCTATCAGTAATCAATCAAATAATTTATGCTGACCCATCAGTAATCAATCAAATCATTTATGCTGGCCCATCAGTAATCAATCGAATCATTTATGCTGGCCCAGCAGTAATCAATCAAATCATTTATTCTAGCCTATCAGTAATCAATCAAATAATTTATGCTGACCCATTAGTAATCAATCAAATCATTTATGTTGGCCCATCAGTAATCAATCGAATCATTTATGCTGGCCCAGCAGTAATCAATCAAATCATTTATTCTAGCCTATCAGTAATCAATCAAATAATTTATGCTGACCCATCAGTAATCAATCAAATCATTTATGTTGGCCCATCAGTAATCAATCGATTCATTTATGCTGGGCCATCAGTAATCAATCAAATCATTTATTCTAGCCTATCAGTAATCAATCAAATAATTTATGCTGACCCATCAGTAATCAATCAAATCATTTATGTTGGCCCATCAGTAATCAATCGAATCATTTATGCTGGCCCAGCAGTAATCAATCAAATCATTTATTCTAGCCTATCAGTAATCAATCAAATCATTTATGCTGACCCATCAGTAATCAATCAAATCATTTATTCTAGCCTATCAGTAATCAATCAAATCATTTATGCTGGCCCATCACCATAAGTGTACGTGATGCTCACCTGATGCTCACCTAAGCTAGGAGATAGACAGTCAGATGTGGAAAGAAGGGCTCAGTCACAGTCCTTTTTGGAAGAAGAGGGATGGCGTTACCCATTGCACCAATATCCATCTCTTATCTGAAGGCCGATGTACAATCCCAGCTCAAAACAAATAAGGATAAACAGTCACATATATAAATAATGTCCCATTATCTGTAAGGTCATATGAGGTCCTGTCATTCAATTCTAACAGCTACAGTATAATGATCTATAGGCTTTCCCACTCAGCTATCAACCTGCCCTCTTAAGACAGCATAAATACAGGAAATGAATAAATGAATGAGTATGTCAGTGGCTGAGGCCAATTAGACATAAATATGAGACAAAGAAAGGGATCCAAAAGGGATAAATTATTTTAAAAAAGTTGATGAAAAGATTAACTACTTTAGTCATTGCTCCATCCAAATCACTCTCTTCTTATTTCACATAACGCCTCTGTCCATACACAGTTGTTATCCAAACTTGTAAAGTATTTATCCATTTATTGTGTCTTAGCATAGGATTCAGTTTCTAAAGCTTCCCACTGAACACAAACCTCCAAATAAAAGTAGAACCATGAACAGATAGAAGGGGAACAAGAATAACTACAATAAATCAAACCAACCTGTCCACCAACCAAAGTACGGATGGCCCGCACAATTGCAATGAGACAATTCTTTAATTAAGAGCTTCTGAAGTTATTTTCACTAGGACGTCATCAGAATAAATTACTTGCCCTAATTAAATGTTTAACTATGTCAAATACAGTCACATGTTACCAAAACTATCCGATAATAAAGATCCTATATAAACTGAACCATCAACAAAAATCACAGTGAATACACAATTAAAAATTGAAAATTCCATGCTTAATTAAAATCTAATGATGTATTTGTAGATTAAATTACGTGAGAGTAACTGTTAAAAATAAGTATGAATTAGAAAATATATATATATATATATATATATATATATATATATATACTAATCAAGACCAACATCATGTGATATAATTAAAAATAAATCCTTTACATTAATAGTTACAGGTAATACCCCCACCTCAACCTCTATACCATGTATTCATTGTAAAAATTTCCAGAAATCTTTTAAGACATGTGGTATATCTACAAAGAATAATTTCAACTTAGCATCAACATATTTCACCATTGCTTCCATTTTAGAACCTGCAGGAGCAGCAATAGGTCTTAAGGGCGAAGCAACACTGTTTTCATGGATCCTATAAATTCCAAAAAAGGATAAAATCACAGATTTAGAAACAAACTTAAAATTATATATTTACTTAGTTAAGTCCCCAGACATTAACAACTCATATAATATCAAATCAATAGCTTTAAATCCTATTTCAGTTTCTTTGTCAGCACTCACAACATAATTGTCTTCATCTTATAGTAGCTGGAAGACTTTTTAATTAAATAAGAACACATCCATTAACACAAGTATTTCATTCTGATGAAGTCCTAAATGAAAGTGCTCAATAAAATAATTTTCTCATTGCAATTGTGCCTCCCACTGAACACCTCAGATCACAATTGATATAATGTTTTGTTCCCTGTCATGCAGTCAGACTTCATTTAATTCACTTTTACCAAAACCAGTAAGACACTTAAATTGGAGGTGTCTCTAACTGTGCATTCCTAACAGTAGTACCTCATTCCATGCAGTCAAATGTCCTGCTTGTCTTTCATTTGAGTGTGCATTCAGCAATAAGCTCAACCACTATCATAGCCCTTAAATGCATGTCTTACTATTAACTCTCTAAGATAGAATCCAAGAATATTTTGATGACTTGTTTACTTTACAGTTTCTGACATAAATCCAGTTACTATTTTGGTGACCACTCATTCCACCTTAGTAAGCCACTGTTCTTATTAAATATGCCTTCTGAAATATGAACTCAGCTGCAGATAATCATGTCATTAGCTAGTCCTTCTAATACACTTTCACAGCTTATTAAAACATCATGAAAGCATTTCTTAAGTGCTGATGCATCCTATTTTCCAAGAGCTAACACCTTCCTCATGGTGCAGCCATTCTCTATCACCAATTTAGTCCTGCAAGTCGGCCATTTGTTTATTACCCATTGAAGTGAGATATCATTGGCTATAAGTTTACACAGCTACTTTAATAATCTAGTGGAAAGGTGTGGAATTCCTCTCTGAAATCAAAGTAGCTCATGTTCCTTGCTTGCTCTGATGCAGTGTACTTATAACACAATAAATACGCCCAACATTGCTTTTGTCTGGAATTGCCTTCTGTGATCAATTAGCCAATCCCGTTCCTGTTCATATACCTAGTCATTCCTTCAACAGTGTCCCCTGTGAGTATTGTCATGATCACAGCTCTCTTGGTTCAAATTTCCTCAGTACATCCATTTAATAAGTGGAATATTATATGACTTCTATTATAATTGTTAGGCACCCATCCATGTTGTTCAGACAAGTTATTAGTTACTTAAATGCTGTCATATAATACAGTCTTCCTACTTCTGAATATTGCACTGTATTCAATGTGTGGGTTATGAGGATGAAAGTCACCCCAATAAAAAAAAAAATCAGCTAAAACATGATAGCCGAAGTCATAAACTTGCTTTGCAGCCCTTGTTATTCATTTATCCTCTGAGTATCATTTAAACATCCTAGCACCCTATGGGCCCATGACATACTATATTAAACTTCACTGGTCATGCAGTACTGCTTTGGGTTATGGTCTGGGTTTTCCAT